>NC_092876.1:426115224-426425487 GCF_028372415.1 Notamacropus eugenii | reverse complement strand
GCAGGAAGCAAGTTGAAAGGAGGAAAGCGAAGCATCTGAAAGGCCTCTCTTCAATAGCCATAGCGCTTTCTTTAAATACTGTTAGTTACACAATGCCTCCCCACCTCCCAGCTTTGGGGGGTGGGGAGGTTTCCTTCAAGCAGCACAAGAGATCTCTCTGGCAAGGAGGTCTGGGACAGTACTGAGTGGGACTCGGCTTGTCCGTGGGCGAGATAACTCCCCTAGCACTACCTCGGGCCTCAGCCTCCTCCCCTGCCCCGCAGCGCCTGGAGTGGCCTGCGAAGAATAGTGAGGTGACTAGCCCTGGGTACTCTGCTCGTGGCGCAGCTGGCTGTCGGGAGGACGTGGTGGAGGGCCTAGTTTTCTGATCTGATCATCATAGACTCATAAGACTTTAGATCAGGAAAGAACCAAAGACCTCCTTCTAGTCCAATACCCTCATTTTACAACTCAGTGCTACTGCTCTACGTGAAGCTGCTACTGCTGCTGCTCATTTGGTTGCGTATTGAGTGGTGTCCAAACTTCAGATGCTCTTTTTAGAGACCCTTGAACTGGATCTCTGCGCACTCCTTCTCATATACAGGTGCAATTGCGTGGAGTCAATCTCCCGCCCCGCCTCCAATCCCGCTACAGTCCGCTGCCTGCGGGCGGCTAAGTCTTAGCTTCTAAACCCTGGCGGGCAGCCATGCCTTCTGCAGCTGGTTGACCAGACACAGGCTAGCCTCCTTCCCAGGCCAATTTGCCCTCAACAAAACCAAGAGAAAGAACACCACCCTCTCCTGGGAATTATTTTCCACACTGTGTTGGCGGGGAGGAGACTAGAGCGCGAGTGTTTAGAAATCCAAACTTATGGGTGGTCATAGTTACATGGTTAACATACGAATTGTTCATACATGCACAAGACAGCAACTACGCGCACACATAGCACAACTGTTTGTACATATAGACATTTGTACATGAACACATACACAACTAAAATTACAGAAATGCAAAAATCAGACCTAGGAGCACAGAAATAGGCGTTTTCACAAACTCTTTATTCCTGGAAACTGTATGCATCGACTCTCGTGCAGAAGCAAGTTTTCGCGACCTCCAGTTCCCCCCCACCCCCCAGCCAGATTGTCTATGTGACAGATTCTCCTAATTGAACTGTTATGGGTCATCATCATAACCGTTAGGCAACATATTTCCACGCTTCAGGTCTTAACGTTTTAAATACATATTTAACGGACGGTTTGCAGTGCCAGCTGCGAAACACACTATTAGAAAAGCAATGCTTCAGAAAAAAAAGATACCAAGCTGAGGCGGGGAAGAGAACCTGCTGAGATTTACGCGGATAGATGGGCAAGGGCAAGGGAGTAGATATTACAGTGACAAGATCCTCCCACTCCTAAAGTTTTCAATATGCATTTGAATCCAATACATTTGCTAACCATGGCAATTTCTGAGTACAAGTTACTGGGCTGTGTACTGCAGCTACACAGGCCATATCTTACTCTCACAAAAAAAGCGGCCTGGAGCTGGGAGAAATAAACTTATATTTTCACATAGTGAATACATATTAGCCATGCCCTTAAATTTTTTTTTAACATGGAAAATAAAAGACACCCAGAAACACGAAGGCAACAGTCAGCAAATTTCAAACCAGAACGCAGTTTCCCTTTTCATTGTAACAACTTTCTTCAAACTCCTGTGTCTAAAACGTGCCAAATCTAGAGAAAAGATAGAGACTAGAAAGTAGGCTTGGGCAGATCACAGTGATTTAAGAAGTAGCCCAAGTACCATCTCCCAGGATGGCCATTGTAAGGTCTCGCTGATTTCTCAATGTGCCTGTTGATTGTAATGAAGGAGCTCTTAATCAGAAATGTTACCGGCATTCAGTTCCAAACTATTAGCAATTTTCTACGTAGTCTCTCTCAAGACTTTTGAATCTCAGTTTCCTCGCTTTTACAACGGATGGAAAAGTATCTACCTTCAAGATACTTGGAGACTGTTCTACAGACAGAGCAATTAGGTCTTAAAGAGTTGTGTTGTTTTGTTTTTAAGCTTTGAAAGACGTTCAGATTTAACCAAATTATCAAGAGCCCGTTTGTACTATGTCTGAAAGAAGTTTATGTAGGCCTAAAAGATCTCAGGATGAAGGGAAATAAATTTAATTGCTACTGCTTCTCATAATAGTGAAAATGCAGGGTACAGCTCTAGATTTGTCTTACAGTATTAATATATCCGTGGTCAACATTCATTATCTTTACAGTTATTTGCTCTAACCCGCAAGGAGGTCTGGGACTATGGGGAAACCTAGGAAAACTACGACTTGTGTAACCAACATGCAAAATTCAACATTCAAAAAATTCAGAATTTTGAGTATCCATTCATCTATCCAGTTAATAAATATGTATTGAGTGCCTATGATTATTTGATGTGAGATCACAATTATCATACCGAGAAAATAGAGCACCACCGACGACTTTTTGAGATTTGGGTTTTATTTCTCTACTATTCTAAT
Source organism: Notamacropus eugenii (assembly GCF_028372415.1). Classification (NCBI taxonomy): domain Eukaryota; kingdom Metazoa; phylum Chordata; class Mammalia; order Diprotodontia; family Macropodidae; genus Notamacropus; species Notamacropus eugenii. The sequence continues at coordinate 426,422,981 of NC_092876.1, read as the reverse complement.
CATCTCTCTCCATTCTCCCTGGACCTTTCCCTTCTTCCTTCGACTCCCAAAGGCACTCGGAGAGAAATATAAGTTTTCGGGAACCGGCAGATGGCTGGAGCGCTGCTGCTGCTTCCCAGACACGAGGTAAGTGCTTAAGTAAGTGTGGGATGGGTTGGTTGCATTGTCCTTGGTGAGTGTTTATATTCGGGGCGAGAAAATACAGATGGGATTGTGTGAAAGCTATTAAAACTCTCCAAACCTGCTCGAAACCGAGAGAAGATTCAGAAGAGAAGAGGGAGCCAGGACAAGACTGGGAAGGTGGAGACGAGAAGAGGTTAGGAAGGTGTTTTTCAAAATGTTACTGTTGCTTGCTTCAAGTTTGTTTGGTCTGCGTCTCCCCTTCCCTACTCACGCTAACAGCTGTTCCTAACACTAATCATTGTTGTATTTTTATAGATTTGACAAAGCTTCTCTCTTCCTCCTTTTCTCCCTCCAGTTCTACCCTCCTTTTCTGTCCCTCCCTCCTTCTGTCCCTTTCTGCGACTTTACTTCTTGAAGACGTCCATTGGCTCGGGGGTGGGAAGAGGCGTGTGCCCGGGGTCCGTTTCATTGAGCGGAATTAGCCTGGATGACATCAGCTTCCCAGCCCCCTGACAGGACGGTGCTTATTGGTGCAGAGGCCCCTCCAGGACAATAACATTGTTCTCCTTCCCCCAACCCCCCTCCTCAACCTCGGCTGTTGCCGGCTGATGTGCCTATAAAAACCCGTCGAGACCCTAAAGGTGCTGAATATCATTACAGCTCTGACACAACGCCCTTCGCCAAGCGCCCAGAGCGGATCCCGGCTTCCCTGGCTGCACCTTATAGAGCTCGCCTGGAAAAAAACTAGTAAGTGTCGGCCGCCAGTCAAACCTTCTCTCCATTCTCTATCCTCGCCTAGCTGCCCCCCGCTCCCAATCCCACCTTTACCCGGGTCTCTGACATCTATCCAGGGTAAATGATCAGTTTACTCAGCTCAGACCCGGAGTTTGGGGCTGAACTCAAGACTAGAATTGCCTAACCCAGAAGCAGAGGGTGGAGGGAGGCTCCTTCTCCTCAGCAGCCGTATCACCCTTTTCTTCTATCCGGCTGACACTTCTGTCCTCATCCCACCCCCAAAAGAAACAAATAGGAAAAAGAGTAACAAACTGCCGTTTTTCCGTGTTTCTGTCACCTCGAGGAGTTAAGGGACAGGATAAAGAACAGAAAATGGAGCATGTGCGCGTGTGTGTGATGGGGATGCTGATAAGGGTCAACACAACCACAGAAAAAATACTCTGCTGTTCAGATGAGTTTCCCCCTCTCCATGAGGAAGAGTTCCTCTCTTGTGACCGTCTCTCCTCCAGGAGACTGCCCCGACCTTTCCATCACTTAGGGTAGTTAACTCCTTGAAACCTAATGTTTGTTCTCCCTCACTGACAAGCAACCCTCCTCCCTTCCTCAACCAGTCGACCCCCCACCCCCAACCCCCAAACGTACTCCCAAGGCAAACCCTGTGCACTGTATTGAACAGTAGCTTGTAATGAGATCCACTAAGAGAGAAATGGGGAATAATAAGGAGAGGGTTGCCTACGGAGGGTGGGGGCGGGGGAGAAACATAGTAGTTGCTCGTGTTTTGTATGTTGCCAGAAAGAGAGTAAAAGTTAAGCTAAGGTGGGACGATATTAAGCTGCCGGGGACTTCCCGCTACTGCTGCTTAGTTGTTGTGGGGAGGGAAATTTTTCTTTCAGTGACTTAGTGTTTCTTTCTCTTGCCTTCTCCCCTCCTCCTCTCCACAGGAGGCGTGCGAAGAGGCTTGGCGGGCAGTGACTCCGACTGTGAAAGAGGGAGTTCACCAGGAGAACGTGTGTGTGTGTGTGTGTGTGTGTGTGTGTGTGTGTGTGCGTGTGTGTGTGTGTGTCGCCTGCCCAAGGGATATGGACTCCGATGCCAGTCTGGTGTCCAGCCGCCCGTCCTCACCAGAGACGGATGACATCTTCCTTACAGCCCGGAGCAAGGGCAGCAGCGGTGGAGGTGGCGGTGGCTTCTCCGGGGGCACGGTCTCCTCATCTACACCAAACGACTGCCAGCCGGAGCTAAGTGCGGATCTTCGGAACGCCATGGGCGCGGCGGGCGTGCACCCGGGGGACAAGCTGGGCGGCGGCTGCTTTAAGTCTTCGTCCTCCACCACCTCGTCTTCCTCTTCCACCTCTTCTTCTTCCTCGGTCGCATCTTCTACCAAGAAGGACAAGAAACAGATGACAGAGCCGGAGCTACAGCAGCTTCGGCTCAAGATCAATAGCCGGGAGCGCAAGCGGATGCACGACCTCAACATCGCCATGGACGGTCTTCGTGAAGTCATGCCCTACGCGCACGGGCCCTCGGTGCGCAAGCTCTCCAAGATCGCTACTCTTCTTTTGGCCCGCAACTACATCCTCATGCTCACCAACTCCTTGGAGGAAATGAAGCGACTGGTCAGCGAGATCTACGGCGGCCACCACGCTGGTTTCCACCCTTCAGCCTGCGGGAGCTTGGCGCATTCGGCGCCCCTGCAGGCGGCTGCTGCGCACCCAGCAGCGGCAGCAGCGCACGCCTCCCACCACCCTGCAGTCCATCACCCAATATTGCCGCCCGCAGCTGCGGCGGCCGCTGCAGCTGCTGCCGCCGCCGCCGTTTCCAGCGCCTCCCTTCCGGGCTCTGGCCTCTCAGCGGTCAGCTCCATCCGACCCCCGCATGGCTTGCTCAAGTCGCCCTCGGCGTCCGTGGCCACACCATTGGGCAGCGGAGGGGGAGGCGGTGGCAGTTTCCAACACTGGGGTGGGATGCCCTGCCCGTGTAGCATGTGTCAGGTGCCACCACCTCACCACCACGTTTCCGGTATGAGCACGACCAGCCTCCCCAGACTCACATCCGACGCCAAATGAGCTCCGCCAGAGCCGACCGAGGCTTTGGAAACGGCCCCTGGGTGAGGATGGAGAGGGCGAGGATGGAGAAGGTGAGGAGCAGAAGTAGCTCCATTTGTGGAACATTTTCCTTCAGAAAAGGGGAGAGAGGAAGGGATGAAGGACCCTAGACCGTGAGTCTCCAAGGGACCGAAGAGACAGAGGCCCCAATTGCAGGGTTCGGTGACCTTTTCCCTGTGGCCTTTGCCAGCCCTCCCGGACCTATAAACAAAACAAAAAAACTCGTTGGATAAGGCAATTGGAAGAAGGCACTGACAACTTCCACTATTACGTTCCCTTTACCGAGCAATTCACTGTTTCTTCACTGCTGATCGAAGCCGAGCAGGATCTGACAACACTTGCACCGATTTTTTATTTTCCCCACTTTCTTCTTCCTGTGGTCAGAGACCCCAGAAAAGCGAGCCCAAGATGGGCTAAGATTTGGTTGCAACAGGCAGACTCGGACACACACCCTATACGAGTTCTCTTAGTCTCCCCCTCGTAAAGAAGTTGGAAGGCGGTATTCTGTACAGAGCATACTTGTTCTTTCCATTTTCAGTAACTGTATACACCCACAACTCACCGCGAATTATGGCAATTTTTTGGTTGTCGTCGTTTTGTTTTACCGAGCGTTATTCTTGTTGTTCATTTGAGGTTTGTTTGTTTTTTTTGTTATTGTTGTTGGCATTTTTATGTGAATTTTCTTTTGCTAAAGAGGAGAGACTTGGTAGGCAAAGTGAGAAGGGACGCCTTTGAATTGGAGTAACCAAAACGGTCAATGCCCTTTTGGTGGTGTTCTTAGTTATATATATTCTAAAGGTATTTTACTCCTCTCTTTCTACCTTTTCTGTTGCAGACCACAAAATGTGAAGGTGTTTTGGTTCCTTGGTTTCTTACCCGAAGTTCGATATCCAGTAGTTTGAAAGAACTAAAAAGTTGTTGCTGTATATTAGTCTAAGTAATTTTTGTTTGTTTGTTTTTAAAAAGTTTCTCTTATGAAGTTGTAAATATAATGTCAGATGATGAAATGTGTTCCTTTTTGCTGGAGCTTTCTGTTTGTACATGTGTACTGTATGAGGCTTGTGGATGTCTAAGGTTTTCTTTTATTAATGTTTTCTTTAGACCACACTTAACAAAGTTATGACAAACCTTCAGTGTGCTTTCTATGTCAAAACAAAACAGAACAAAACTCCACATTACCTTGTGTAATAATTAGTGCTGGGCTTCTTAGCATCTGCAATATAACACCACTTTTCTTATCGCTGCTCCCTGCAGAGATTTTATCATCTGTTTTATTTTTGTAAAAAAAAAAATGCTAAATAATATTTATTATTTGTTTGGTTGCGAAAACATAAAATAAATGATCAACTGTTGAAATTTTAAATAAAAAACACATTTTAAGTAAGCAACAGGATTTTCCCATCTGTTTGTAATATGAGAAAGTCTTGGGAACCTCTTGCACTGAGGTACAGACTTGGAGCAGAGGAGAAAGGCACCAGACACCTAGGATCACTGAGAACTCCATCCCTGGAATTGGCCAAATTTGTCCAACATCCCTCACATTTTGGGAAGATATAGTGAGGGGAGGCACTTCTCCAGATTAAATTTAGAATTAAAAGATCACAACTGAGCTTATGCTCCTTCAAACTTCAGTGACAAAACTAATTGATAAGAGTTATGATTTTACTTTGTATGAGGTTCAAATGTCTTAAGATTTTGTGAGTATGAAAACAAAAAACTGGAAGAGATAAAATTGATCAATTTTTGAAAAGAAACAAGAAGGCCAAATAATGTTACCTTTTTTTGGTCAAGTTTGGCATTAAACCATCTTTTTTGGCTCTCAGCACACCTTTTAGTTAGATTGACGGAAGAACTTCTGGATCTCCGTTTTCCTTTTTTAGTTTCCTGACAATTCATTGGTTTCCTCTCTTGTCAGTCAGTAGGTAATTCATAAATCTGAAACAGAAATATATACAAGGAAATATTACAACAACAACAAAAAGTCTCATTGAATTCTTAACTGCTGTCTTTTTATTTTGGACCAGAAAAACCACCTCTCTAGATTTGTAGAACTGGTGTGTGGCTTCCTTGTCTTCTTTTTCATATCCTATTTTAAAGAATTTGCCATAGAGGAGTGTTCTTTTCTTTCATCCTCTGCCACGTTCCATTTTTCCCTTTGATGCAAGTGTTGTTTTTATATTCAGATGCCCAAACCAGCAGCCAAACAGGATAGCAGATTCCCGTTCCCTTTTTTAAGGTGGATAAGAGAGGAAAGTTATTTACTAGATAGATGAGAGAGAATCTTTTAAAATTCATTTCTGTTTGATTCCCAAATTGTTTTCAAAGCTAAAATTATGCTGTTCTAAAGTAATGGGCTGTAGAGTCTAACCAAACCATTGTCCTACACATAGTATCTTAGTAAATTTTGTTGTTGCTACTGCTGAGGAAGAGGAGGAGGCTGAAGATGGTGTTGGTGCAAGCTTGTCTCCGGACTGCAGCCACTTCTTTTCCCTTACTCCATAGCACAGCCCTACCTTCTGTTTTCAAGGAGTTAGCAATATTGGGGGGGAAGGGAGAATCAAACAAACACAATATGCAACCTAAGGAATTCCCAGGAGATACATAAAAAGAATTGGATTCATCCAATCAAAGGATAAAGGAAAACTCTACACCAGGCAGGTAACTCCAAACACAACTCAATCATTCAACCCCTGGTCCTGGTTAGCAGTATTTGTCTCTGGAGAAGAGTATGTGGGAGAGTTTTTTTCCCTGACAAATTCGTTAGGAGATTCTGGGGGGGAGGGGAGGGAGAGAGGTTTCAGGATTAAATCACACATTGGGGAATGTATGCTCATTTATGGAGAAGTTTTATGTGACTTTATTTCTTTTAAATAAATGCCATTTCTTCTAGCAGTAAGGAAACAAAAGACAAGGAGGTAGTTTGTGAACCAATTTAAAGGAAATATTTTATTTTCAAGTAGTATTTTCAGAGAACGTTTTAGGAGTCACCAGTCTAGGATGGCTCTCTGATTTCTTCAGAAGGATGGGTCCTAAGCTGGAGGCATTTTGCCTTTCCAAGTATGCACTTTACTAGGGGGTGTAAGGATTAGGAAAGGGAGTTTGGACCAAGGAAAGGCAAGGAACAGGAGGAATGAACAAGATTTAAGTTTTCTCAAAGTTCCATTTTGAAAGGAAACTGGGAAAAATTAAAAAATATTCCTTGCTCGTTCTTCATTAACTATTCTATTGGCTAGAAAGAGATTGGAGAGAGGGGGTAGAGAGAGAAGGGGATCTAGGGAAAGGAGAATTGATCTCTGTTGTTTTGTTATTTTTTTCTATTGAGCTGTTTCTTGGCCCCTTCCTTGGGCTAGATAGGGTGGAAGTCAGGTTATTAAAGGGAAACAACGCAGGCCCACCCAAGCTCCCTCCCAGCTTCCTTCCAATTCAGAGCAGCTTTCTTCAACTAAATAAATAGAGGCAAGGGGTGTCCCGCCAGCACACACAAGACTGCCCTGCTTTGGCCAGCAAGTCTGCTGCCTCAGTCCCATTCTTTGAGCAACTCTGCGGAGCTGGGACTCCACACCTCTCAAGCCTCCCAGGTCCAGTGACGCCCCACCCCCCCACTTCCCCCCAACTCCCTGCCCTCCCAGGGTCTACAAGAAGTTGAAACTGACTGAAGGAAGACCTCTGAAACCTTAACTAGGAAATATTTATCCACTCAGTATTTCATTTTAGCTTCTCCACTCTGCCCTTGATATTCCTCCCATGGACTCTTTCTCTCTCTCTCTCTCTCTCTCTCTCTCTCTCTCTCTCTCTCTCTCTCTCTCTCTCTGTCTTTTCCCTGCCCTCCCCCCCTCCCCCAAGCTTTTCTTCCAATTATGTCCAGGGTCCAGAGTCCACCAGCCAAAGATTGATTCACTTGGCTGGGTGTTTATGTGTCTGTGTGGGAGGGGGAATGAAGGGAAAAGAAGGAAGGAGGCTTGTGGGAGGGGAACGTTTAACAGAGAAGACTTACAGAATTGAAGCTAGAAATCTGACAGGAGAGGAAAGGAAGCCTTATGCTTTGTACTGGTGGTGGGGGGTTGTCTGGTGTCTGCATCGGTAAGCTCAGCCTACAACACAGGGACAGATGTGTGAATTTCCCCTCTCCTTTGCAGAACTACAGAGGGACTTTCTTTCTTTATTGCCATCCCCACAGGCTCCCAGGACCATGGCATAACATCTCACCCACCCCTGTAAATTGATTAAGTGCACCTACCAATCTGAAGTCTAACATGTCCTGGGGATATGTGCAGGTGGAAATCATCCCCACTTTTCTCCAGGAATTTTAAGCCCCATGGCTCTCCCAAGGGATCCCAAACTTCTCCTGGATCACTTGGAAGATTATTAAGCAGCATTCTCAGAAGTTAGGTACATTGAATTCCACAAATCAGATTCCCCAGTTCTTGTGTATACAGTAAATTTCAGTACTGTTGAATTATTATAAATGATTACTTTTCAGGATTCCTAGGGACAAAAATATATACGCATGACAGCAAAACAAACTCATAATGCAAGTAATATATTTTGAGTAACTGTATCCATGTCTTAGAAAATATTTAGTAAATGCTCTATAATGCAATTTCTAAACAATGTCCTACAGATTCTAACTGTAGTAACAAGTGATAGAATCCATTAAGTGTTCTCAGGCCTACTGAGGATTTCTAGCAGCCTTGGAAGGTTAGGAAATTTTGAAGGAAGATTTTACTTCTTCAGGCACCTAGATATATCTAAAGCTGTCAGGCCCGGTACGCTCTGGCTAACATAGTCTTCCTCTAGGGCAGGAACCAATAAGAATTTCCTGACTTGGTTATACCACAACAACTACCACAACAAGGGAAAGGAGGAATGCCCAGGGATAAAAGGTCTAAGAATATTGGGGGAAAGCATGGAGGAACAGTTACATTAATATGAGAAAATATTTATAAAGAGCTTAGTACAGTGCTCGATACATAGTAGATGCTTAATTACTTGCTCCTTTCCCCTTCTCTCAAACACAAGTATCTATAAAGATGCAAAGAAAAATCAGACAATATTCCAACTCCCTCCTGACTGGTTTGCTTCTTCTAACTAGCACTTTTAGGGCTTTATCCTTTATTATATAATTTTGCCCTTACCCCTGAAAAATACATACCTACAATGTGTATACATACACACACACACACAACCATACATATATAGTACTAACTACCATGATTTTTTGGGTTTACCTATATTTGGTGAGGTCTTAACTTGAAGAAGAAAAAATTGCTTTCCAGGAAAGTAAGACAGTAAGTTACTCTCTCCATAAACTTGCAAATAGGTAAAGGCTAAGTCTGAGTATGATAGGAAAAGCATGAGGTCACAAAGAGAGAATTAACCTTCTTTACCAAGTCATAAGTATCTTCAGGAAAGGGATAACCAGTAGAGCCAAAGGCTCTAATCACCAAATCAGAGACCTTCTCTGTGTGGTTGAGCAGAATCATTTCTAATGAGTCATATTGTGTTTGGTTAATGGACAAAACAAGGGAAATCTCTGCTGAACATCTCAGGACTACAAAAATGTCTCATTGGCAATTTATAAATATCTTCTTTGGGGTGCCCAAAGGGAGGACCATTCCAGGGAAAATAGAAATGGGGATAAAATATATACACACATGACTTTGGAGTATGGTGTGTTTTGAGTTCTGGCTCTGCTCCTTACATGATCTCGGAGTACTTACTCCTTAACCTCTTCGGTCTTCACTTCCTTGTCAGTAAAAATGTGTGGAATTGACTAAATGACCTTGGAGATAGCTTCCCACTCTAAATCTATTGTACAAGTGTGAAGGATAAGATATGCCCCTTGCCTAGCAAGTTGGAGAGAATTACACTGTCTGATATCATACAAGATTATAAAATCTGAAGTTAGGTCACATAAGTTTGTAGATCATCTTAAGGTAACCTCAGCCTACTATTTGACTTATTAAAACTTAAAACTACAGTGACATTTTTGGGATATCCTATATGTTTATGTTTGTTTTTGTGGATTCTATAGTGGTATTTTGGGGTAATTTATTCCTTATAAATAAACTTCAAATCCCTTTTTCATTATTTCAGTATTAATGAGCTCAAGCTTCTATTCGAATTCACTAAATAGTAATTTTAAGAATGGTTTTCTTAATAGTGATTACTCTTATTTTTGTGTATTTAAATAAATATTTAAATTATTATATTCCTGTAATTTATTAATAAATAGAATCAATAATAAACATAAATGCATTTTGACTCTGAACATTATCACAGCCCAAATTATCTAAAATCCTCTACATATCAGGAGATGTTTCAGGAGACTTTGTCTGGTAACAGTTTCTAATAGTTCAACTGACTCCACATAATCATCGGTCTCAAAGTATTTTCTACTTATTTTTTCTCAAGATGAGTCCTCTCTTTCTTTTCGTCTTCTCATCATAGTAAGATTATATCTGCACAATCACAGGAAACAATCTTTCATTGTCTCTCAATTTTTGTTAGAATTTTCTTTCTAATGGTTTTTGTAACTTGACAGTTAAAACAAGTCCAACATGGAAGAAGTTTCTCGTAACCTTCTTCCTCTGACTTAACAGATTTCTCATAGATCCTCAGAGATCACAGAAAAAGCACTTTCTCCTTGAGCCTACAGGGAGAAAAACTTCAGTTGGTCATTTCTCAGTGACATTTAAAACTGGCAACACTAAATTACTTTTCTCTCAGCATTCTATCTGAGCTCTTAAAGCTACAAAGACAATATCTTTAGTCTCTGTGAGCATGCATGTAGAAGAGGGTTTTACATGTCCCAGTGTCCAAAAATGCTCAGTCCCCAGAAAATAATTTAGGAGCATATCAAATCAACCTTAATATTACTTTCAACCCCGATATCACTTTGCAAAGCACTGCTTGACAGTTTGTACTAAATTTAAAGGAACAATACCACACCAGCAGTAAATTAAATAGAATAAAACAGAATATTTGCAATAGTAACAATAACAATTAAATGAAATAATAATACATTCAACATTTCGCCAAAAATTACAAAACATTGCACATAATTCAACAATTAATTACATGTAGTTGAAGGAATAATCATGTCTACACTATAATAATATAATTTATTTATAGATTGGTTCAACCTTTTAACCTACTGATCTGTTTCTTTATCTTTACGGGATGATGATAGACTGAAACTCACTGTTAGTCTTTATAAACTCCTGAGCTTGTCTTTTTTAAGCTAGGGCACTCTACATCTGAAGTTATGGCAATAAAGGGACCAGTTTTCGCAATGTAGTGTTTCCTTTACAGTGTTTCCTTTATAATGTTTTCCTTTAGCAATTCAGTTTCAGTTCAGACAATTACACCTGAACTCCTTCCCTCTCCCCTCCTTTCTTTCCCTAAGATTTTAAGCTGTTTGAGGGCAGAGACTTTGTTTTTAATTCCTTTTTGTATCCCTGGTCATTAATACAATAGATGGCACGTAGAAGGTGCTTAATAAATGTTTATTGATTGACTGACTATGTCTTATTTTTGGAGGCTCATTTAGACTATAAGATCCATGAGGACAAGGAGTATGAAGCCATGGAAAGAACACTGAATGTATTTGGAGAGGAGATATTCTCCTTCAAAGCCCAGGTCTGCTACCCTTTTGAGCATCCGTTTCCTCAAGTAAGAAGGTTAGAATAGATGACTTTTCACCTTCATATATAGTATATGATCGTGTAACTCATTTCGAATTTGAGCCCAGCACAGTGACATTTCTTTATATATAAGGGATCTTAAATGTTCGTTTAGGTTAGTCAGACAATTTCTCAGCAGCTCAGGGATCCTCTAGTAAAAATGGATGCTGCTAAAGACTTATCTGGCCCTGCCCTTTGACCTCTGCTCCTCCACCCAGATTCTAATGCACCTTCTTTTGAAGCTTTAGCAATTTCTGATCTACTCATCTTCTCACCTCCCACACACACACACACACACACGGCTCCCACCCTCCTCCCACCTCCCACATCTGTGGGGAGATGGAATGAGCAGACCAGCTTTACCAATTAGCCTGACTCCGGTGCGTTAGTGATGCTGGAGGGAGGGCAGGAGCAGGTGAGAATGAAGGGGGAACACTCATTAGGACATGTTCTTTGCCTCTATTAGAGGCAATAATTAAGTGCCCTGACAGCTGCAGCGGCACATCATTGGAGGCCAGAAGCTACCAAATCCCTCCGTCTGCCTTTACCCAGAGCACTCCTCAACCCAAAGGGTTCCTTTTCCATTCACACAACAGTAACAGGTGGAGGGAGGGATGTAGTAGGTGAGGCAGCGGCAGACGGACAGGAAGTCAGCTTCTCTAATCCTCTTGCAGCCTGGAACCCTTGGCAGGTAGAGAAATGTCCCGGGTTTTCTGGGCTCATTGTACTCCCCGAGGAAAGGGACAACTAGGGGCTAGGAGAGCGATGGGGGACGTCCTATGTTCCCTTCCAAGCTCTGTTGCGTCCCAAGCAAATTCATTTGGGAGTCCAAGGCTTGTGGAGGCAGATGAATCACAGAACTGACAAAAACGGTGGCATTTTTTCCTTTGAATTTTTCCTTTGTGCCGGGCTCTCTGCTCTGTTCTTGGTGCTAATGAACTGAAGTGTTCTTTTTTTTCCTTTACCGTCGATTAGCAAAGGATATTACAATCTTTCGTTGAAGTAACAACCATAAGCAGTCTTGTAGTGTATTCCCTAAGTCTGGTTTGCCTTCTTCCATCAACCATTGAATTCCGCACAGACGCTGCTCGCGCAGGACTAAGAGATTTCTGTCCTCTGCACACGCCAATCTGAAATCTGTGGTTTTGATTTATTATGTGAGTGTGCACCCATGTGCGTGCGTGCGTGTGTGTGCGTGCGTGTCTGTGTCTGTGTGTGTCCGTGTGTGTGATGAGTTCGTACCGTTTTCAGCACATGGCAAATACAGGCTCTTTTTAGGCTGCGGGGTTTGCGGGTAAGTATTCATTTGATTTTTGGTCATGTTTTTTGGGGGGTTGGGCAGGCAGAGACTTAAAACCAAACTGACTTAGACCCAGTTAGATGAGTCCTAACAAAGAGCGTCGCTCCAGTTTGTCCGGAGGCCAGCAAATACACTCGAGGGTGAGGTTGTGATGATGAGGCCTGGGGGAGCAAGGGCGCCCTGGGCTGCCTAAGATCGATTCCTGTGTAGGGTTAATGGAGCCCTCGAAGCAGGTAGGACAGCCGGGCACAGGTTTAGCGGTGCAAACTGGAGACCCTAGAGGCTATGTGCTTGTGTTTTATAGGCCCACAAAGTTTAGAGCTGGAAGAAACCTAAGAGATATCTGATTAAACCACTCAGAAATGGAAGTGGAGGACTAAAAAACAGAAAATTATTTGCCAGATGTGATGTTCAGTCATGTCCAATTTTTTGTGACCATATCTAGAGTTTACTTGGCAAAGATACTGAATGATTTTACCCTTTCCTCCTCCAGCTCATTTTACAGATGAGGAAACTGAGGCAAAGAGGATTAAGTGACTTAAAAGCAGTCATACGGCTTTTAAATGACTGAGGCTAGATTTGAACGTAGAAAGATGAGTCTTCCTGACTCCAGGTCTGCCCTTTATCCATTGCACCATCTAACTGCCCCAAACTTGTAGAACTACGTAAAAACAAACAAACAAAACAAAACCCAAAAACAAAACAAAGGTAAGATTACAACTGAGATTATACGATTCCCTTCCACCATGGACTGCCCTCTGCCTCCAGATCTCCCTTTCTCCACTGGCTGGCTTTGCAGGTTCTCCACTGTCTCTTCATGTGGCAGCATCCACCCAGCAACCTTTCCAGGACCTTCTAAAGAGGCTCATCATCAATTGATTGGCAAGGTCCTCAGCTCCCTCCCTCCCTCCATCAATCAACTAACATTTATTGACCTCCTTCTTCAATTCTGGGCAGTTAAAGCATAGCATTTGGAGCAACTCCTAGTGTCTGGGAGAGCCATTTCTCTTCTCCTCAAGTAAGGACAACTTTCCAATAATTTAAAGAACTAGCCAACCTGTCTATATTTCGCCTTCTCTTCTGCCATGTCTTGCCTTCTAGATGTTGTTTCAGCCAATCAGAAGGCTTCCACCCATGTGGGTCTGGAAGGACCGGACTGTCAGAGTTTTCTGTTCTTCACTTTAATCCTATGGGGGAAGGGACCTTCAGACTGCACTTTTACCTGGGCAGAAGACCTATCAGAAATCTCCCTGGGGAGAGTCTGTATCTACAGATGTCATCAAATGGAAAGCTAGAAGGCAACTTATTGACCATCTAGGCTCTTCCACCCCTATTTGCCAGATAGAGCAGTACCAGAGAAATGGTCACATACACTTGGTTGGCAATGGGAGAAATCACAGGATTTAGAATTGAAAGGGACTTTAGAGATAATCCAATCCAATCTCCTCTTTTACAGGTAAGAAAATTGAGGCTAGAGAGGTTAATTGAAATAACCAGGGTCACACAGATGCCTAATATAGCAGAACTGGAATTCAAACTCAGTTTCTCTCATTTTCCTCTGACAGGCAGTACTAGAACCCAGGTGTGTGTCACTCACATATACAAATGATCAGATTTCCTAGTTCCCCACCCCCACCACTCCCACCTTGATTTTTTTCATCCATGGGGAGTAAAGCTTGTCAAGGTCATTGACAAAGTATAGTAAGTTCTGGACTTGGACTCTAGTGGTTCTAGGAATCAGAAGGGAATTGAAAGGATCATTGTAGAAATCTGACCAGAGGAATTTACTCTGATGACTATTGTAGCCCTCCACATATTCTTCTTCCTCCAGGTCATACATAAAGCTCCTCAGTCACTGGAGGTGAAACTCAGTGAAAGAAAAAAATAGGAGGTTTGGTTTTGAGTTCTACACCCCCTCCACTATGTTAGTCTGAGCAGATCACTTCCATTCTCTGGCACCTTTTGCCTTCCTATGAGGGGGTTGGTCTTTGAGGTGAATTCCACTTTCATATTGTTCGATTCAATGATTTTTCCTCTGCATTCTCAGAAAATTTCTGGTTTTCCTGGCCAGAACAGGTCAAATAAAAATAGGAGAGAAACCAGGATAGAAGCACATGGTGGCCCAGATGCTTGGAGGGAGCACTGGGAAAAATGTTAGCTTGCAGAATATGGTCCCCTGAGACCACAGTCATGTCCTCAGATGTATTTGTGTATATGTAATTGCCTATTCCTGCCTAAATATGTATAGAGAAAGCTATAAATAATTCCAAGTATACCTAGGAAAACTGTCTACTCATTACATGGTGAGGACAGGGATATATCTTTTGATCTCATTTGTATCACTTATCTTTAACAGAGCCTGACACATAGATGGAAAATAATAAATTTATTTATTGACTGATTCACAAAGAGATGGGAACCTAAAGAACAATGAAAGGACAGAAAACTGGGGAGGAGCTAACAGAAAGATAAATATGCTTTAAAATGACCCAAGGAGGAGCAGCAGAATGACATGTGGGACAGAGACAAAGTCTAATTACAGACATACCCCAAATTCCCATTTCTCCTGCCTACCCATGACCTTAGTTTCTAACACGCTGTAGAAGGCATTTCCTGCAGATGACTGGGGCTTACCAAGTCCAGAGACTGTACGATTCCCTTCCACTATGGACTGCCCTTTGGAAGCTTTTCTGCTGCTTATCACAGCAAGGATTTTTCCATTTCCCTGCATAGAAAGAATTCTGGAGTCAAAAGGTCTGGATTCAAGTGCTGACATTTCTACTTCCTAGAAGTTATTTGACTTGTTTGGGTAAAGGTTTCTTCATCTGAAAAATGAAAGAGTTGGATCAAATAACTTCTATGGTCTTTTTAAACTCTAAATCTTATGACCTGGAGTCCCCTGGAAAGGAAGGAAAAGTTGACCAGAATTACCCACACACCCCTTTAACAATAATCTGTTCTAGGTGGTATAATGTTAAGGGAATTTGAAGATCTTCCCTGCCCCTTAATAGGCCCATGTGACCTGCTTTGAGCTTTGGTTCAGGCCATAGCCTGAGACACATGGAGCTGATGATGGGAAGAGCTTGTTGAATGGGTGGAGCAGGAAGGGTACAACAGGAAGGAGTGAGGCAGAGCTGAGAGAGAGGGAGCAGGCAGAGCAGAGCAGCTAGCTTGAGTGAGAGAGGGTCATTTTGCCTAAGGAAGCTTGTTTGTGGGGAGACTTGATGGAGGGAAGGCTTGGGGATGCCAGTCCTCTCTCTATTGGTAATGTGTACAAACTTCATTGTTATCATGGTGGATTTGGCTTTCTGGTATCTGAATAAATACTTTGGTTTTGTCTTTGAGGAAGAGAGTTTATATTTCGCAAATTCACCCTGAAAAGATGCCTACATATCTATGGTGGCTGCTGTGGCATTGGTGCTACAGATAGACATCCTTCCTCTCTAACCCTAAAAACAAGGCCCCTGTGCTGAGCCACTTTCAGATATTGTTGAGGACAAAAACATGAATGAAACAGTGAATAAAGGGTGACAGCAGTTTGGGGAGTAGGAGCTAAAACAATAATAATTGTGTATTATAATTATACTTAATAATTTGCAGAGTGCTTTCATATATATGCATATATATACTGTATGTGTGTGCATATTATATATATACACATATATATATATTCACTAAAGTATTACTGTGATGCCTCATTGGATATGAAAGTGACCTTGAGGTCTCATAGGTTATGTGCTATCAGTTCCTACCAAGATGGAAAGCCTATGGGTGGAAATTAGCAAGGGACATCAAACATCATCAAACAACCAGTTTAACTGTTCATCTATGAAATATGAATAATGGTATTTTCTAGTACCTACCTCAAAGAGCATTTGAAAGGAAAACATTTTATAATTTGTACATATAGATATAACCTATTGTTATATACTTGAGGTGAACATTTTATAGGCTAGGGATATTATCACCAACAAGTAACCAATGTAGAGTACTGAGATACTCCTCCCTTCCCTGTTTACACCAGCAACATCCTGCTTGGGTGTAGATTCTTAGTAGTCTGAAAAGTAGATGTATCTACACAAGTCATCTGGGGACACATAAACCCCACTTCTGGAACAGACTAGACTTAGAGCCAGCAGTCAGCCACTCAAATAAGCTATCAAATCCAAATTCCACATTTTATACTTACTGTCCGTGTAACCTTTGGCAAGTCAGCATCTCAGGGTCTCAGTGTCTTCATTTGTAAAATAAGAGGATTTTATTGAGTGGCCTTTAAGGTACCTTCTACCTGTAAATATATGATCTTATGATCAGTAAATACACACTCACATAGTATCCTATTAAATACACTATGTATTTATTAAAGACATACTTTCCTTGGCCTGACAGCAAAATTCTTCCAAATCATGCCAGGCGGACTGGATATTATAGGATCATAGATACAGAGTTGAAATGTAACTCAAAACACCATCTAATCCAGTCCCTTCATTGTACAAATGAAGAACTGGAGAGGTCACATAGGTGATAATTAGTCATCTGAATCCAAACCAGGTCCTCAGACCCAGACCCAGTGAGTCAGTCAATAAGCATTTGTTAAACACCTACTGTTTGTTAGGTACTATGCTAAGGGCTGGGAATATAAAGAATGACAAAAGACAATCCCTGCCTTTGAGGAGCTCACAATCTAAGGGGGAGACAACATGCAAACAAATGTGTACAAACAAGCTGTATACACAGACCCTTCCCCAAGCTCTACTTAAGGGCTATTTTCTGGACCCTCCTGGCTTAAGAGTGATTATCTATAGTAACTGTTGCTGTTTCCCTCCCAACATGATTTAGTTATTTTTCTTTGCCTCATTAAAGGGGGCATCCTGTGACTATTTAAACAGGCACATTCACTGAATGGGCATTACCTCACCCTTGGGCAAGTACCAAATAGGCCTTGGCCAAAAGGGGCTCAAGGTCTCCTACTGCATCCTGGGCCACCTCCACTCATCCTGATGAATATCTGGTCACTGGATCCAGGTGTCTCCGGAGGAGAAGTGAGTCTGGTGGCTTTGCACAGGACTCCCTCACACAAAACAAAGTCAAGTGCAAGTCATGTCATCATTTCTCTGATGGCATGGTCTTCTTTGGCAACAAAAGACAAACACAACAACAACAAGAAGTAATTAACAGAGAGAAGGCACTAGAATTAAGAGGGGTTGGAAAATGCTTCCTGTATAGGAGGTGGGATTTTAACTGGGACTTAAAGGAAATCTGAGAAGGTGTTGAAGAAGGGAGAGCATTCCAGGCATGGGGCACCCAAAGCTGAGAGGTGGAGTGTCTTTTGTGAAAAATAAGGAGGCCAGTGCCACTGGATCCAAGAGTCAGAAAGAACTGGTTATAAGGTACAACAAGACTGGAAAGGTGGGAGAGTGATGTAGTGATTGTCTGTCTCCTAGCCCCAGAAGAACTAGACATTATATGCTTATTGAGGTAGGAAACTGAGGCTCAGGGAAGAGAGGCAGTGAGATTTGTTAGAGATCCCAAGAATACTGATCCTCCTGGCTCAAATCTTCCTTTCAGGCCCCTTAAAAATGCTAAGGATTGAGCTTCATATGACCTAGTTCCTCTTCTTCAACTTTCTCTTCTTGAAAGGAAGAAAGCAAACAAACAAAATCCTGATTTCTGGCACTTTTTGGAACCAGGATCAATCTTGAATTCACAGGTGCAACAAGTGGAAGATGGAAAAATTGGTGGTAATGTGGAGGCAGCAATGGGGTGGCCTCTGGCCATGGTTACCCTGGTCCTCTTCAGAGACCCTATTAGGGAGAGAAGTAGGAAAGAATGAGAGTTGACACTTTTTTCTGGCTGAAAGGTCAAGAATGTATTACTTGTTTGTTTGGGTGCAAGAATGAGAGTGGAATAGTTATCCCTTTTTTTTGCTCAACACCCACTTCATCTCTGAGGTTAAAACAAATCCCTGACATAGATAAAAAACAGCATCAGTCTAGGATGGAGTTAAAAGGAAGCAAGTAAAGGAATTAGTGATTAGAAGGAATGAGGACTTCTTTTCATTTCATAACTATTTCAAAAGCTGGTAGCAGCCCCCTAGATTAGGGATTGTATGTACACATAGATTTATTTTCTTTCCTCATCACAACATGTTACACAGATGTATAATGAGTCAGTTTGTTCTGCCTCCGAGAAAATAACTTAAGATCAAAGGATCACATATTTAGAGCTGCATCTAGGACATGAGCTAATCATTTTATTTATAAGAAAACTGAGGCTCAAAGAGATTAAGTGACTTGTCTGAGGTCATACAGCTTGTAAAAATAAGAATCAGAGGAGAAGAATTTGGGCACCCATCCTCTGACTCCAAATCCAGGGCTCTCTCACTAGAGACTTTCAAACAGAAACTAGAAGCCACTGGTTAGTGCTATGATGGAAGCGAACCTTGGTGAGGTAGTAGCTGTTGTTCAGTTGTGTCTGACTCTTCATGACTTAATTTTTGGGTTTTCTTGGCAAAGACACTGGAGTGATTTGCCATTTCCTTCTCCAGATCATTTCACAGATGAGAAAACTGAAGCCAACAGGGTTAAGTGACTTGCCCAGAGTCACTCAGCTGGGAAGTGTCTCAGGTCAGATTTGAACTCAGGAAGATGAATCTTCCTGATTTCAGGTCCAGCCCTCTATCCACTGTGCTCCTACTTCAGTTGAGGTAGAGGTGGAATTTGATGATCTATGAGGTCCTTTCCTCCTCTGAAATTTTGTGATTCTGTGCAAGGTGGGATGTAATGTGACAGGCAATGAATGGTGGAGGGTTAAGGCAATATAAGGAAGGCGGGATACTCAGGAAGGCAATCTCAAAACATGACAAGCCCTTTGTTCCTACTCAGGGCATGTTAACACATCTTAGATGCACACTGGGTGGTAATTTGGGGAGAGGAGTGTGCTGTAGTTTATCAGTTAGAAGTAACATATTTTATAAAATTTAACAGGTAACATTCAGCACTCTGAAAATAAATACCATCTCCTTAAGCTCCTCATACAACTCTTTGTGCACAAAAAGGATCAAGGCCTCAGATGTAACACTGTCCTGAAGATTAAAGGGATTTAAAAAGTTAGGTTTTTTTTAAATAATCCTTTGAGAGACAAATAGATGAGTTGTTACCGTGTTGGGGGTTTTTAAGTCAAAAATTTAACGCATGTATGACTCCTATGACAAGTAGAATTGAAGAACGGGAAAAAAATATTCCCTTATGAACATAGCGTCTTCAACCATACATTAATTTCAGTGTCATAGATAAAAAGAAGAGTTACATTTGAAAGGAAAGGGGGAAGCAACTTCTCTGTTCACATCATTTAGAGCCTGTGATGTTAAAACCTCAGTATCTTAGATTCTCTTTTTAAAAAAATCCCTCAGTGGATGTATTTGCCCCAATGCAAAACTGTCTTCCTTTGTTAAGGATGGCTGAATTCAGCCCAGAGAACAATGTTTAGGCTGACTGGCTGAGCCGTGTGTTAATGTGTTAATGCATTACAGTCTGCAACAGATGGTTGTGAGAACACAGTCTGACACTGCTACCCAGGGTTTGGACTCAGAGTTTCAAGAATACAGTTGTCTTTTCTGTGCAATCAATCAAAACTCTGCATCTCTTTACAATAGAAAATATGGGCTTCATAAAAATTGACCTTTATATCTTCAGGATATGCTAAACTGAAATTCAGCATCAACAAATCAGACGGGGCTTTTTTTCTGAGTATAGTCAGGGAAAAATATGAGGACAAAGCTTTGTAAAATTATCACCCTTTTTTTATTAACTCCACTAAAAGTAACTTTCCTCTGACTCATCAGAGTTTGACAGTGACTCTGACCTTCAAGATTTCTTGGATGCTACACCAGCAAAGTAGAAGACCTCTGAGTGATCTTACTAAGCTTGAAATAATTTAAGAATTGGTCCAGCAGGGGACTGCATCTTTGTTGTCCTAAGACCTTTCTTGCCAAGCATAGAGAAGCTCATTATTAGAAGGCTGGCCATCAGGAGATTAATCATTTTTGGTCTTACTGACTTACAAAGATGGTAACACACAATGGAGAATTGCACATTTTTGTGATTTAGGACTATAGGAAAAGACAGATATGCTGTATTTGTTAAGATATGCTTACATTACACTTTATGTGATGAACTTTTCTGACCTGTATAATGAAGTAGATCTTGAAGCATTAAATACCTCCATACCAATCAAACTCTCCTGTGAAACCAAAATGTCAGACTCAAGTGATGAGGGCCCTTGGCAACGCATTCTAACTTTCCCATTGCCCCAATTCTTCTTGTATTTTGTATTTCTTTGTCTGTGCAATGTTATATTCTCCACCCCTTCAGTGAAGTTCTTTGAAAATGAGGACTATTTGTTTGGCACTAGGAAAGCACAAACATGTTGATTACCTAACTCATGTTCCCACCCTGTCCTTAAGTAGGCCCAGTATCCTAGGGGCAGAGCTGGAACTAGCACAAGACTGAGACATGGGATGCTATTTCCTCCTCCATTTGAAGCACCTGCTGCTCAATTGCTTAACCTCACTTACCAAAAAAGAGAGACCTGGGGTTTCCTCACCCCTCTCCTATGATCACCTGAGATTAGCTAGGGACCAGGAAGGGGAGAAGCATCATTAAGATGCAGACCAGGGGATGATGCTTGGTGAACACAGTGCTTATCAGTTGTTCTCCATGTCTCCCCCCAATCTGGCCCAGACTGTTATGACTGACTTGTAAAAAGGGGATAATAAGACATATAGTATCTAACTTAGAGGATAGTTGGAAGGAAAATGCTTTGTAAGCAGCTAGGTACATCACTGGTTTGGTCTCAGGACTCCTGGGTTCTAGATACTTAATATATTTTTATTTATCAGTAGACATTCAATTCTTTATTTATTTGATAAAATGGGATATTGATAAAATATTGTGCAGGCAGATCATGATCGCTTATTATACTACAAAAACTTTAAAATAATTTCATTGTACAATTATCAAAAGAAAAATCAAAGATGATATAGAATTGACTAGTCCTGCCACTGATTGTAATAGAATGTAACCATGTAATGCTTTACTATGTTCTTGTACAAATCAATAGAAAACACTCTCATTAGGTATGAAAAATTTGGGTTTAAGAGGTAATCAGAATTTCTTTTTGACTAGTTCTGTTCCTTTTTCTTTATTTCAACATGCTTGAAATAAGTGGTTTTTAACTTTTTTTGTATCAAGGAACTCTTTGGGTACAGTCTGAGAAAGCCTGTGGAATTTTATCTCAGAATAATGTTTTAAAATGCTTAAGTGAGAATGCACAGAATTACTAAGGAAGCCAATTATATTACAATGTAATTGTAAATATGTAATATGTAAAAGAGGCAAAAAAATTTTTACAGTCAGGGGGAACAGAAAGGAAGGGATGAGTGAACCTTACTTTCATCAGAATTGTCTCAAAGAAGGAATAACATACACTTTCAATTGAGTATAGAAATCTATCTTACCCTACAGGAAAGTAAGAGATGAAAAATATAAGAGAAAGGGGGGAAATGACAGAAGAAGGGCAGATTGGGGGAGAGGGTGAAAGGAGAGACAGAATAGAATAAACAGGTGAATAGGATGGTGGGAAATACAGTTAGCAATAGTAATTGTGAAAAAAATTTGAAGCAAGTTTCCCTGATAAAGGTCTCAATTCTCAAATATGTACAAATCTGAGTCAAACTTATAAAAATAAAAGCCATTCCCCAATTGATAAATGAGCAAAAGATGTGATCAGTTTCCAGATGAAGTAACCAAAGCTATCTATAGACATATGAAAATGTACTCTTAACTCACTATTAATTAGAGAAATGCAAATTAAAACAATTCTGAGGTACTATCTCATACCTATTAGATTGGCTAATAGGACAGAAGAGGTAAATGACAAATGTTGGAGAGGATGTGGGAAAAATTGAGATATTAATGCACTGTTGCTGGAGTTGTGAACTGATTCAACCATTCTGAAGAGCAATTTGGAACCACGCTTAAAGGGCTATAGAACCATGTATACCCATTTCCCTATGTCTGTATCCCAAAAGAGATAAAAGACAAATGGGAAAGGAACCTATATCTGCAAAAATATTTATAGCAGCTCATTTCTAGAGGCAAAGAATTAGATGGGCAAGGGAAGCCCATCCATTTGGGAATGACTGAGTTGTGGTACGTGATTATGCTGGAATATTATTGTTCTATAAGAAATGATGAGCAGGAGGCTCTCAGAAAAACCTGGAACGACTTGCATGGGTGGATGCAAAGTGAAATGTACTGTATACAAAGTATCAGCAATATTGTAGGATGACCCGCTGTGAATGACTTGGCTATTCTCAGCAATACAATGATCCAGGATAACTCTGAAGAACTTAGATGAAAAATGCTATCCATCCCCAGAGAAAGGACTGATAGTGTCTGAACACAGATTTTCTTAAACTTTCATTATTTTTCTTGAGTTTTTTCTTTGTCTATGTTTTCTTTCACAACTTGACTATTATGGATATGTTTTGTATGACTACACATGTATAACCTATATTGAAAGGCTTGCCTTCTCAATGAGGTGGGATGGGGAGGGAGAGAGAGAGAGAATTTGGAATTCAAGGTTTTAAAAACAAATGTTAAAAAATTGTTTTTACAAACTTCTTACCAAAAAAAAAAAAAATCCCAATGGAGGATCTCAAGGCAAAATGCCTGCCACACTCAGAGAGAGAAATATGGAAGTCACTCACATATTGTAGCAGATCATGTTTGTGTATGTGTATGTGTTTGTGTATCATGTTCTGATTTGTTATACGATTTCTTTCATTTATCTTAGTCTGACTACATAGCATGACTATAGTGAAAATATACTCAATAGGAAAGTATATGTAGAATCTATACAGAATTGTATGCAGTCGTGGGGAGGGAGGGGGGTAGTGGGGAGTAGGTGGGGAGGGATAAAATCGCAATTGTATGGCAGTGATTGTTAAACATTACAAAATAAAAAAAAAAAGAAAAAAAATTGTTTTTACATGTAACTGGGGGGAAAATTCAAATATTAGAAAGAAAAGAAAATGATGATGAGCAAGAATTTTACCTCAGGGATCTGTGATTTCTTTGAGGATGATAATTCTTTAAATGACTATAACTACAACCTTTCTCCAACTTACTAGTTGGTCTTTATGAGTTATTGTGCCCCCCAAAAATTATCATTCTGTGAACACCCTTGTGACGAGTATCTCTAAATTTAGCCTTGCATGTTATCAGGCAAGAAATAATGGTCTATCACTGGGTCAATATGGTAAGGCTCTACTCTCATGTCTTATCACAGTGAGGAGATAACTTTGCCCCCACTCCCATCCATCTACTCAACAGAATTTTCCCCAGGTGCCAGAATTCCAAGTTTTGCTTGAGGGCAAAGGGTTGCTGGAACCAATATGGCCTCTGGGAGGCAGAGGGTGTCCAAAGGCAGACTGTGCTAATTGGCTAAGGGGTGTTGGGAATTCTGGCTGTAATGAACTCCTGGGACCTGGTTCCTGCTACTGTGGGGCACCTGGCCATTGCATATTCTTATTTGAAGAGGTTATCATTGTAGGGCAGTTGAAAAGGCAATTTTTTGCTAACCCTTCTTATGTTCAAAAAGAAGCTTGTTTTTCTCTTTGCTCATTTTCCCCCCAAACTCAGTAAAATAGTTCATGTGTGTGCTTCATATAAATTTACATAGCTGACCAATTAGAGTGCCTAGCACATTAGAGGTTCCCTAATGCCTTGAGGATAAAACCTAAACTTCTCAGCATGGCACCTAAAACCTTCTATAGCACCCCACTTACCTTTCTGCTCTTATTTCATATTCCTCTTTTTCCTACTCTCTCAGTTCCAATTAAACTGACCTACTAGATTGGATAGGATATAGAACATTTCCTATTTCACCTTGGTGTCTTTGCCCAAGCAGACCTCCGTGTATGGAGTGCATTCCCTCTTCACTTTCACTCTGTAGAATATCCAACTTCCTTCAAAGTAGGTGACACCTCCTTCATGAAGTCTTGTTTGATTGATATTTACAAGCACTCCCTCAGATTCTCTCGAAATTGCTTCATATGTGCTTTTTATTTACTCGTGTATGTGTTGTTTCCCTTATTAGGATGTAAGCTCCCTGAGGCAGTTTTGCTTTTATCTTTGTATCCTCAGCATGTTGCACAGTTTCTTGAACATCAGAAGTACTTAATAAATATTTGTTGAATTGAATTAAATAGAAATGAACTAAATACTGGGTAGATGGTGAAGTGGGAGCTTTTCTAGGAGCATCTTACCTTAATCACACCAAAGAGGGAAAAAAATAAGAAGTCCCCCAAGTCAGAATGATAAGTGATGTAACACTTCATGAGATAATATTTACAGAATAAGATAAAGATTAACTTACCAGCCTGTTTTTCATAGTGCTCCCAACATTCCAAGCATCTCCCATCTAAGAGATCCTTGCCACTGACTTGGGTTCTATGATTCTTATGGTTACTGCACTTTTTGAGATTAGGTTTTGAAGTGAATCCCTTTTCAACCTACTGGAGCAAGGGGTCATATTTCCATGGCAGGTTGGGTCTATCTTTCCAAGGTGCCCCTGCCACTTTATGGCTTTCTACTTCAGCATCTCATATGGCTACTGACATTTGGAGGGAAGCCTGTTACAGTGTCCTGGGAGAAACGCACTATCGGGTGAATCATATCTTTTCTAAATACTAAGAAGAAAAAATGGGGGTAGCAGTATTAGAACTTGAAGGCTGAGGAATAACAAAGTTGAGGAGACCAGAAATATGCCTTTGATTAAAAATACTTAGTATAGCGTAGGAGTAAACAGGTGACCAAAAGAAGGAGGGAGATAAAAGTGAATAAAAAATTCAAATGCAAAGACTTCTTCAGAAATATTCTAGGGGACTCTCCCTTTTACTCTTCATAACCAGCTCCCAGGGAGTATTCTAGGGACTGGACAAAGTCAGTTGTACAACATATGATGGAACCCAGAAGAATGGGATTGATTATGGTGTAATAGCCCTACAACAGTGACCACTCAGAATCTCCATGCAGTTGTGTTCCAACTGTCCACCTCTGAGGGAAACAAATCTAACTCTGAGGGTTGGAAAGAATAGAGAACAGGTGGCAAAATCTAGGGAGTGGCACGCCAGTACTGGGCCTCCTGAAGGAAAGGAGTTTTCTAGAAGCATATATTCAGAGAGGAGACCTGAGTAAAAGACAAGGCAAGGCAAGGCATATCAATAAGCATTTATTAAGAACTTACTATGTGCCAAATACTGTGCTAAGCACCGGTGATACACATACAAACAAAAAGACAGTCACTGGCCTCAATGTGACTACAGTCAAGTGAGGGAAAACAACACACAAAGAGAAGTTGGAAAGGAGGGATCCAGGATAAGGGAAGAGGTATCCAAAGTCAGGACATAGTATTCAAGTTCTGAAAGTCAGAAGTACAGCTAGAAGAAGAATAGAAGGAGAAAATCCACAGAATGAATGACTGAGACAGACAAAAACTGATGGAAGAATATAAATCAATAAGCATTCAAAGACAAGATCCATCTCAGACAAGCACTTTGGACATTGAGTCAGAATCATCTAGCGGATGTAAAAATAGCACAACAGATTCTGCAACATGCCCTGAAATAAGAATGGAGCAATTTCAAAAACCTCTAGGTTTGGAAGACCAATTAAAGATACAAGGGAAGTATGTTTCTTCTCTCTCCGGCAATGCCTTCTTCACCATGGCCTCTTCTTCCAAGTGGTAAGTCCCTCTCTAAGCATTCATTTATGGAAGCATCTATCCTACCCACAGTGTGGAAGCCATCATTTTCTTTTCACACCTGGACCCAATTCCAATCAAGCACCTTTCCCACTGCTCTCCATCCCTGCTTTTCAACTCCTTTTTCTGTATTGTCTTCCTCCACTAGTATTGCTTATATTAGCACTTCCAGTTATTATTAGCTTAGCACAGTACCTTTATCAAGCACATTGTGCTTGATAAATATTCTGTCTGTCGGTCTATGTATCTAGCTATCTGTCTGTCTATTAAATATACACGAAATTAGAGCCCCTATAGAAATCTATTCAAATACTAGAGAAATCAAATTAAAACATAAAACAAAAATACTCGCCAAATCAGTAAAGATTCTCTGGAGGGAAGCCACACACACAATGGAATTGGAATAAAAAAATAGAGACAGAAGGAAAAATGAAAGAACATTTTTAAAAAAGATTAGAATAACATGAAAACTCTGCCAAAATTTTGAATTTGAAGATAGGATGTGAAGAGATAATCTAATGATAATAGATCTTCCTGGGTGGGTGGAGGGAATCAGATAAAGAAAACCTAAATACCACAACCATGAAATCATACATACCAATTGCCTCCAAAATATTAGAAACAAATGAAAATTTCAGATCAGAGGAATCCACAGAAAATAAACAGAAAGAAAATTCAATTGTAAGTTACTAAGAAACATTGCAGTTAAACTTTAGGACTACAATGCAAAGGAACAAATTTTACAAACAGAAAGAGTATAAATTCTTTCAAATTCCAAAGAGAAACAATCAGATTAGCACTGAATCACTCTGTAGTTTCAAGAAATAAAAGGAAAAATAGGGATATGCTATCCCCAAGAGTAAAGAACATAGGCTGGGGACTCTAAAATGCATAGGCAGGGAGGATGCTTTCTTTAATATGACCAAAATCACATTTTTAAAGCAAGAGATATCATTGTTTACACTGGAAAAACATTAGAAATCCTTCTAGTGCAAGAAGGAATAAAACAGTGCCCTCCTTTCCCCATTATTATTTGGTAGATTTCTAGAAATGCTTCCTGTGACAATAATACAAGAGGAATAAAATGAAATATGTAAAATGTCAAAGAGAAGAAGCAGCTAATATTATTTGCTGATAACATTATATTACACTTAGAAAACTCCACAGAAGCAGAAAAGAGACTAAATGAAACAATGGCTATTGAAAGAATGAAATATATCAAATAAATTCACAACAATCATCAGGATTTTTGTAGAATTATAACAAAAGCCATTAAGAAACAAGTGTAAGAGAAATTCTATGCAAATATCTATAACGTGCTTAAAATATGTATATCAAACCACAGACACATTTGAGATTTATGTAAATACAGTTATAAAATATCCTTCACAGAAGTAAAGAATAACAAGTAATTGGAGAGCCATATTTACTACATGAATATATTCTACATATTTGTGATTGGTTCATGTTAATGTAATAAAAATAACAGTACTACTACAAAAATTAGAGGCTTTATAATAATGTCATTAGATTGTAAGCTTCTTGAGAGCAAGTTCTTTCTTTTTATTAATTGTATCCGCAATGCAGAATAAAGTGTCAGACACATAGTAGGTACTTTTTGAAGAACAGAAGGTCCAGAATTTTAAGAGAAATAAAAAGAAAATGCATGAAAGAAGGGAGGAGACAGAACTGGCCACTTTTGCCTTCAATTTCTGAGGACAATTCCTACATTTGGGTCACTTCCACCTCTACAGGTAAACGGAGACAAAGAATAGGTGCCCAAATTGTTCCACCAAGTTAGTAGCAGATCTAATAAAAAATAATTTTTTTTTAACTTTCAAGCTTCCATTTCCACACTAGCCCATACTGCTTTCCATATATACACATGGATAGAAAGTTTGTAAATGCAAGTCCAAATTATATTTCTGTTTCAAATTTGCTATTATGCCATGTTTTTACTTAGTGATCTAGCCTTTGGGTAGGTTTATTATCTGAGGACAATATTTATTTGCATGAAAACTATGCAGAAGGTATTATATTAAAAGTAGTGAAGTATCCAAAGATGAAGAAGACACAGGAGAAGCATTGAGCTAGCATTTGATTTGTCATAAGGATGGAGTTCAAAAAAGAATAAGAATTTTTTCAATTGTGATTACTGGGGAAACCTACATGGGGGAGTTGGGATTTTACATTTCGAAAGGTGGATAGTATTTCTTTTTTAAAAAATATGCTTTTTATCATTATAAACACACAACAAATACTAGTAAAAACAATCAAACCATATTTGGAGTAAATCTCCCTCTGAAATGTTTAAAATTCAAACTATTTTCATTTTGTTAATAAAGAAAATAATAAATAGAATATAAATGTTACAAAGAAAGAAAAGTGGCATTACATTTACTCCATGTCTCCTTTTGACTTTGACTTTTTTACTTTAAAAGATGTATTTTCTTTCTTGTTATTCTATATGATTATAGTCAATGTGCATGCAGTTATTCTGCTAATTTCTTATTCCAAAAATCTTTTAAGACTTGTATCAATTGGTATTGCTTCAGATAGGGCTTCTATTTTTCTTTGTATTCTTCATATTCACCATTTTGTGACACCAAAATATTTCTTTATGTTATATTTCAATATTTTAATAGATCCACAAGCTCACTAATGTGGGTTATGCCTCACAATGATGAGATCATAAGCCATCAAAACCCATTCATTCTATATAGTTCTTACCTATATCTCCTACAAATCATTTATGGGGAATGTGCAACGCCCTGGTTGGAGTCTGTCCTGAAGATTTTTTTTTCTTTTAAATGTACTGTAGGTACTAGTGTAGCACCCAAGCTGTCCATCTGTTATCCTTTACCCTTGCTACATGACCAACCCACCTCCTTTTCTAATCATACATCTCTTGGATCATAGCTTTCATGATACTTCCTAAATACAAACTGTAATGGATAACATGCTGCAGTATACTAATATCCATCATCCATCTTCTTTATTGCTCTTGGGCCACTTGTAATTTTGATCTTTTGTAGATTACCACAGTCTATGATTCAAAGCCATATAGCATCACTGTGAAAATACTGATATTAAAATACACGAGTTTTTGTGTCAAGGAGCAGCATTTTGAAAATACCTTGCAGTTTCCCATGTACTCTTCAGCCTTTTCTCTTCTATCTGCTTCATTTTGGTCCCCAATGTAATGCCTGTTTGAGATGTATATTTCAATGAAATAATTCAATGGAGTGTCCATCCAACTGCATGCAACTGCCTAGGCAAAAGGCAAAAGTCATTCTTTATTCACTTGGTTTTTCATATGTGGACCGTCCTGGTCTATCCATACAATAATAAACAAGAACAAAAATTTGGGGGTTGGGGTTGGAAGAGAATTCCATTACAGTAATACATTATAGTTTATGAAAATATTCCTCAATCCTTAGAAACATACAATGGATCATTTGCACTTTAAGGTCTTTTTCCTTTGCTATACTGCAAATATTTTTATAGATGGGTTCTTTTTCCTTTCAATAATATCTTTAATGTGCAGTTCCTTCAATAATATCCCTGAATATAAGAGTATGGTCAGTTTTGTAACTCTTAATTGTATATCACTCAAAATGCTTGCATTAGTCTGCAGTCACATCAACACTAATACATTTTCTATCAAGATGTGCAAAATGAATAGCACTGGAAGATATGAATTGGAAAATGGTAAACTAGGCAGAGAAAATAAAATAAGTCAAGAAAAAACAGAATTAAATTTGAAAATGAGGAGATCTGATCAGTTTCTTCTCCCCTTTTAAGTTTTTTCATTTGTTGGCAAATGCCTCTTCAAATGAGATGTCCTCACTAGGAAGGGTAAAAGGAAATCCACAAGTGTGTCCAAAGGAAATGTATCAAATGAGATGCTGTAGAGCCAGCCAGAGGCAGAAATGGGATGCTGCAAGTCTCTTAATCTGAGTCCTGATTGAGGAGATGGGGCATGAGTCAACTCCCCATATTGCCGTGGAGAATCACTTCAAAGATATCTCTCCAGATTTCTCTTTTTATACAAGAAAAAAAATCAGTCTTTCATATTAGAATGTATGTTCCTTGTGAGTAAGGATTGTATCATTCTTTGTACTTACATCTTTGTACTTATATGTACTTTCTACTTGGCAAATCAAGGCTTTATTTGGTTTTGTTGACTGTCTACTCTAGACTTAAGAAAGTGATGGAGAAAATGCTAGTAATTCAGATAAAACTTAAAAGTGAGTCATGCATACATTCCCCCCCCCCCCAAAAAAACCCCTGTTTATTAAGCATTTACCAGTAGACTCTTGTTCTTATCTATCTTGCCAGATGCTCTAGGGCTATTTAGGTTCAGATGGGCACTTTAACATTGGAGTTATTGCTAGTAAAATAGGGGAAGACCTTATCTGATTTTAAAGGCAAAAGCAAAATGCAAGGGACAATCAACAGTCATGTGAGATACTTGCTGATTATCATGCAAGTGTCAGGAGGATGACCTTGAATTGTTCTCTCAAGTGAAGTAGCAAAGGAGAGACACTTGTGGTTTGGGTTTTCTCTTTTTTTCCCTTGGCATTCTACATGTGAAATAGTAGCTCAGATTCCATAGAGGATGTAGAAAAAACTCTCAGTACCCAATGAGTCTAACAAAGGCAGTTCACTAAGTTAATAACTTAATTCTTAATGGTATAGATATAGATATATAAATACATAGATACAAATATATATTCTATAGTAAGCAAAATTCATTCATCTCCAAGTGAGGAAGAAATACACTTGAAGTTATAAGATTTTTAGAAGAAAAGATATAACCTTATACACATAACAAGGTGCTACAGAATCTGCAGAGACCAGACATTATGGAAATTATTACAGAGGTTAATGTTTTATTGCTGGTATTAAAAACCAACAAATAAAATGAAGAGGATGAGCCGAAACCCTGGAAAACATACAAAGAAGCTTATCAAATTACTCAGCGAGATAGAGAGGGAGGTCATCTAATAGGATTCACCATATTATGGAAGTCTAAGAATTTGGAGAGGGTCAGGTAACATTTCAATGAGGGCTGGTATCAAGCTATTGAGCACATGTTGTCATGAATCTTAGGTTTGCTTAGGTCTGATCTCCTGCTGCCTAATAAAAAGGGATCTAAATACAAACTCGCATTCCCCTCCTTTACTCCTTCTGCACCTCCTCCCCCCTCTCCACACTCACACCCACACTCATTACTATTCTTAGGTTTATCTTTAGAAGTTTTGTTCTCTCATTTATCTTCACTTGTTGAACATGTCTTGACAAACTCCTGAGAATCAATTTCCCATCAGCTTTTCCCCTGTCTCTTCTTGAACTGCCAAGTCAGATCTTACCCTATGCATTAAAAGAGGTTATTTTGATGGGCCACCCTGCTCTGTTGTCCCTTCTTATGCAAGTCTCTGTCTTGGTAGGGAGTCTGTGTAATGTAATAGGGAGGCCCCTAATACCCTAATACAAGAGGAGTCAAGCTCCTCTTCTCAACAGACCTCAACTGCCTAGCCATCATTAATCATTGTGTTGCCCCTGCCAAACCCCAATACAACTGGATCAGGCCCAATACACAGAGTGTTTCCTTAAACTCAGAAGTGTGCCTTTTGCTTCAAATCTATTAAATTCTATTAGAAAGAAAAATCAATCAATGTCAGTCCAAATCATTAGACTTCAGATTGATCATAGGGTTTGGATGGCTGGAAAACTTGTTTTGGACATCTGAGACAATTGTTAAAGATACTGGGTGTTTTGTTTCCTTCTTATTAAAACCTTACTTTCTCCAGGCTTTAACCACCTGTCCTTTCATTTACTTTCCACAATGTGCATTTCCTGCAATAACTCTAAAGATTCTCAAACCATGTATAAGGAAGAGACAGAGAGGCATTAAGCAAAGGAAGGCTACCACAGGGACTAGAGAGGTTATTCCATTGCTATTGGTAACTCCCATATAAGGAAACTTTCTCTACAAAAGCAGGCTGGCACTCTCTCTGTAGTAAAGAGATTTAGAAAGCTACAACTTGAACCCAACTCTAAACAGACTTGGACCCAGCTCTCCATCCATTATACCCCACTGCTGCCTCCATTGAAGTATTAGTTAATAACCACAACTCACTAAGTGGTTACTTGGTTTCTCTGTTTTGAATATTAAAATAATCTTGTAGTAAGTATATAAAGTACTTAGGATGATTAGATCACTTTCAAAGGATTTTTCTATCTTTTTGCCTATTTGCTACACTCCAATAGGTGAAGATTCCATTTCAGATTCCTTCCTGGCTCTCCTTTAGAACTGATCCAAATTCAGCATCTATATGCAAATGTTACAAAGTCTTCAATGGCCATCTGGAGAGGGATTTGATTTATTCTGTGTAGCCCCAGAGGGTGGAACCCATGGGTATAATTTATCGAGAGGCAAATTCAGCTCAATATAAGGATGAACTTTCTGACAATTACAAGTATCCAACAATGGAAAAAAGGCTACCTCATGAGGAAGTGATTTCCCCTTCAATGGATGTATTTAGGGAGATGTTGAATTATCACATGTCAGAGGTGTTAACGAGACTTCTACATTACAGAGGAGGGTGGATCAATGCAAGGTTCCTTCCACTTCTAACAATCTGTGATTTTACTTGCTGGTGATCTACCACAGAGGCTCAAAGACCTGGAGTAAAGATGATTTTAATATAACATCACCCCAAATTGTGACAGCATAACTCAAATTTCCATACCCCTTAAGTTAAAGCAAACAGCCCCAGATTCTTGCCTAAGCAAGAAGGAAGGAATTTTGTTCTCAGTCTAACAATATGGCCTTATGTAAACAGAAGAGAATATGAAACCTCCATAGTTCCCCATGCTACTAAGTATACGTTTCTTCTCTCATATATGTCTTATTCTAATTTCCCTTTAGTGGTGGTGGAAATCTCTTTGGAAAATATGTGCCTGTCAAAGGAGAATAGAAGGTGCCAAGAACTGGGTGGTGGTTCCTTTGCCTCTGTGCCTTTATGATCCTTATGTAACCTAGGAAAATTAGACTCAAACAGATAAGAGCCTGGGCTAATTGCAATACTTACATGAGAGTTGGTTGAGGTCTAAGGGGTACCAATCTCTACAAAAAGATAGAACATTTGAAATCTTGCTAGTGAGTGATTAACAAATACAGGGAATGTTTCATATTTCCCCTGTGGTTCATTCAATTTTTTTTTTGTTCAATATAATTTCAATTTTTTAGAAGTAGCATTTTGGAAAACCTCATGATTTCATCACAATACGGCACTTTTTAGCACACAGGATTCAAACATTATGGGAAGCACTATCAAAAACTTCCACTGTTATGAAAAATGGACATATAGAGAGATAATCATCATTTTAGTAAGATTTCATGAAAGCAGATTTGTGGGATTAAAGGAGGAAAATCAGGTGAGCCTGGTGTACTGGGAGGAAGTATTAAAATCACTGAGTGTGGGAGAGGGTTGGAAAATCCTAAGGGAGAGCATAATTAAAGCACAACAGATGACAATTGCCCTGAAAAAGGATGCAAAGAGGAGGAGATAAATCCACAAAGGGCTGCTTAAGGGCAGGGGGGTAGTGAGAGTTCTATGAAAAAAATATGCATATATACATAGAGATAGACACATATTCATGTATGTACATATATATAATATTATATATAAATATATATAAATAAAAATATATTAAAAATATCACATATATAAAATATTATATATATAAAATATTAGTAGTATGTATATAATTATTCTGAACTTGAGACAGGTCTATTTTATATGTAGAAAAGAAATAAAGCTTATCATCGGCAATGCAATTTATACTGTAATCACACTACTGTCACTATTAATGTGGTCAAGTTTGTAAGAGAAAGACTGAGACTTTACGGCTATGTGGATATCCTTATCTATAAGACATTTTTCAAAAGAGAATGTGTTAAGGGACTATCAAAACTTTGGATGGAATAAATAATTCTAAAATCATTAAGAGGCTGAACACTAAAAATTTCTAATAAAAAAAACAGAATCAATACTGTTGGAAACAACAATAAGAAGAAGAAAATATTTACCAAGCAGAAGCAGATGAGGAAGTACTTGAAGTTAAACCCAAAGCTGTGTGCAGACTACTGTATAATTTAAGCCATATCCCATACTGTTATGTGAATTCCTTAGAAATTTCCTAAAGTATAAGCATTCTTTCCACCTCTTGACACAGAGATGATCCAGAAAGAGATATATATTTTGACATGGCCAATCTATTTGACTTGACTTTATTTATTTGTTAGAAGGAAGGGTTTCTATCTGTGACTTGTGAGTGTATGTGTGTGTGTGCGCGCATGCACACACATTTTGAAGGATGAAGGGAGGAAGTTGGTGAGTAGTAGTGACCGAAATTAGACTTGTGATGCTATTGATGCAGTAAACTGTCCCATGAGAAAACTCTCTACCAATGCAAACCAGTTCCTCTGCAACTTAAAGTCTTAGAGATTGGTCTAAGATTCTGACAGGTCAAGTAACCTGCCCAGGGTCATACAGCCACAGTGCATTAAACATGTGACAACTGAGATCTTCCTGGCTCTGAGGCCAATTACACCAAGTTGCCTCTAGAGAAGGAAAAGAAAGAAAAGGAGGGAGAGGAGGAGGAGGAGACCAAAAGCAGAAGGCAGAGCAGAAAAAAGTTCAGAAGGGGACACAGACAAACATGTCAGTTTAGTGTCTAGTATGTTAAATACACACAAAATGGAAGCTCAAACTTTTATATATAATCCTCTTTTCTACTCTTCTCTGTATATTAAAATGTTCATTTTTGTGAGCATTCATTAAGTTCATAATTTTTTTAAAAGTTTGAAAATGTTTTTCTTAGGGTCCTGATACAAGATTGTTTGCTGTGTCCAGAATTCAGTTTGTCTGCACATCAAATCATGTCTCACACATGCAGAAAGATTCGCAGAACATTTTCCCCATGGTAACAGGGAAATCCTATAATGTTGGTGTTATCCTTTTCTCTTCCATACCAGCCGTAAAACAGGCTTTTACTATATGTTTTAAGCCAAACAACAACAACAAAAAACCTCTGAGAAAGAGGGAATTAGAGATGTCAGAAGAAAGGAAAACAAGGAAATGTGATACAAGTATAAGCATACATTCTCCATCTGGCCTGTGGCATTGTTTTCTCCCTGCTCACCCACTCCTCCCTTTCCCCATATGTGCTATCTCATTTAGAGGGCCAACTCTTTTTCTTTGTGGAAGTGAAAATGACAGGAGTAAGCAGAGGAGAATGGGAGCAGTAGAAGGGATTTCTCTGTATAGACTGATAAAATTTTCTTTCCACAGTCATACAAGACAAATTTGCAAAAGCACAGTCCTGACATTATGGAATAAAACAAGGAAAATACAGTTAAGTTAGAGTAGCATTCTCTCTAATTACTTTTACCATAGCTCCCCTTTCCCCCGGCCCAACTCATGGGTGATTATACACTTATGATTTGGGCAGGTCTCAGGGGACAGCTCACTACTACTACTCTCAAGCTTTGAGGCGTACCCCTGTGGTGATATGCTTCTAACATGACAGTGGATAAGCCCCCATCAGGGAGCTTTCCATTAACAGTCGGTCAGTAAACTTAATTAGTTTTTAGAAAATGTATTTATTACAAAGTATAGAAAGAAGACTATTGGTATAAAACATCTACCTCACCCCAGAAACCTTAGGCTCATTGTGATATAAGCATTCCTTCTGTGATAACTTCCTCCTACTTCTGGTACTGGTGCAGGAGTCTGACTACACCAAGTATTTCTGAGCTTGGAATCTTCTGTCACTAAAACCCTCCTTCCAAGATAATTCTAGGAAACCCCCAAATTTTTCAGGGATCTTTGAAACAAAGGCGATTTAGCTGGAGGTTCAACATCACTCCTCAATAAGACAAGTAGACTAATTTGAAAAGAAAAAAACTCAAAAAAGCCCCAAAGAAGTATGGGACTCCCAAAAGGGATTAAGCACTTGGAATTGATTACTTTAGGTTTCAAGACCAACAAGCAAATTTTATCCTATGGACGTGCAGTCCATAAAGATGCTAGATGAGCTGCCTGGATTTATGTCACAATAAGGCAAGTTGTTTAGGGCTACTTAAAAGTAAAAAAAAGAAGCAAAAAATGAACATTTATGAACCAGAAGTATGTACTCCAGGGAAACTGTTAAGCGCCAGTATTTTAGGGATGAAATATCCATATTACTGATGTTAGCTATAATTTTCATAATGAATATAGTAATACAAAAATTATCAGTACATGACCATTCAAAAAGCAAAAAGTTTTCTTTAAAAAAAATCTATTTTTTAAAGACATATACTAGGAAATAGACTGTCCAATTACAGGAAAAAAAAACTAGAGGAAAAAATAGAGTTTTCTCCAGTGGATACCTGCAAAAAATTATGGTATCAAGGATGAGAGTCTCACATAGAGAATTCTTCCATCAGGTTCTTGTAAATGTGAAGGGCACATTATCCTAGTGGAGCCTCCATAGAGTACCCATCCCTCCTCTGAGCTACTCTCCCAAATCACAGCTACACAAATTATTTGGGTCTCCAGTGGGTGGCTGACTACTATTATTCTCATGGTTCTAAAGATAATCCTGTGAGACTGTTCTTCTAATGCTGTCCTCATTGGCCCACACCAGTGTGCTTTCCAATAAGTATCATCCAGTAGATTTAATTAGTTTTTTAAAAGGTATAATCTAAAAGGGGTAGCAAGAATAACCGGTACCAAAGACTCCAGACAAAACCTGGGGTACAATCTTTCAAAAATACTCTCCTAGTCTCCATGTATGGAATGGCTTTAAACTTAGAGCACAGTGGTAGCGAGAAAGATGCATGAAGAGCATGTGTGACAAAGAGACAACCTTCAATTCCTTGGACTAGAAGTAACTTTTTCTGGTCTCTTCTCTAATGCAATCAGCTTGAGCTGCCATTTCGGGTGTGATGCTCTTCCTTAGTTAGGTGACATGACTGTCACCTTAGTTGCATTTAACAGTTAACATCAATTAATGCTTACATGGACTATTTGTGCCCAACCTGTGGTTGAGCTTTCCAAACTTATGTTGGTCTGATCACTCATGGCTAGACACACTGAACACTGACCACAACATAGTGATGTCATTTTAGTCTTCTTCAAGAATGAAGGACAACAACCACTAAGAGATATTTATGTCAAAGGTTTATCAAGAATGAAAGTACAAATTTTTCCCTCGGATTCCTCAAGAACACTTTTTCCACTATCCCACCTCTGTCTCTGGAGAAAATTGTCTCAAAATAGAGTCAGAGAATGAAGATCCAACATATGAGCACTGGAGGGAAGGGGTCCAAGCTTTTTCCTTTTGCATCACAGTCTCTCATCAGATACCATCAACAAAGGAATCAAACCATGAGCAGAGGTCCACCAGAAAGAGGTCAAGTTCAACTAAAGCCTTTGGAAGGCATCCCCAGTTGCAATTCTACAGTTGCAGTCAGTCAAAGAGGTTGTCATTCACTCCATGGTTAGCAGGCTGGAACCAATTACAGAATGTGCATATGATCCAAAGACTCTCTAAGATACTTCTATTTTACCTCATGATGACTCCCAAAAGCAGGCTTCCCAACCTCTTCAGTGCAGGTGGTTATATCTCTTTATTATCTCAAATGAATCTCATTTATTTTGTAGTATAGGTATTACAAGTATTATGCTCATTTTACAGCTGAGGAAACCAAGGCTCAGACAGGCTAAGTGACTTGCTCATGCAAAGTATGCTAGACGGGGAATCAGGAGTTCTAGATTAGAATCCTGGCTCTAATGCCAGCTAGATCATCATAGGCTGATTATGTCATAAGCCTCAGCTTGCTCAATAAAATAGGAAAATTTCTCCCTTTTTCACAGACTTATAGTAAAGGAAAGGATTTGCCAAGCTAAAATGGTATATAAATCCTTTGAGACACATTCTCAACAATGTGGATATACCCCTCTGAAGATATTTTTATCCCAAGGCAGTTGGGATTAAGTGACTTGCCCAGCATAACACAGTCAGTAAGTGTCAAGAATCTGAGGTCACATTTGAATTCAGGTCCTCCTGATTCCAGGGCCAGTGTTCTATCCACTGTGCTACCTAGCTGTCCAACCTTTCTTTTTTTTTTTATAACTATTTAAGTGGATGGATAAGATATCCCACCCTCCCCCCCCCCCCAAATTTCCATAGAACAGCTATCTAATTACTATAGGTCTTCTTCCAGGTCTTTCAACATTTTGTGGTCAGTAGTGTAGTATTCAAACTGCTTATTTCTTGATCTTATTCTCAGAACGTGAGTGACTTGCCTCTTTTTTGTTTCATATATTTCCTTGATTGTTTCTTTCATGTTACTATAAATTATTATCATTCCCCTAACTGATCAATATCCTTTTCTATCAATACTAGGAATTGTGTTGCGTTGGTTTTTAAGCTAATTGATTTTTAATGCCTCTTCCTTTCATTTCCAAATTTGATTAGTGAAGATTCTGCCTTCTGCTGCTCTCTTCTGACCAGAGTCTATGTCTTTGGGGATTTAATCCTTTCAACCCAGGAGCTTCTGCTATCCTGATTGGTCAGTCTTCTCAAGCTCCATTACATCTAAGCCAGCTTCACATGTTTCATTCTATACCTTGGCCTTCTTCTTGACTCTCAACCTACTAACACATTCCAATCCTTCCAGTTTTGGAACCACAATCAAATCAATATTGGCAATGCTATTTGTAAGCTCTCCTATGGAGTAACCATTTCTTTGATTTTCTGAAACAAAGCACCCTTCCCTGAAACTTACTGAGAAACTTATACTATGCATTCCCTCTCCCTGAGAATGTAAGATCCTTGAGGGTAGGATTCCCTTGCTTTTGAACTATTCCTTAAATACTTAGAAGAATGCTTTGTACATAGTATGCAGTTAATAAATGTTTTTTTCCTTTATTAATTCATTCTTTTTATTATTCATTTTTTATTCTTTTACTAATTCATTCATTTGTTCATTCATTCAAAAATGTGAACATTCCCTCTTTCTGTATAGAACATGACCCATTTATGCCTATTTCATTCACCATGTCTGCCCATTACCTAATTATGAGGGGTCTTCTTCCTGGTCTTTTTAACAGTGTGTGGCCACCAATACCATATTTAAGCTGCCTGTCTTTGGTCCCTTACTCTCAATACATGAATAGCCTTCCTCCTTTTCTTTTCATATATTTCATTGATTAATTGTTTTATATCACCATAATTTATTATTGCTCCCTACTTGGCCAGCATCAGTATCATTTCACTATCAATTATCAAGAGATAAAATATTACAAGGATCCAAAAACATGAAATTCCAAGTAGCAGCTAATATGAAAAGGCATATGCTATGATTATAAACCCTATCTGCACTCTAAGAAGTTTCTATATCAAATTGCCCAACTAAGGTGTAGAAATAATATGCTGGATACATCATAATTAAGCTCAGCTTAGACTTGAAATCAGGAAGCCCAAAGTTTGAATACTTTCTCAGACATTTGCTATCTGTGTGACCCTGGACAAATCACTTAACTTTTCTGTGCTTAGGTTCCTTCTTCTGTAAAATGAGAATAAATGATATCACCGAACTCCCATGATTAAATAAGGTAACATTTGTAAATCTCTGTAAAATTTGCAAATTTAAAGCCCTTAAGTGCTTTAAATGCCAATTATTAAAAAATAATGAAGTCTTATTTTATATGTCGTGATATTTGGTTAAACTCCATTTATAAAATGCTTCCTGTGACACTAACTCCTCCTTTAACACTCTTTCATGTAGCACATTTTTGCAAAATTAAATTAGGCACTTCATGCATGTAACCTCAGCTCCAGGTTCCATCCAGCAGATCACATTTTATTCATGTCCTTTCATGGGATTAGGGATTGACCTGATGATTCTCCTTATAAAACCAGCTCCAAAATGGAAAATGCGTTTATATAAGGGGTTACTGCATCTTTAGAAGTATTGAGTCCTTGCCTGAACATGAATCCATATTTTTTTGAAAACTACATATCCCAGAAATCTAGTGTTCAACATGGGATAGTATCACCAAGGAAATTGAACTGGAGGCTAAGTGTACAAGAGGCTCAAAAGTTGAAAGAAAAAGGAGGAAGAAGAAAGAAGGAGGGAAAAGAAAATTGCCAGGAAGCTAAGGAGCTCCACATGTGCTTTACCTCATCTGACTAGGGTTTACAGGCACTGAGACTTTTCCTTCTCTTCTTGCCCACGCCAGACTTTGTAGCATTGGTGCAGCAGCACTTCTGTAGATAGCGAAACTCTTCTCTGTGTATGTTGCTACCAGATTTTGAATTTGACATGGTCATACTTTGTCAGCCTTTTGAGATTTTGCCTCTTCCAGGTGCTGAAGAATCCTGAAGAATTTCCAGCCAATGGCAAGGGAAGACTGTGACCTAGACATAGAGGTAGAGCACTGTTCTTAATCCTCTGATGGTCAAATTGTTAACTCACTGACTCAGAGTCCTTTAGATTGGGTACTAACCTGATAGCAGGAGCATACAACACAGGCCTGATTGAACTAGAAATCTTCTATTGTTAAGGTAGTTTAATTAGGGTAATAGCTGGTGGGAATGTTTGCTGTTCAATGTATTTTCCTGATATTTACCCTGAATTTCTATTTTAAGTAAATTGTCTTTTTTTTTTTTGATGCTACCATAATACACATCATGTGGTTAACATTGGATGTTCCTGGATGAGGATGGGATCCAATAAAGGAAAAGTGGGGGATTGGAGGATTAATTGGAGTAGGTATGAATCCAAATTGGGAGCAAATATTTGGAGGTAACCTAAAGGAATGTTATATATGCATACATACACAAATATGTATACATACACATATATGTAAATGCATGCATCCTGTATTCAAGCACACATATATGTACACATATGTGTATTGTGTGACTCAAAGTCTAGATAGTCTTGTTGCCAGTTATATATATGTAATAAAAAGGAAAAGTATTAAAGACATTTTTCTTCTCCCATTCATTCCCACAGATAACAGGAAAGAATCTCAGGGCTGAGAAAACCAGGGTACCTCAGATCCAGACAATTCTTGGCAGGTTATCGAAAGGAAAGCTCTGAAAATGTTTCTGAAAGACAAAGTTTGAAAATTGGAAATTGTTTGGATGTTCCAAGGACTTTCTTGTGTTGCTGTTGTCATTGTGTTTGTCCTTCATTCTTGAAGAGGATCATGACGTCAAGATGATGACATGACTTGCAGCTGACTTTGATTTGAGTGATGAGTGAGGGAGGGCTGTGCAAGGTCGCCAGCCTCTTTCTTCTCCTGAGCCATCCGGGTCCAGTGACCAGATATTCATCAGAATGACTGGGGATGGCCAGTGGGATACAGTGGGAGACTGGCTCTTTTGGGTTAAGGTCTTATTAGATTCGCACTTTGAGTGATATACACCCATTCAATGGTACAAACACAATAGGTGTACTCTTTAAGTAGTTATTCAAATAGCCCCTTTAATAAAAAAAATATCAAACTACATGGGGAAGACCCTCAGGGTTCCTGGGTAAAAGAGAAACAGTTACTATTTAGTATTTACATTCACTTTGTGCTAAGAGGGCTGGGACCTGTTGTCAAATCTATGAGATCCAGAGCAAACTGGGCTTAAGATTTGGTTTTTGAGCAAGAAATCTAGCCAGTAAACCCAAAGGAAAAAAGGCAGCTTTTGGGCATGGAAGTGTATCTTCCCCAGGCAAGGAGAGAGAAGAGAGGAAAGGGGAAGGGAGAAGATAAGGGAGGAGAAGAGAAGAGGGAAGGGGAGGAGAGGAGAGAAATCACTCACAGGTTGTGTTTGTCCTTTATTCTTGAAGAGGACCATTACATCAAGATGAGAGTGAGCAGTAGCATGGGACCAGAGACCACCAACAAGCAAGGAATACATGAGGCCAACAATGAGCACTGCCTACTACCTACTGCAGACTGCATGACTGGAAGGCACTGCTCACTGCACAAAACAAGCCAAAAGTAGGCCTGGGGATGGTATAGAGGTAGATGGTACAGCAGATCATAGGAGAGATAGGTACGTTTGACCAGTGACCAAATTAACTTACAAGG
Organism: Notamacropus eugenii; assembly: GCF_028372415.1. NCBI lineage: Eukaryota > Metazoa > Chordata > Mammalia > Diprotodontia > Macropodidae > Notamacropus > Notamacropus eugenii. The sequence goes on along the minus strand of NC_092876.1, from coordinate 426,381,049 downwards.
TTTTAGGGGAAATTGGAGAAATGGTTACATGTGTAATCAAATAGTAATATTAGAATTTACCAATGTGACATGTGCCTTGCACATGATTGCAGATAGTCAAGCAATAGAGAGATTGAACAGGGAGTGGAAGGTGAATCAGAGGGCTAGACACAGGGCATTGATGCGGTATGGCTCTATGGGAACTGTGTCTATGGAGGCCTAGACCCTAATGACATGTGTGGCCTGAATAGATGGAGATATTACTGAACTGTTTCTATCAACTGTGGGTGATTCATTCATCCTGGATCACCCCTTTGGAGTCATCTTTCTCATCTGTCACATAGAGAAGCGAAACGATTTGTCTGTCTAATAACACATAGAAACTGGGACTCAAATCTCAGGTATTATAACAATTCCCAAACCACTGCTTTTTAAAAAAAAAATCACAACATTAATTTAGCAAATATATATTAAATGTCTAACCTTATAGAGTACTGTTAAGTACCTGGAGAAATACAAAGTTGAATTATCCTATAGGCATCTCAAAGTCAGTTTTTCTATAAAAGAACTCATTATCTTGCACTTTGCCCCTTCCTAACTTTGGTATTTGTATCTCCCAGTGCTTAGCACAGTGCCAGGTACATAATTAGAACTTAATAAGTGCCTATTTCTTGATCGCTTGATGGACTGGAGAGAATGAAATTTTATTATGGTAGAAAGTAAGGGTGACAAACAGAAACAGAAGTTTTTATTTATCCAAAATATGTAGTCAATTAATTTAATCCATAGGAAATGTTATTATATATTTGATAAAGCAGTTGAAGAAACTTTTATCCTGAAGGTCAATGGAAATGAGGTTCCCCCTAACTTATCCATGTTAAACATGAGAGTGAAGCAAATAATCTAGAAGCCCACATCAACCAATTTATAAAATTCCTCGTATGTGCAAGCTCCACACCACTGCAAAATCCAGCATAGGATATTTGTGGAAATGACTTTTAGATTTTATCTGGAAGTGGTGAAGAGTGTAGGATCTAAATTAATTCTAATACATTTTGAACATATTCATTATAATGAATTCAATGTGAATTTCCATTTTTGCCCTCCTCTCGGTAATGTGACAATGTCCTGTCTGCAACTGCCCCTGGTTATAAACAATCATTGTGTCATTTAATTAGATATTCTAGATGCTAGTGTGAGGGACATATGTCTATTCCCTGTAACAAACAGCAAGAGCCTGCCACATGCTTTCATGCTCCTACTATATTGAAATAAAAACAGAGCAAGTGCAAGCTCTCCCAAGGACCTGTGGCCCTTGGACTGTTTGAATACAATCAGCCTGTATTCATGGATTGGTTACAGTTTATTAACAGCCTATGAACTTCTCATCTGCTCCTGGGGACTTGTTAGGATTGTCACCTGCAACTGCTGGACCATGGTTCCACTGCTCTTCAAAAAATAAATCTGTGTCAGAATTGATTTGCACATTTATATTTTTCCCCCACAAAGAGGGCTGTATTTTGGAAACAACAAATGGTTCGTATTGAAAGGCACATCAACTTTTCAACTGATTTTGATTGTCTCCCAACCTTGAGGGTGGAGTGGGGGAGGAGGTGGATTAGCAGCAAAAGATTAGCATTTTGAAATGAGCCAAACCAAATTTTCAGGTTTCCTTTAAAAAATTTTTTTAATGTAAGCAGACAAGGAAAGGTGAAAAATGAAATTAAAGAGAAAAGAAAATAAAGTTTTGTCTCCACTTCATTTACTATTTAAAGATTATTAAAAATAAAAAAGGAAAAATACATCATTTAATGTTTATTATTTACTTTGTGAACAAACTTTCACCTTACCAGGTAACATTCCGGTTTTGGAAAGTTAGTATTACGATGTACAAGATCTTTCTTGAATAGCCAAAATCAATAGTCACTTGCATTTTTGTGTCTTAAAGGATTTAGAACTGAAAAATGACCTTAAAGATGATCTAGTTCAACTGTCTTATTTTATGCACAAGGCGACTGAGTACCAAAGAGAAAACATGATTTGCCCAAAGTTATGTAGGTAGTGACAGAGACAAGATTTGAACTCAGGTCTTCTGACAATAATCAAATGGTCATGCCACTATATATTACTGCCATCTGCTTTTAGGATAGAAATTGATAAAAATAGAAATTCTTTCAGTTGAAGCAATGGTAATTAAGACTGATGTAAAACTCACTTAAAAAAAAAACCAGTCCACCACCATTTAAGGGATTAAAATAGCATCCTTACATTTTATTAAACCACTGTGTAGACTACATATCATCAGAGCCGTGTACTATGTATGTTTCAAAATGAGGAGTGTCAGATTACTCACTACTTGTTATCAGTGTATTACAGATATATGAATTTAAATTTGGTGACACCAAACCAAATGTCAGTAAAGGTCTCCTTTCCCTACACTAAAAAGAAAAAGAAGATCTTTAGAAAGAAATCTTAGACCTGGGGAAAAATAACCCTACCTGGGGTTCAAGTCTCCTCTACAGTATCCATACCAAGCCATCATTTAGATTCTACCTATAGATCTTAAGAAATATAGAAGTCATTGTTTTATAAGGCAAGGAATGCCATTATTCTCATTATTAGGGAGGCAGCAACATGTTCCATTAGAAAAAAGATTAGAGTCAGAGGACCTGGGTTCATACATTGGTGCCCCCGAAGCCTCCAAAGTATGAATTATCCCTTAGGTAGTATCATGACCACACATTCCTTTCCTGTTGTTCGTTGTTGCTGCTGTTAATTGTACATATGTACATGTCATGAAAGAATTCACATGCAAACTAGAGGATTTTATATGTGATTCTGGAGGTGATAGGGAACCACTGGAGCTTATTTGGTGTTAGAGTGAGGGGGTTAACCTGGTCAGATCTGCACTTTAGGAAGATTACTTTGGCAGCTGAGTGGAGGATGAACTGGAATGCGAAGAGACAAAACAGGGAGACCAATCAACGGTCTATTGCAATAGTCCAGGTATGAAATTATGAGGCCCTGTAATAGCAAGGACCCAGGACTACCCAGGAAGGCCTGCTGTACAGGTTCTTTGATCTGCTTGTCTAAAAGGAAAACAACTTTTAAGGGGTCAAAAATGTTCTTTAATTACATACCAACAGAGAAAATATAAGCAGAAAAATAAAGACCAACAGACAGGATTTCTAACTGTCTGACTATAAGCAATAGATACATCACAGATCGACAGATCCAACTGTCTGACCATACATACATAGTTACCAGAGAGAGAAGCACCAGCATTTGGGTTTTCAAAGTTGGGGGGCTCCTTAGCAGCTACCTAGAGTCTTGTCTGGCAAAATGAACACTTCCAATGAGTAAGCCCCAAAGTAAAACCTCATCTCAGAGTACTTCTATATTTTTCAGAGCTGGAGGGCAAGACCCTCTGACCCAGTGCCTCAACAGAAATTAACAAAAGATGTTGAGGTCTATTAATGGTCAGGGAAGGTCTTTAACTGTTCCCCCCACCAACCATTAACCTTACATTATTACAGGCCCTACATCAGGGTGGTGGGGAAAGAAAGGAGCATAACTGAGAGATTTTATAAAGGTTTAATCAACGGACTTTGGCAACAGATTGTATATAGGTGGTGAGATTGAGGAATCAAGGATGACTCATGTGTTCCTTATGGGTCTTTGGGTCTTAGGTGTTCCCCTATTTGTATTCCTTTGTATTCCTTCCCATTGATGGTATGTATATTTATGGGAGACACTGACCTAGGTTAACAGGGAAAGGGGAATTTTCTATTGCTGCTTTCTTACTATAATATTTTGTTAATATATTGTATAATTATGTGAATGTAATTATATATTATATAACATAATTGTATATTATACTATTTTGTGTAATTTTAGAATATTCTATTGTGTCATTATATACTCTAATTCTGTTTATAATTTATTTTTTAATTATATATTAAATATATTTGTGATTTATTATATAATTATATATTCATTAAAATGTCATTAAGTATTTTTTAACCATCAGACCTCTGACTGACTGGGGCTTATGAACTATGGTTTTGAGTAACTATGGATCCACAAAGCACTGTGAACCTGAAGTAGCCTCTCTGAGGTGGTTTGTTTGAGTGGGAGCTGGAGGTCCCATGTATTACACAGAAAAAGATTTTAGAAATCAAACTAGAACCCATGGAGTACCTATAATTTAGAAATAATACTTGACATTTGTACATCACTTAAAAGTTTGCAAGGCACTTTATACACATTGTTTTATTTGATCTTTAGAATAACGCTATGAGGTAAGGATTCTTGTAGCCATTTCATAGATGAGAAAACAGAGACTCAAATGGGACACATAAATTTGCCATGTCCCACAGTTTGGTAAATAGTTGGTTTCAGAAGTTAGATTTGTAAATCAGGTCTCTCTGGATTCTTTCCCTTATATCAGGCTGCTCTGCAGGAAGAAGGGTAGCATTCAAGCTACCCAGGGTCTAGTAATAATATCTGTGATCTTAGATGTCACTAACTATATGGGAGCTCAGTTTCTCAATATATAAAATGAGTTGAACTGGATGTCATCTAACTGTATGTCTTCCAGCTCTAAATATACAATCCTATAAATTTTCCAGCTCTAGGAAATCTATAATCTAGGGACAGCTATACTATTATTCTCATTATGGACAGTATGAAAGCCTAAAAAATATGAAAAAAGGAGAATAGGTCTAGAAAAACTGTAAGGTCCAATTTCTAATTCTGAGATTCTATAACAGTCTATATTTATCAGTTTTATCTTATATGCATTCTTGGTTCCCTTTTTCACATTTGTGTGTATAAAAGTACATTTATATGTGTTTTTGATTCAAGTTTTGGATGGATCTATAATCTCACTGGTATTGACTGATATCCCCTTCACTGGTATAGTTCATAATTTATCCATACCTTCTCAACTTTTGTGATGATGATTATATTTTCCCATAAACCTTCCATGAGGGATCTACTCAATGCACTGGAGACTTTCCTCAAGATCTTCTAAAATCAATGGATATAGCATTTAGGTGCTAGGTGGTCCATTTGTTAATCCTCACTTTTGTAGACCAGTATCTTTTTATGATCATACATTTGCTATGTTTTACATCACTTCTTGGGCACAAGGCATTAGTGATTTGTCTTTGTGGTGTAAGGGTGGGGCTTATGCCACTTCCTTTTAACTCTGATACTTTAAGGCAAGAATGTTTTTTAACTGAGTGTGAACAGGGCCTGTACACGTCTTTGAATCAATCAAAGCCATTGGGTGGGAGACTTGGTCTTTCATGCACTTAGTTATTTTTCTAAAAAGAAGAAACCATCTTAGAACTGGGGGAATGGGGATTCTCAGGTTCTGGATTCTAGAAGTGGGAACAGGCATGCAGTTCCAGAACACCTTTAAGAAGCAAAGGGAAAATAAAAAAGAAAAGAAAACTGTTTTTAAAAAACTATTTCACTTAATTATATGCCAATAAAACTGATGGTCTAAATGAAATGGATAAATATTTACAAAATCCAAAACTCTTAGAGAAACAGAACAAGAAATAGGTTAATAACTGAATCTCAGAAAAAAAGAAATTTAACAATCTACAAAAGAGTTCCCAAGTGGAAAACAAAGGAGTAGATAGATTAAAAGAAAATTCTATCAAACATTTTTTAAAAAAGCAATTCCAGTATTACAAAAGTTGTATGAAACAACAGGAAAACAAGAGGTCCTACCAAATTTCTTGTATGATATTAATGTGATCTTGATGTCTAATCTAGGGAGAGTTGAAAGAGGATAAGAAACTATACACCAATAACGCTAATGAAAACTTATTCAATTTTTTAAAATAAAAATTTAGCAAAGATACTATAGCAACATAGTACAAATATAAGCTTGTTCCTTTCATACCAGAATGCAGAGCAGGATCATTATCAGGAAAGCTATAAATATAATTAATCATATTAATGACAGTAACAACAAAAATCACAATTATATTAATTAATGAAGAAAAAGTTTTTACAATATATGTTCTCCATTCCTGTAAAAACACTAGAAAATTTTGGAATAAACACAACTTTCCTTAAAAAAATAAAGAAAGGAAAGACTGAGTTGTGGAAGAGAAAGCAGAGATCCAGAATGATGGATGCTCTATAGGCATCTCAGAAGAGAGGAACCTGAAGGAAGTCTGAAGGAAAGGTCAACTCTTTCCCAACTCCTTAGATACCTGTCTGTTCATAGACTCTATATAAGCTGCTGTTTTGTTACCTAAATGTTTCAGTTAACTGTACTTTGAGGAAAAGGTAAAGAATAATTCCAAGATAGTGAACCTGTGTGATTGAAAGGATGTAATGCCCTAAGTAAAAATGGGGAAGTATGGAAAAGGGGTTAATTTAGGGAGCTGGTCATAGTGTATCTGAGATGTTGATGGAACATCCAGGTGAAGAAATCCAGAAGGAAGTTGGGTATATTAGAATTCAGAAAAGAAGTTAGGAGTGGATATATACGCAATGAGGGAGTGGCATATGGACATAACACCTCCAATGCTACTCTCCAGGTGGAAGAGGTTGAGAATCCTGCTTCTGTGAGAGTCATTATAATGTAATGAAAATACATCATGTGTAAACATTTAGTAACTGGTTCTGTTCTGCTAACTACATGCAGATGTTGAACTGGAAATGATGGTGCCTTCAAAAGAACTTAGTTGACCTCTTTCTTTTTATGGTTGGATACCTGTTCTTGGGTTTGACTCCTTCACTGATGGCATCCAGTGAGAGGCAGTGCTGGAATGGGAAAAGCTTTGGGCTCTCTCCTCTAAGGCTAACACTTGACCCAATGGATATGGTCTCAAGTTTCCAATTCTTTGCTTGTCTCAGTGTTTGTTCTTTCATTTTGTGTGAAGATTAATCTAGAGACTCTAACCTTGAGAGTTTCAAAAGGTTAGGAGATTGATGTGAAGTGAAATGAGAAGAACAAGGAGAACATTTTACACAATAATGACAATGCTGTATGATGATCAATTGTGAAGGACTTATCTGGTCTCAGCAGTACAATGATCCAAGACAATTCCAAAGGATTTATGATGAACACTGCAATCTATCTCCAGAGAAAGAACTCATGGAGTCTGAGTGCATATCAAAGCATAGGGTTTTTTTTTACTTTCTCTATTTTTCTTGGGGATTTTTTTGTTTGTTTTTTGGTCTGTGCTTTCTTTTGCAACATGGCTAGTATGGAAATACTTTTTCCATGACTGCACATTTATAACTGATGTCTAATATGGAGAGGGTGGAAGGAAGGAAGAAAAGGAGAGAATTTGGAACTCAAAATTAAAAAAAAGAAAGTTAAAATTTGTTTTTGCATGTAATTTGAAATAATAAAATGTAGACTTCCAGGAAAAGAAAAAGATCAGGAGATTAAGCCTCCAGGGGTCATAAGTTCCTGAATCCCAGAGGTTCAGGAGTTTGGGATTCAAGTCTATGGAAGATTTTTCAGCCAGTCCAGTGTTAATACCCTGAGGAGAGATATTCAGGACCTAGTTCAGTGGTGAATGAGAAAAGAATTTATCTGACAGTAACGCTGTATTTTGATATGATCTTGGTAGGAATTATGCTGAGCAAAAACTGTGCTGAGTTTGAACCCATCTTCCCCAGAAAAGGAAGTAGTAGACTGCAGAGTATGCTCCAAAGGTAGAAGGAACTATTCGTACTTCTAGTCTTGATGTATTTCCCTTCATTTGTAACAGCTAATTGACGGTCATTCACTAAATGGGACCAAGATTCTAGTCACTCATTAATCACCAACAGTGATGGGGAGAGTGAACAACAAAATAGTGAACAAGATATTTTCTCTAATTCCCACAATCTCCGAAACCTTTCCAGAACAGAAATTATGTGTCAAAGATAAAGTAATGTTAGTTGTTTCCATGACCTAGACCTAGACCTAGACCCAGAACCTAAAAGAAGGTTAAAAATAATAATACTGATATTAAAACTGAGTTCACTCAGCACCCCACCCCCATCTGTGAGACTGTACTAGCAGGTATGAAGGCATGAAGCAGGTTTACATCAAAATCCACCCCTGCACTCTATTCCTTCCTTCCTCTCCAGTACTGTAAAGACCCAGGCTCCAGATGGTGGAAGTTGGCTCAGGCCTCTATAGTCACAACCTTTCAGCAGCACAAAGTCTGTCATGGGCTGCAACCCTGGAGGCATCAGCATGGCAAAGTTCTAAACTGCTGCTACAAGAGAAAGCAAGCTTTGAACTTTGAGAGTCAGATCAGACAACTAAGGAACAGAGGAAGTGGGGAGAATGGGGAGGGTTAGGGTAGGGGAGACTTCAGGGAAAGAGCCCAGCATCTAACTGGGACTCTTTCTGACAACCCAAAATCAGTTGGGGCAGAGATCTAGGCTGAGGAATCATGAGTCCAGTAAAGGAAGAGGCTAAGATGTTTTAAGATACAGCCCAAGAGAAACCACAATCAGAGAGGAGGGAGTCAAAAAGTGAGTAATAAGGAAAATAAGAAGGGGGAAAAAGACTGAAAGTACCAAAGATTTCAGGAAGAAGAAATCTCAAAAACTTTGAATATAAACAGATAAACCAACAGAAAAAACGTTAACAGAAGGAAATTTGGCCTCCAGATCTAGTAAACAAATTCAGGAAAATGATCTAGTACTTGATGGGATAGAGGACTTTGCGAAATGTGACAACATGGAACTACAATATACTTCCTGAGTGCTTTAAAAGAGAAATGAGAATTATGAGAACAGAATGTTTTGCATAGCAAATATATGAGCAGAATAGAAAAACTGGACTCTTCAATGGCATGCCTCACCAAAGAAACAAAAGAGAGAATAATAAATAGATGGGGAATACAAATACACAGAAGTAGAGGACAACCTATAAGAAGAGAAACAAGAAACAATAGCATTAAAAGAAAACACGGAACATCTAGGTGGTGCAGTGGATTGAACATCATCAGGAGGACCTGAGTTCAAATCTGATCTCAGACACATTCTAGTTACATGACTGCAAGCAAGTTATTTAACCTTGATTGCCTCTGGAAGGAAGGAAGGAAGGAAGGAAAATATGCACACTATATAAGGAAAACATATTGATCTTGGAGATAGGTGTACAGCAACAACCTAAGGATCATAGATCTCCCAGAAGAACGTGAATGAAGGAAATAATAGAAGAGAACTGCCCAGAGTTTCTGAACATTGAAAATGAAATTCCCACTGAAAGAGTTCATAGCTGCAAACACCTAGATACATAGTGGTTAAATTTAACAATTCATTTCAGAAACAACAAATTCTGCAAGTCATTAGGAGAAAGACCTTCAAATTCAAAGGAAAGGAGATTTAAATAATGTAAGACTATTTATTCTGCACCCACTAGAAAAAGGAGGAGGGAATGGAGTAATGTGTTCCAAAAAACAATGGAGCTCAGGACACAGCCCAGGGTCACCTTTCCTGAATATATGAGCTTACTCAAAACGATGGACATTTAATAATAAAGAAGAATTTTAAACGTTTTTTAGAAAGAAAAGCAAAACTGAAATCATTTTTTTCTTAAACACCCCAACTAACAGAAATGCAAGAGGAATGAATAAAAGCCAACATCAGAAAGACCAACAAGCTACTTCTTTCTAAATGTACACAAGGAGACAAAACAAAGACGAATCTGATAGAGGTAACAGTGAAGAGGTGAACAGGGGACTTTATGGACAGAACCTGGTAAAAACATAGGTGACTGTTTCTTTTGTGAGGCTACATTATAACATGAGAGGGTACATGAAAGTGGGGGGCAAGAGCAGAGGGATAGAGAGGAGTGAGTGATGCATGGGAGCTAAAGCAAGAACTAGCAAGAAGAGAGAGGTTACCTCTGTTGTCTCAGAAAGAGAAGATTCTACAGGGGAGTAGGTGAGGAGGAGGGGTAAAGGATTGAAAAGGGTGGAGGGAAGGAAGGAAATCTTATTTCAGAAGTAGGAGAAGTTTGCACTAATGAATTCTCCTATGAAAGAAGGGAGATGAGGACCTTATATTAGATGAGACCTGGGGGATTTGGTCCTTGAAAAGTCTACTTGTCCTGGGAGGAGGGGAGTTGAAATACCTGGGAACAAAAGGCACCTGGAGGAGGGGAAGGAAACACAGGGGAGATTTCTAGGCAAATGAAGTGTGGGGGGAGAAGTCAACAAGAGGGTATAAATCAGTTGGAGGGGAAGTGCCTCACCATGGAGTAGTATTTTCTCTGACACCTGAAATAATTGGCATTATCCTGAGAGTAAGGCACAATGGAAAAGGAGAATTCATGGAGTAAATCCTATAAAGCAGTCTCAGAAAACATCTAGAGAAGATCTCCACCTAGAATGGAGATCTTGGAAAGTTAAATGGTATAAAGAGTACAGAGAAAAGAGAGAGAGACCAGATAATTATAGGAGTTATGAATCAGAGAATGGGAGTTCAGAGTAAACAGAAAGCACAGATGTATAATGAAGAGAGTGAGAGAAATCCTTTTTGGAAAAGGGGGCAAGAATGAAATTAAATTAATGAATAGTACTAGCTCGAAGGGAGGAGAGCAAGGGGGAGTCTACTTGACTAATTAGGAGGAAAAAAGATGGAGAAAAAAATATAACCAAATAAAGACAAGAGTCAAAAAAAGAACTAATAAACAAAACCTTAAAGAAAGGACAACAAATAGGAAGTAGGAATCAGGGCTAAGAGGAAGAGAGCTGGTGGGAACAGGGACAACTTAAAAAAAATCAAAGCAACTGAAGGAATATAATACTGTGCTTATAACAGAGGAGGGAGAAATATCATAACTTGGGGGGGAAATCATTTTAGAGACAGATGAAAGAAAATATAAACCTAACTTATAATTTTAAATGAGTGAACTTTTTTCTCTGTAAAAAAATTACCATTTGTCAAGTGGGATGACTGGGAGAGGGAGGAGGAGGGATACATGTGATATTATGGTAATATAAGAAACAGAATATTAGAAAAAACATTTTTTAAAAGTGGGGAAACACAACTTGTGGGAGTTTGAGCCAATAATCTTATAGAAGAATGAACAATCCCTCTTGGGCACCCATAGAATCCTGAGAGAAAGATGTAACCTGTGAGAATAGTGAGACAGAGAGTACTCACTTTATTTAGATCTGGGAACTATCTGTGTAGAGATGATAATTGATCCTGTGGGGATAGAGGAGAACACTAAGAAAGGATATACAGGTCAGAAGGTCCATAAGAGGGATTTAATGGACACCCATGCTTTGATTAGGGGTGGGAGGCAATGATCCAGAAAAAGTCCAGGAAAAAAGGATCCAGAAAAAAAGTGGTACTCAGGCAAATAGGAGAATTAGGAAAAAGCAACAACATAGGAAGAAAGGAAGGAGAGAATATTTAGAAAGAGAAAGAGATGGTCAACAGTCTCAAAGGCTTCAGCATGAATGTGTTTTGTATTTGTTCAGATCCAGCAATTCTTCCTTATTTCATCACTTTTATCGTACAGTACATCGTGCCCTTAGGATGATCAGGCATATTTGGAGCTCACCCCAAGCTTACTACAGCCTCATTTTCCCCTCTTTTGCTTTTTGCTATTTTCTAGGGTAATGCTGTGCATAATCTTTCACCATCCTCCTGTATAATATTTTACAAATCAGTTTGTACTCTGAACTGGTGCTGCCTTTGTCTGCCCTATGTTTCTACTTGGCAAGTAAATCAAGGGTATAAGCTGAAACAGTTTCTACTAGGTTATTTTGACCTCCTTGTGGCTACTATGTAGTTTCAACTTCTATAAGAAATGGTGATAATCAGAGACTATGTCTTCATGTCCATTTTTCTTCAGAGTGAAAAGAGTATTTGAATAGGTCAGATTGATCTTCCAATCTTTATCCGTTCTTCTAATATCATATTGTTTTTGCCTTTTTTATAACTTGTTGATGATCTGATTGCATATAGGCAGCTAATTTCAAAAATTAAGGAAAAAAATTATAGTCAGTTTATCAGATAAGGTCTAAAATATATAAAGAACTTTGTCAAATCTATAAGAATACAGGTCATTCCCCAATTGAGAAAGAGTCAAAGAATATGAACAGGAAGAAATCAAAACAGTTTATAGTCATATAAAATGTTCTAAATCATTATTTATTTGAGAAATGCAGATTAAAACAACCTTGAGATATCATTTTACACCTAACAGATTAGCTAAAGCGATAGAAAGGGAAAGTACAAATGTTGGAGAGGATGTGGAAAAATTAGGACACTAATTCATTGTTAGTAGAATTATAAAATGATCCAACTACTTTGGAGATGAATTGAATTATGCTCAAAGAGTTATTAAACTACCTATATCCCAGCAATACTACTACTTGGTCTGTTTCTAAAGATAATTAGGAGAAAAGGAAGAGAACCTGTATGTTCTAAAATATTTATAGCAGCTCTCTTTGTGGTGTCAAAGAACTAGAATTGCAGGGATGCCCATCAGCTGGGAAATGGCTAAACAAGTTGTGGTATATGATTGTGATGGAATACTACTGTGCTATAAGCAATGATGATCACAATCATTTTAGAGAAACATGGAAAGATTTGCACAAAATAATAAAGAGTGAAATGAGCAGAACCACGAGAACACTGTGTGCAGTAACAACAGTATTGTTTTGAGAATGACTTTGAGCAAACAAGTTATTTTCTCTATTATAAATACCCAAATTAAGTATAAAGGACATGCAGACACTATTTGAATCCAGAGAAAGAATTGATAAATAGAAGTACGTATATAATAATTTTACATGTATATATTTACATGTATGTATGTGTATATATGTATATGCATAACACACATATATACCTATTTATGTCTAATAGTAGCCATCTCTATGGGGGAGGGAAGGAAAAGAAGAAATTTACATGACAATTTTGTTATATATTCAAAAGGAATAACAAGTTGTGCATAGCAGATTTGAAGTTTCATGTACAATCATCTTTTTTAATTATACTGTGCTCTGGAAATTCTTGTTTGATTCCACAAACTAAAAATAAAACTAAAAAGATAATTTGGAAATAAACATGTTAATAACCAGTCCTTTCCTGTCTGTTAAGATACTGTCAATTTCATTGTGTATTTGTGATGTTTGCTATATTCAGCATCTTCCAACTCTCTTCTTGAAGAGATTATTCATCAGACTCAAGTGTATGGCTTTTGATTAGTCTTTAAACCTCTAGTCTCTTTCATTTTTTAATCCTGAATCTTGTTTTCCAAGATATTATTCACTACACTTCCTTGTGCCCACTTTAATATGGAAGTCACTAACTAAATGATGTGAAAGTCATTGAGCAGATTTGAAGCATCCTTTCAAGTTCTTCATATAATTTTTCTATTTCTTCATCCTCTGCAATAGATGTTGACATAGAAGTCATAATTGTTTTCCTTGTAGTATTTTTGTTGGGGGAGGGAGTGATCACAAGCACCATTAAGCAAGATAGGTGGTCAAATGTCTTATGAAAAGATGTTTCAGAAAAAAGAGATAACCAAACATTTCTGCAATAATACTTCTGAAAAATGATGAAATGAAAAATCCTACTTCTATGTCTCACTGAACCATGGTGTTAACCCAGTGTTCTTTAAGGCTATATTAGGAGCAAACTCTCCTGCAGGTTCTTTTCTTAGCTACAAAAGCCTTAAATATATCTTTAGGGATTAGCTTAACTATACATGGTAGGGCTGATCACTAGTAGATTTGTCAGGAGGTGAAGAATTCTTTAGCTATGACAACTTACCAAAAAACAAAAAAAAAAGAAAAGAAACCCCAAATACCAAATTACTTTCAGTTTTATGTGATCCCCTTCTACAGCTGAAAGGATGCTGGCTAGCCACATGGTAGAAAATGGGGCAGAGGATTCTAAGAATCACACCATTTTTAAACTATCTACAAAAATTAACTTAACTGTTGCAGCCTAAAGTAAAATATATATCCATTGACTTGATATACTATTGGAAAAATTGAGTCATATGAACATTGATATTCTTGCTATAAATTAAACCAGAAGTCATAAAGAAGTTGTAGCTAAATAGAAAGGGCTTGTAGGTTATCTCTTTTTCCACAAAGCTTTGGGGGGTTTTTGGAGGCAATTGAGGTTAAGTGACTTGCCTAGTGTCACATAGCTAGGAAGTATCTGAGTCCAGATTTGGACTCAGGTCCTCTTGACTCCAGGACCAGTGCTGTATCCACTGAGGTTCTCTTTAGAGAAGCCAAAAAAAGGTTTTTCCAGGATTGATTTTGTCATGCACCCCAAAGGAATAAGAAATATGATTTCATTTTATCCAGTTTCATTCACTTTACATGTATATATATATGTATGTATTTGCCAAGTTTTATTATCTTTTTCCTCATAAAGAAAACTCCTAGGGGAGGCGGAGCCAAGATGGCGGAGTAGAAAGACGCACATACACATAGCTCCGAACCCACAACCCACACAACGGCTAGAGGGGACCAACTCACGGTGAATTCTGCACCCAGAGGCCACGGAATATTGGAGCGAGGGAGATTTCTGTTCCGGAGGGACCTGCAGACCTCTCGCGGGGGGTCCTTCGCACTGCGGACTGGGCGCCGGGACTGGGAGCTGAGTGCAGCCCTGCCGCGGCCGTGGCACCGAGAGGAAAAGATCCGAGCGGGCTTCAGGGATGGGATCTCCAGCGGCCACGCGGGTCCCTCCACCCACAGAGGGACCTGCAAACCTCTCGCAAAAGGTCCGTCGCGCTGCAGATGCGGAGCCCAGCCCAGGCCAGACCTGCTGCGGCCACGGCACCAAGAGAAACAGACCCAAGCAGGCTTCAGGGACAGGGATCTCCAGCATCCGCACAAGTCCCTCTGCCCACAGGTGACGGGGGTCGGTGAGAAAGTCTCTTTGGCGGGTCAAGAGGGGAGTGGGGTGCCCCCATGATTCGGGTCCCCCCCCCGGAGGTAGAAGCTGAGAGGCGGCTGCAGAACGGGGCTCCCCAAGCGGGTGGGAGCCTGGATCCATTGTGGAAGGTCTGTGCATAAACCCCCTGAGGGAAATGAGCCTGAGAGGCGGCCCTGCCCCGACCTGACCACCTGATCTTAATTCTCACACTGAATAGCAGCCCTGCCCCCGCCAAAAGCCCTAAGGCTGGAAGCAGCATTTGAATCTCAGTCCCCAAACACTGGCTGGGAGGACCAGGAGGCGAGGTGGGTGTGAGGAGAATATTCAGAGGTCAAGTCACTGGCTGGGAAAATGCACAGAAAAGGGAAAAGAAATAAGACTATTGAAGGCTACTTTCTCGGAGAACAGACATTTCCTCCCTTCCTTTCTGATGAGGAAGAACAATGCTTACCGTCAGGCAAAGACACAGAAATCAAGGCTTCTGTGTCCCAGCCCACCCAATGGGCTCAGGCCATGGAAGAGCTCAAAAAGAATTTTGAAAATCAAGTTAGAGAGGTGGAGGAAAAACTGGGAAGAGAAATGAGAGATATGAAAGAAAAGCATGAAACGAAGATCAGCTCCCTGCTAAAGGAGAACCAAAAAATGTTGAAGAAATTAACACCTTGAAAACTAGCTTAACTCAATTGGCAAAAGAGGTTCAAAAAGCCAATGAGGAGAAGAATGCTTTCAGAAAACTCCTAGAAAATGTATTCTTGTGGTATGGAGCATGTGGCAGAAAGGGAAGAAAGCTAAAAGGGAGTGAATATTGGACCCAGGCTTTCAAAACCCTAGTTTCTGGAAATTGAGGGGATGCCCATCAAAAGGGTATAAATAAGTAGCATCTCAACTTAGTCTTAGTTAGGAAGAGTATTTTTCCCTTGCTCTCTCCAACCCCTATGGTATAATATCAAGAGCACAGGGAACCCCTCTTGCAATGATACCTTTGCTGTTGCCTAAAATTCCACAATTAGAGAGAACTTCATTATTTTGTCTCTTGTCAAAATATAAATACCTCCGGGATTGGTAACATATTACCAGTTATTTACACCTTGGGAGACAGCTGTGGTACAATGGAAAGAGGGCTGGGTTTGAAATCAGAGAACCTCTGTGAAGTTGGGCAGGATACATACCTTATCTGGAACTTAGTTTCCCCATATGAAAAATGAGGGGCTTGTATTAAATGATCTCTAAGTTTCCCTCCTGCTCTAGCTCTATGATCCTTTAAGCCAATGAAATCCTTTAATTAAAATCCCTCACTAATGAGTTTGCTTATGAAATGAAAGTCATGGCACTTCCTAGCAAGATAGAAAGCTTTGAGCAAAGGCCTAGACTTTGTATCTGTTCTCCCTGGACCAGCCCAGCTAGGTTTGGAAAAGTTCATCTTCAGCCTGTTGGCCATTAAGTGATGGTTAAAAAAAACCAAACAAACTAATAACAACACAACAGCTCATTAAATCACCTACTAAGGCATGGAGATGTTCCAATTTGTGCCAGTGGAGGGGATACCCGTACCAGTGAAATCACAATTATTTGATATAAGTAGAAGCAAGTTAATTAATATGCCACAGAACTATAGAGCTGACAAGAATCATTGAGCTTTAGGTCCATATAGGTAACTTGACTTGCCTAAGCTTGCACAGCTCATTAATCAGAGACAGATCTGAGACTAAAAGCCAGGTCTACAGCTAACTACATATATGAGTGTATACATGTGTGTGTGCATGTGTGTACCAATAAATATATACATACATACATACATACATATATACACATTATAATGAACAGAGGGAGATCCAGAATAACGAAAGCTTCAAGAAGGAACAGGCCATTTATAACTGGAGATACAGGGATGACTTTATATTAGGCTGATGATCCAGTGCAGAAATTGAGGGGTACACAATAAGAGAATAGGTTCCAAGGTCACCCCTTACATCCTTGAAAGACAGTAACAGAAGCGAATCATTTGGGGGAGATTGTTTTTTAGCATTTAAGGGGAGTCTAGGAAGTTTTTGTGTTATTGCTTTTCCTGTTATTGTTTCAATACAATCCCCTCACACTCCATCCATTTCTTTTCTAACTATGCTTTCCCAGGAGAACTCAACCCAGCTTCCAATATGTCCGGCACCAGTTGGGTTGCTATGCACCAGGACTATACCAAGGTATCCTTAGGTCCCTCTTTCTACTCCACAAAGCAGAGTTCTGCGCTTACTCCCTTGACAGAGCTTTGTGATCCAAAATCTAAGGTCTCTCTCTCCATAATCTTCCCCAATCCACCTCCAAAGTGACTTGAGGGTATATTTTCTGCTGCTTGCACCAAGCATCAGGGTTTCTAGTTATGGCTCCACTGTAAGCCCATACAATTATGAAAATTGACTTTCCCCAATAAGCAGCAGCTAATCAATAAGAAAACAGATTGGTAATGTGATCCCAAAGTAGGTAGTCAAAATTGGGAGAGAAGCAATTAGAGGAAAAGTGCTTGGATAATCCACAAACTGAGAGATCAGCCCCAGAATAATCCACAGAATTATGGATTTATTTGCTGATATGTTCTCTGCATCTGGAAAAAAGAATAATGTATAGAGTACCCTGTATAGTATTGGGCAGAATGACAATACTCAGATATTGTTGAGACACTTTCTGGAATGCCTGGTCTCTTTCAAGGCTCAGCTCAAGAGTTTTCTCCTATCCTAAGGCTCTTCTGGAATCTCCCAGGAATCTCCCCAAAACTAGTCCTCCCTACTTTCCACCCCCATTACTTTGCATTTACTTTCTATGTATCCTGTATCTGCTTTTACAGGATGTCCCAAAAGTCTTAGTGTTTGGTCCTCTAATAACTTATTTAGGCTTAAGTCTTAAAAGCTTAAAATTCTACTAAGACTTTATGGACAGCCCATATATTTGCATACTGCTTCCTTCCCCATGGGTCAGCTAGGTGGTGCAGTGAATAGAGCACCAGTGCAGGAGTCAGGAGGACCTGAGTTCAAATCTTACCTCAGACACTTGACAATCACTAACTGTGTGACCTTGGGCAAGTCACTTAACCCCAATTGCCTCATCCTGGGTCATCTCCAGTCATCCTGAGGAATATCTGGTCACTGGATTCAGATGGCTCTGGAGGAGAAGTGAGGCTGGTGACCTGCACAGCCCTCCCTCAATCAAAACAAAGTCAAGTGCAAGTCATATCATTATTTCTCTGAAGGATGAACACACACACACATCCTTCCCCATAGAAAGTATGTTGTTTTATTTTTGTATCTTCAGTATCTGGCACAGTGCCTAGTATGTACTAGGTGCTTAATAAATGCTTGTTGATGGATTTTTCCAAACTTCAACATGCTCTGATTTGAAATTGACATCCAAACGTAGCAATAACAGAAGTTGCAGCAAAAAGTAAACAGTAATAAATAAGCCTCAGTATAAGAAAGTCATATACATGATCTCTGATATTTTTCATTAGGTTTCTGGCCCACTTTTCTTGTTAAAGACTATGAAACAGATCATGAGCTCTTTATATTTTTTGACTTTGAAAGACAAATTTAAGGGCATTTCCTAAAAATAAGTGAGGCATGTAAACAGCTGGCTTTTCAGTTTTTAACTTCCTTACATTTACCAGAATTATAATGAGGAGAATACGTTGTGACATGGTTTGTCCTTCATTTTTGAAGAGGCCCAGTGACATCACATGATAATGTCTTGACTCATGCATTAATTGGATTTAAGTGAGGCAAAGTTGCACAAAGTCTTCAGCTTCATTCTCTTCCAGAGTCATAGAAGTCCAGGGGTAAAACGAAAGTCAGATTGACTGGTGATGGCCCAGGTTGTGGTGGATGACCTTGGGATCTTTGACGTCTGACCAAGCTCTACACACCCTGCAGCACATGCTTCAGCTGCTTTCATGGTCATTAGAACAAACTAGATGACAACAAAAATAATGTTGACAGCAATAGCAGTTAGTAACAATTGAACTTTTGCAAACATTTTGCAAATATTATTTCTTTTAATCCTCACAACAACCCTGGGAGACAGACACAATTTTTACCCCATTTTACAGATGATAACTGAGGCAGGCAGAGGTTAAGTGACTCACCCAGCTAGTAAATGTCTGAGGACAATTTGAATTCAGGTCTTTCTAACTCCAAGTTCAATGCCCATTGCAACACTGATGACATAAATTTCAAGTAACATTTTGCAACCTGGCAAGAGACATGATTATTAATAACCAATGATTTGGGGAAATCCAGAGTTGCTCCTTTTTCTAAAGTCCTCATTTCAAATTTCAGACTCTTGAAGGACATTGAGTTCACTCTCCTTAATCTTGGTCAGACCCTACCCAATCTTACAAGAAATTTAATCCCATTGTGTTCTACTCTGATTTGGGTGGGGATAGATTGCACAAGGCTGAAGGTAATTTAGAAGTAAGTGATATGATCGTTTGTAATACCCATTCTCTCATTAACCAATCAAATTTGATTGCCACCCCTCAGGAACACTCCTCTTCCAAGGATATACAAGCTGTGAGCCCTCTGCCATGATTGTCTTTTGTTGGGGATTTAAGGTCAGTTCTATGTGGACAGTCTCGGGCAGGTAAAGGTGAGGACTTCTAAACCTTAGAGTTCTCATGAGGCCCCCCAGGGAACAGCTGGGAATTGAGGTGTGAGACCCGGGCTATCTCGTGCATTTCCGCCTCTTCCCTGTGGGAAACTTGCTGGGGAGAGCATCCCCGCCCTCGAGATTAATCCATAGTCTGAGCACACCTATTGTTGTCTAAGGCCTGAGAGCAGGCATGGTATTTAGGTGCAAACTATGCGGCAGGAGAGCTTAAGTAGGGTCAGGAAAACCTGAAGGCGCTCTTAGCGCTGAGGGGCCCTTAGAGGACAGAAGGCCCCTCTTCCCTCTCCCCTCTTCCCTCTTCCCTCTCCCACTCCCGCTTCCATTCTCTTACTGTAAGATCTTTGCCTCCTTGGAAAGAGGATTTCTCTCTCCTGAGGAAGAATTCCCCCTGCACATGTAACTAAGACCCTGAATAAAGCCTAACCCTTGTTCGACTCTGGAAAGTCTCTTCTCTCATATGTTTATCCGGTTTGGCCAGCCGAAGACCTGCGACAGGTAAGGTAAGACTCGGGTAGCCCTTAGGCCTCTAGGCCTGACAGTCTTTGTCATTCCAGAGTGTCGCTGACCTCTTTTATTAATAGTATGCTAGCCTTATTAATAAAATGGTTAGATTATGCCAAAATCATGTCTCTCAAACTTTTTGAATGTCACACTGGCTTCTGTTCTCATTTCCAGAGCATTGGATGCATCAGTGGTAATAGAAGGAAATGAGATTGGAAAAGTAGATTGAGGACAAATTGTGAAGAGTCTTGCATATCAGGTAATTTGGAGAAAACATTGGATTTGGATTCAGACACTTTGAGTTTAGTTCCTACCCCTATAACTTGTTACCTGTGTGACCAGGACAAGTCACAATTACTTCGGCAATCCATTTATCCATCTATAAAATAAAGGGGTTGGATTAGATCAGGGGTTTTCAAAATTTTGGCTTCAAGATTTCATCTCATTCATTAAAATTATTGAGGACCCCAAAAAGAGTTTGTTTATTTGAGTCATATCTATCAATACTTACTACATTGGTAATTAAAACTGATAAAATTTTAAAATATGTATTTATTTTTTAAAAAATAAAATTACATGTTAATATAAATGACAAATTTTTATGAAAAATAACTATATTTTTCCAAACAAAAAAATGAGAAGAGTAACATTGTTTTGCATATTTTTGGAAATCTCTTTAATATCTGTCTTAGTAGAAGGTAAAAGCTATATTCTCATAATTGCTTCTGCATCTAATCTGTTGTCATATGTTGTTTTGATTGAAATTTATGAAGAAAATCTGGCCTCACACAGATATGTAGTTGGAATAGGCAAATAATGTCTTTGTATTGTTATGGATGTAATTTTGACCTTATGGATTGTAGCACCAATGCAATATTCATAGTGCCTACAGTGGCCATGAATATCCTGGTGCAATTCTGAATCATAAAATACAACAGACTCTCCACATGGGAGACAGAACCAAACATTTATTCAGACACCAGAAAGCCAAATTCCAATACCGGAAAGCCAAATTCATCATAGTAACAAAAATCTATACACAATAACAAGGCAAAGGACAACACCATCCCCAAGCCTTTCCCTTGCCAGCCTTCCCACAAACCAGCTCCATTAAACAAATCATAAGCAAGATCCCTTAAAAAAAAATCATGAACAAGCACTGACACACTAGCCAGCTGTCAGCTTTCCTGCATCCTTCCTAACTCTGATTGCTCTCACCAATTTTTTTCTCAGCTCTGATCTAGCCTCTTCCTGTTCCCTCATTCAACAAACTCTTCCCACCACAGACACCATGTGACTCAGACTTCCATGTGACCCACAGGTCACATGGGCCTATTAATGAGTGGGAAAGATCTTTCCATTTAAATTACCATTACAGGAATCTCCTTGAAAGGGTCTTAGGAACCCCTAGGGGTCTGAGGACCACATGGTTACAGCTTGAGAACTGCCATACTAGATGATCTAAGTCCCAGGAAATCTCTTGACTTCCAGGCCAATGCACAGTTCTATAGCACTGTGATGTCAGTTTCAGACCCTCCACCAGGAGCATACTTTGACAGGGTGGAAGGGGGAGAGTATGGGAACTCTAGAAACAGGAACAACAGGGATGCTGTTCAGAGTAGGTGAAAATGGAGGCCAGATAAATGGAAAAAATGGCCTTTTTAAATGTGCTTTACACTTTTGTTCAGGAATAATCCCAGAGATAGGTATTTCCTGTAGAGAGTACCTACTATATCTGGGAATTCAAAAAACATATAGTAACTTTAGTCCATAATCCCTGGCAAGATAACTAGAATCTTATGCTTTAAAAAAAAAAAAAAAAGGATTTTGCCCCTACTTAGTTCCATAAAAGGAACCCACAACAAAGATCCACTCCAGTGGGAAGGAAAAAAATTCTCTCTCCTATTTATCTTCCTGTTACCCTTCCCCACCTCTGCCCCTAGCCATACATACACAGTCACTGCTTTCTCCTTCCCCTCTAGTTGAATATTTGAGTGCCCACAGTGTGCATAATTCTGGGTCTCATCTGGGCATGGACTGTCAATTATCCACAGCTGTTCCAGATACTTTGTGAGTCTGGCTGTAGTCACCTGGGGAAACATGGTATGTGGCATTGCTCCTTAGGGGACTGTTTGTTTTCTGTGGAAATAATCTGCAGCAAAAGATCCCTCTTTGAAAAAGAGTCACTCAGCCTTTCCAAAGGGCACTGTTCAGTTCAATCAGTGGCATTAGCCTTCAGCTCTTCTCTTCAAGGAAATTCCAAATGCTTCTACACCCTAATCCCTACCTTGCCAGTAGTTTCAGATAGGGGCTTTGGGGCTGCATATCCCATCTCAGTGTAATTTCTATTGAAGCAGTGTTATATGTGTGTGTGGGGCGGGGGAGGTTAGGCTGCTGTGAAAGGTTATTCTCTCCCTTCTCTGACTCATCTCTAGTGAGTACAGACACTCTTTCCCACTCACCCTCTTAACTCCTCCATGGGGGTGATGTTCTATCTAGTCACTCTGAAGAAATGGTTTTCTTTTAAACCATGGGAAAACAACAGGAGAGGAAATGTCCAAGGTGCTAGTACTCATACAAGTCAGTTTCCCTGTAATCAAAACTATTAAAATCATTGCTTAGAATGGTCCTGGCTTAAGTTTTTCTCCCTGTTGTGGAAAGTTATAAAAATGAATAAATAATTTTCTTTTGCTCTTCTCAAGCAGTCAACTAGGATGTATTTATTCTCTCTAAGTTTCTGTCTCTCTCAGCTCCGTGTGTGTCTCTCTCATTCCAACCTTGCTGCCTTTCCTTTTCTGCAAACTCTTAGGGGGATAAACACAGCTTTGCTGAGAAGGGAGTGTGGGAAAGAGAAAGGACAAAGAAGTGGAATCACTAGCTCTGTTCTCAGCAGCCTGAATGGTTCCCAGAAACTGTTTTGTATAGCTGCTGCATAGCCCAGTCACATAGATATTGCCTTAGTGTTCCAACATTTGCTCCTCCTGGCTCCTACTCTCTGGCATGGCCACAGGTGCTGGTGGTCAGCACTTCTCTTCATACTGCTGGTTGCAGTATGGGGTAGGCATGTAAGAGATGTAGTTTCCAAGGAGATCATGTCCTTTCCCACAGAAGGATTAACAGAAAATACTGACAAGAACCAAACAGGAGAATAGGTTTGCTCTGCTTCAGTGAAATCGTTCATAATACTAATAGCTAGCATTTATACTTCAAATTTTGCAAAGCATTTAATTTGATCCTCGCAAAAACCATGTGACATAGAAGCTATTATGATCTGCATCTTATAGATGTGGGCACTATGACTTTCTGACTCCAAATCCAACAATCTACTGTACTACCTAGATACCCCACCAAAATACCGGAGTAGCTCACAATCCATAAAGCTGTGTTCAATGTATTGAAAGTAAAAAAAATTAGCAAATCCATGCAAGTCTTGACTAGGGATACAGAGACCAAAATAAAACCATTTCTGATCTCAGGTGCTTATCTTCCAGAGGGAGGGAATACAAAATGTACACAGATCAAAATAATATAAGGTAGGAAAATTTGAGGTGTGGAGAGAGATGAGATGAAGTAGTCCAGGAATATTTAAAGGAAGAGAGAACACAAACATTTCAAGACATCAGTGAAGGCTACACAGGGGAAATGTCACCTGAACATTCTGAATGTGCAACCGAGGAGCTAATGGGTTCCACACATGGGGGAGGGACTGTGCAAATGCCTGGAGGCAGGAGGCCGCACCCCCATGGGAAGCCATCAAAGGACTAGGTATAAAGTAAGGATAAGAGTAGGGATGGGGTATGGTCAGACCTTTGCCTAGGGACAATTATTTTAGTAACTATGTGGAATATGGATTGGAGAAGGGAAAGAATGGGGGCAAGAACCTGCCATAAAAGCTTGGGCAAATGTTGATAAGTGCCCGAATTAGGCTAACAACCCTATAAGAAGAGAGAAGCAGAGCAATGTGAGAGATACTGTGCAAGTAGGATCAATAGGACTTAGCCATTGATTTAATTGATTTAATTTAAATTTAATTTAATTGATCCTCTACTTCAAGGTAGAAAACCTGAGTGATTGGAAGGATAGTGGAGCTTTGTGAGGGGAAGCATTAATTTAGTAAGGAAGATGATTTGCTCAGTTTTAGACTTATTAAATAATATCTCATAACAGAAATGTCAAGTTAGACCAGGGAGACTGTGGGGAGGTGGGGGAGGAAGGGTTTTGGGGGAGGGTGTGGTGTGTGCCCATGTTGAGCAGAAGGCACAAAAGGGATAGTCTTAAATGAACAGTATGTTGGCCCATGTAGCATGTACTTCCCAGAACATGAGCTATTGGAACATTTCCCTTCTGCTTAGCTGGTAAGCTGTCAGAATGGCTATGTAATCATGAATGACAGTCATAGTACTCAGGGAATATTAAAGAGAGAGGGGAAAAAGGCCCTCCTACTCTTCTACTGGAATTTTCATTCTGAATGGAGAGAAAACAAGGAATCAACCCAGATGATTGTATATAGAAGGCAATATTTATTGCCTAGAATTGGACTGAATCTAAGTTTCTTGCTTGGTGGATGATTCCAGGCTTTGTAGAAGAGGGACACAGTCTTATTGCAGGTTACAATTGCTCAAGGACTTTCATCTTCTAAAAGAATAAAATTTATGGCCCAGGATATTGTAAATTCCTTGAAGCAAAGGACTGTTTTTGTTTTGTTTTCATCTTTGTATCCCATTTTTAATTTGAATTGAATCTTTGAAAAACAGTGATTACTTCCATAATGTAGTCCCAGTACCCCCGCTCATGTTTAAGTTACATCAGCTCATATTGTGCATCATGAAATGGAGAATAAAGAGAAAATAAGTTGAGAAAAGATTTATGAGTCCAAGCAAAATGACGATAGTAAAATTCAAAGTGGCCAGTAGGGGACAGTATATCATACCACCCTGTGTGGATAGAGTTGCATTTTTTTATATTCCTGTGGGACCACCATATTAACAACACCCTATTGTTAACATTGCCTATCCCTGTAACTCTTCATAAATTTGTTTTCTTACTTTAAGCCAAAACACTTATAATGATCCTGAGATTAACTCTTTCCTTTGTTAAAAGGGGCTATGAATCTATCATTCCTTTATCAACTTTGCAATCAAACGTAACTCATGGGATTATGGAGAATATAAACAAATCACTACTACCTTCTATTAAATGAAATATTTGCTCCATAAAATCCTATTTACCTGAAATTTTTGGTTTTTAAGTCAAGATCACTATTAGTAAGAAATGTTATTGAAGTTATATTTATTATTAATAATCATGATTCCTTCTTCCTCCTCTTGGCAGCTGCTATATTCTACTGAAGTTAAGGTCAGAGACTGGAAAAAAGAGCATGAAATCAGCCCTGACCTTAGTCTCTGCTTGAATGTGGGAAGCAGTACCAGGTGTCACAGCTGCACCCCTTGCCCTCCCATTGGAAGGAAACTGATGGGAAACAAAACTTAACCCTGGGAAATTCTAAGACCATTTGGATTTACAGAAGCCACTGGATAAAAATGGGTCCTAGCCTAGAAAGACATTAGCTATTAACCAAGATGGTTTTCCCCAAGACCTCTTAGGGAAATTCCTGACAAACTTCTCTTCCTGCATCCTGTGTCCATATTCATGACTTTTTCATTCTTATCAACAGAAGAGAAGACAAGCGATAAAGAAAAAAGGAAGTTATTCTACCAGTAAATAGTTGTGCAATTATAGTTGGAAAAGAACTTCTTGATCAATTAGTCTTTATGTAGATAAAGATCCTAATCCACAGAGAGGGGAACTGAGTTACACAATTGATGACAGCACAGTTAAGTTGGGTATATTTTGAGTCCCATTTCTGTCCTTTGTATGGAGGGGGGAGAAGGAAAAAGCATTGTACTTTGAAGTCAAGAATCTTGTTCTAGTCCTGACTTTGGTTAATTGTGTGACTTCCAACAGGTCACTAAACCTCTCTCATCTTCAGTTTTCACCTCTTAGAAATGTATGACGCTAACCACCTCTCCTTGCTTACAGGCATGTTTTCAGCATACAATGAGATAAGAAACTCTTTTTTCTTCCTTCCTTCCTTCCTTCCTTTCTTCCTTCCTTTCTTTCTTTCCTCTCATTATATAATATTTATAAAATGTACTATGTATATAAATGTTGACACATATTTTATTTGTAAGAATGACTCACCATTAACATTAGGTAGGACCACAAACATATACTTATCACATGACAAGATTGGCTGATTAGATTGTGACCACTACTCCAACATGTGCCGTAGTCCTGGCTCCCAGGAAATTATAGATTTCTTCTATAGATTTCTTCAAACAAGTTGTTACTGGTGACTGTTGTCAAGTTGATTCTTAACATCTAATTCTCATAGGAAAAGTATCCCACTTTTCCCCAAGTTCTCAACTGATTTTTTTCAGAATTTGAGATTCAGAAGAAAATATATAAATTTCCTGAGAAATGCTGAGAATTAATTCCTGCATAGAAGTACTATCCACTTATGCTCACAGAAAAGATACCTAGCGAAGCAACAAAAAAGAAAACCAAACAAACAAAAACTTTAGAAATCCAGAGATTCCTCTAGACCCCTTGTTGTTTAGTGGTTTTCAGTCATGCTTGGCTTTTCAGGCCTCCATTTTGGGGTTTTCTTGGCAAAGATACTGGAGTGATTTGTCATTTCCTTCTCCAGTACATTTTACGTTTGAGGAAACCAAGTCAAACAGGGTTAAGTGACTTACCCACAATCACACAGCTAGTAAGTGTCTGAGGCCAGATTCTAACTCAGGAAGGTAAGTCTAGAACACTCCATTTGCTCCATCTGCTAGGTGCAAACAGTAGCCATGTTGGTTGGGGAGAGGGAGGGCCCCTTGGGTCTGAGTTCTGCAGAACTACTTCAGTGGGAGAGAGAGACAGAGAGAGAGACAGAGAGAGACAGAGACAGAGACAAAGACAGAGAGACAGAGACAAAGACAGAGAGACAGAGACAGACAGACAGACCAACAGATAGACAGACAGAGACAGAGAGAGAGGCAGAGACAGAGACAGAGACAGAGAAGAGAGAAGAGAATAAGGAGGGGGGGAAGGAGAGAGATGGGTTTATAAGCAAAAAGGAGAAATATTTTTAGCTGATTCAGAAACACTGTCCATCCTCAGCAAAATCATTGAATGTGCAATTGGTTTATTTGTCCATATCCCTAATTTCAAAAAAGGTTTCTGAGCCCCAAGGGAGAATTAACTGTTGTCCTTTCAAGAGCCTCCCTCAAAGCCCTACATGAAAGAATTACAAGGACCATATGGCACAAATCTGGTTGGCCTCTCAAATGTCACTTAAAAAAAAACCCTCAAACAGTTCCTTCAACATATTTGTTAGAAAATTTTAAAATTCCAGGTATCTTCCCTTTCTTTGCATCCTTTTGCTGCTAGAGTCCCTCATGTCACATATCAGCTAGCTGGCCATATCCATGTAGAGGTATAACCCCAATGATGGCTTGTTCATCTGCACTGTCATTTCCAAAAAGCTGTACAAAACCAGAATTCCTCCCTTCAGTCTCAGAGTGGTTTTGTTTCAGTAGGCATTCCCCCCAGTAAGTTAGGAGATGATAACCATCAGTAATGCAAAGGCATCCATTCCCAGAAAAGAGCGAACACACCTTACTTTTCTAACCTTATTCTTCTGTAGGGAGAAATTTCTCCCAATCTTTCTCTCCTCCTAATTTTAAAAATAAACTGAGTTCTGAGGAAGTCTCCTACTAGAATTTGGGAAGTTTAAATGACCAGATTGGAAAACCCAGAAACAGCATAGCTGATGGGTCTTTTAGTGGGACTAAGTATTTTAACTTAGCATAACTTCCTATTTCGTATTAAGCCTCTATTTGGTCGTTAAGCAGTTGTTATGTATTTGGCATAGTTTTCAATGATGTATGTGTGCGTACGTGTGCATGTGTGTGTGTGAAAAATCCGGTAAACAATTATTTTAAGCGTGTCTCTCAAATCTGATAAATAGCTTCTAAAGACATACATACTTCTCCCAGATCTGATAAATACTTGCTAATGGAAACTGAAGCTTTGATGAATAGTTCCCTTTCATTATAAGTTTAGGTAATTAATCACCAATCAAAACTTAGATGTAACATGTAAAATGACCTATTCCAGAACCATAAAATTCACTGCAGGTGCACCCATCAATCAGCCTCTGATATGTGACTAGGACAGACTTCTACGTTCCCTGCACTCAGAAATTCAAGCATCAAAATTCCATGAAAGCAACAACAGGACCAGCCAGAACTTCCCTGTGGAAGTGTGGCAGAGCCCAGCCCCAACATAAGTTCAAACTCAGGACAGGAAGAATTAGCAAACAAACAAACAAACAAAAAACTCCATCATAAAAAACCATCATGGTGGTTGAAAGGCAGCATAAATACAGCAGAAGAGAATGGCTCCAAATCATCTACAATTGTTGTCTCAGAGAAAAGCACAATTTGGGCACAAACTCAACTAGAATTCCTGGAAGAGATGAAGCAAGAGCTTAAAAATGTTTCAAATATTTTTATAAATGGAATGAGAGTACTTGAAGGGGGAAATGCAAAAAAAAAATAATAATTAGGACCATGAAATAAAGAATTGGAAAGAGAATTAATAACCTCATACAAGAGGTACAAAATCTTGCCCAAGTAACAAACTCCCTGAAAATCAGAGTGAATTAAATACAAGCCAAGAATTCCATAATGTAATAAAAATATGGAAATGAAGTCAAAAGGCTAAAAAAAATGGAAGAAAATTTAAGACATCTCATAACAAAAACCAGACTGAGGGAAAAAAATTAAGAACAAATGGACTATTATTAGAACACCAACTTGCTAACTTGGAAGGAAAACTGAGCCAACACATAGTTGGCAACATTGGAGCAGAAAAGGAGTGGGCAGCTTTCCGAGATTTGATGTACAGCACTGCATTAGCTCATCTGGGCCAGAACACTCACAAACACCAAGACTAGCTTGATGAAAATGATGGGGAAATTCAGAAGCTGCTGAACAAAAGATGAGAACTTCACAGAATTGACTAGCAGGATAGTTCATCCACCTCTAAGAAGGCAGCATTTAATTCCATCAAAAGTAAAGTGCAAGCAAAGCTTAAAGAGATGCAGGATTCCTGGCTCAGTAAGAAGGCAGATGAAATTCAGTTTTATGCTGATTGTAACAATTCAAACCATTTTTATGATTCCCTGAAAACTATTTATGGACCAAAAACCTATGGTGCATCACAACTACTCAATGCTGATGGAGCCACATTGATTAGTGATAGGGACATGATCCTAGAGAGATGGGCTGAACCCTTCCATAGTGTTCTCAACAGACTATCATCAATCAATGCTGAGGTCATTGACCATTTACTTCAGGTTGAAGTCAATCCCTGCTTAGCTGAACTTCCAACTGAAGATGAGGTTTTGAGGGCCATTAGGCTCCTTTCATGTGGCAAAGTACCTGGTGCTGATTCTATTCCAGCTGAGATTTACAAAGTAGGGGGACCATTGCTCATACAAAAGCTGAGTGAAATTTTCCAGGTTATATGACAAGAGGAAGTTATCCCCCAGGAATTCAAGGATGCCTCCATTTCCCATCTATAAAGGTAAAGAGAATAGATCATTCTGCGACAACCATGTGGTGGTGGTGGGGGGCAGTAGGGATTGTCTGTCTCTTAGTCATTGCTGGCAAAATTCTTGCTAGAGTCCTCCTTAACAGGCTGATCTTTCATCTGGAACATGGTCATATACCTGAGATCCAATGTGGCTTCAGAAAGGGCCAAGGAACAGGCAATAAGATGTTTGCTGCTTGACAACTCCAGGAGAAATACCAGGAGCAGAACAGAGGTCTGACCACAATGTTTGTAGATCTGGCCAAGGCCTTTGACACTGCTAGTCATGAGGGCTTATGGAAAATTATGTCAAAATTT
Source organism: Notamacropus eugenii (assembly GCF_028372415.1). Classification (NCBI taxonomy): domain Eukaryota; kingdom Metazoa; phylum Chordata; class Mammalia; order Diprotodontia; family Macropodidae; genus Notamacropus; species Notamacropus eugenii. The sequence continues at coordinate 426,351,043 of NC_092876.1, read as the reverse complement.
GGTTGCCCAGAGAAATTCATCAGTTTTATACGTCAATTTAATGATGGCATGTTTGCCCGGGTTCTGGATAGTGGACAATGCTCTCATGCCTTCCTAGTCATGAATGGAGTGAAACAGGACTGTGTGCTTGCTCCCATGCTTTTTAGCTTGATATTTTCAGCCACGTTGCCAAATGCTTTCAATGAGGATGAACATGGCATTAAGGTTAACTACTGCATTGATGATAATTTCTTCAGTTTGAAAAGGCTACAAGCCAAGACCAAAGTGGAGGGAGTGTTGGTGCATGATTTTCTGCTTGCAGATGATTGTGCACTCAATGCAGCCTCTGAAGCTGAGATGCATCAAAGCACGGATCAATTCTCTGTTGCCTGTGCTGATTTTGACCTAATAATTAACACCAAGAAAACACAGGTGCTCCATCAGCCACCACTACACCATCCATATATGGAACCATCAGTTACAACAAATGGAGAAGTTTTGCATGCTGTGGATAAGTTCACTTACCTTGGTAGTGTGCTTTACAGGGATGTACACATTGACAATGAGGTTGATGCATGCATTGCCAGAGCAAGCTCAGTGTTTGGGAGGCTCTGAAAAAAAGTTTGGCAGGGAAGAGGTATTAGACTGACTACCAAACTGAAGGTCTACAGAGCCATTGTGCTGACCTCATTATTGTATGCCTGTGAAACCTGGACAGTCTATCACCCACATGCCAGAAAACTGAATTGCTTCCTTTTGAACTGTCTTAGGAAGATTCTGAGGATCACCTGGCAGGATAAGGTACCAGACACTGAGATCCTTGCTTGAACTAAATTGCCAAGCTTTCAAACTATGCTTCAGAGAGCAGGTCTGATGGACTGGCCACATTGTTTGAATGCAAAATGTATGTTTGCCAAAAAGACTATTTTATGGAGAACTCACATGGGGCAGGCAATCACATGATGGCCTGAAGAAACAATACAAGGACACTCTCAAGGTCTCTCTCAAGAACTTTGGATTAGACTCTGTGACATGGGAGACATTGGTGCAAGACCGCTCAGTATGGTATGCCCACATCAAAAAGGGTGCTGTGCTATATGAGCAAAGCAAAATTGAGACAGCACAAAGTAAATGTAAGATGTGGAAATTTGGAGTACCCACTCCAAATACTCACATGGACTATCTGTGCCCAACTTCTGGTAAAGCATTTTGAGCTCATATTGGTCTGATCAGCCACAGTCAGACACACTGAAACTTCACTTTATCATGGTGATGTCATTTTGGTCCTTTTCGAAAACAAAGGACAACAACCTACCAATCAACCAAAAAAAGGCTGCCATGTCTTCTCAGCTATTCTGCCTCCATGTCTTCAATAAGGAGGCACTCACATCTCTACTCATATGACTGCCAGTCTGCTTCAAGACCTTATCACTTCTCACTTGGATCACTGAAATAATTTCCTAGCCATACTAGACCTTAAATTGTAACATAAAGCAGCAATCATCAAAACTACTTGATTCTGACTAAGAAATAGAGTAGTGGATCAGTGGAATAGGTTAGGTACACAAGACACAGTAGTCAATGACTGTAGTAAACAACTGTTTGATAAACCCAAATACTCCAGTTTCTGGGATAAGAACTCATTATATGACAAAAGATGCTGGGAAATCTGGGAAAGATTGTGGCAGAAACTGGGCTTAGACCAACATCTTACACTGTATACCAAAATAAAGTCAAAATGAGTACATGATTCAGATATAAAGGTTGATACTATAAGCAAACTGGGAGAGCAAGGAATAGTTTACAGGTCAGATTTATGGAGAGTGGAAGAATTTACAACCAACCAAGAAAAAAAGAACATTATGAAATGCAAAATGGGTCATTTTGATTACATTAAATTGAAAAAGTTTTACACAAACAAAGCCAAGCCAACCAAGATTAGGAGGGAAACAGAAAGCTGGGGAAGAATTTTTCCAACCAGTATCTCTGATAAAAGCCTACTTTCTAAAATATACAGAGAACTGAGTCAAATTTATAAGAATGCAAGTTATTCCCTAATTGATAAATGATTGAAGGATATGAACAAGCAGTTTTCAGATTAAGAAATTAAGGCTATCTATATTCATATGAAAAAATTCTCTAAATCACTATTGATTAGAGAAATTCAAATCAAAACAACTGTGAGGTATCACATCACACCTATCAGATTGGCTAACATGACAAAACAGGAAGATGATAAATGTTAGAGAAGATGTGGGAGAGTTGGAATACTAATGCATTATTGGTGGAGTTGTGAACTGATCCAACCATTCTGGAGAATAATTTGGGATTATACCCAAAAGGTTATATAAATGTCCACACCCGTTGACTAAGCAATACCACTTCTAGATCTGTATCCCAAAGGGATCATACAAATGGGAAAAGAACACACATGTACAAAAATATTTATAGCAGCTCTTTCTGTAGTGGCCAAGAATTAGAAATTGAGGGGATGTCTATCAAATGAGGAATGGCTGAACAAGTTGTGGTATAGGATTGTGATGGAATACTATTGAGCTATAAGAAATGATGAGTAGGCAGACTTCAGAAAAACCTGGAAAGACTTACATGAACTGATATTGAGTAAAGTGAGCAGAACCAGGAGAACACTATACACAGTAACAACTACATTGTAGGATGACTGACTATGACAGACTTAGGTCTTCTCAGCAATACAATGATCCAAGACAATTCTAAAAGACTCATGATTGAAAATGCTATCCACATCTAAAAAAAGAACTACGGAGTCTCAATATTGATCAAAGCATATTATCTACTCTCTCTCTGTTTTGTTTTGATTCTTCTTTCTTGTGGTTTCTCCCATTGGTTCTAATTCTTCTTTACAAGATGACTAATGTGAAAATAGATTTAGTGTGAATACATATAAGAACCTATATCAAATTGCATGTCATCTTGGGGTGGATGACAGGGAGAGATGAGGAGAAAATTTGGGACTCAAAATCTCATGAAAGTGAATGTTGAAAACTAACAATAAACAAAATTTTTTTAAAAGAAATTAATTTCCTAATAGGTCTACCTCTTTCTAGCATCTCCCTTCTATTTTCCATCTTCTACACAGCTGCCAAAATAATCTTCCTAAAGCATAGATCAGATATTACTCACTTGTGTAAAATGCAAACATTTTAACTTGGCACTGAAAACTCTCCCCAGTATGACATAATGAAACAACTACAACTACATGTTCCAAGCCCTGTGGCTATTATTATTCCCATTTCACAGTTGAGGAAACTAAGGCTAACAGAGGTTAAGTGACTTGTCCAGAGTCACACAGCTAGTAAGTGTCTGAGGCTGGATTTGGACTGAGGTCTTCCTGACTCTAGGCTCAACCCTCTATCTAGTACATCATCTAACTGCCTCCTGCCTACCTTACTATACTCTATTTTCTAGTCAAATTGACCTACCATCTGTTCTCCTTATTTGACATTCCATCTACTACCTTTGCAAAGACTGTTCCTCTATGCCTGGAATACATTCCCCCTCACTTCCGTTTTGTAGAATATCTAGTTTCCTTCAAGGTTCAGCTCAGGATCCATCGTCTGAACAAAATCTTTGCTGATTCCTTCCACCCTCCTCCAGTTATCATGTATTCACAATCTGTGGACATATTCTGTCTCCCTCCTTACTCAGCAGAAGATCCTTCAGGGTGGGAACTGCTCCATTTTTGTCTTCATTTCCTCAGACCCCTTTAGTATATGACTGCAAGTTAGAACCATCACAGAAGAATTAAAATTGAAAATGATCCTAAGGGCAAAGGAGAGTCCCATTGTGAGATGGAGCAGGTTATCACATGTTATAAACACAGGATTATATAGGAGAATTAAAGAAAGTCTTTGAAGAAATGCAAAAATCAAGAAGAAGGTAGATTGGTCACATAGTAAAAGTGAGGAAGAACTATTGGACAGTCATGTGCTCCAGCGTAACTTCTCGATATCAAGTGAGGCAGCATGCTGGATGGGCCTCCTGTAGAGAGTTCATGGAAAGGCATGAATCAGAGCAGCATGGGATGGGCAAGCATGCATAGGCTGTGATTTGTATCATACTCAATTAGATAATATCACCAATCCATTGGATTGCATATTTGAACATCTTCAAAATCTGGTCCAATGTCTTGAATACAGCAGGTGGCTAATAAGTGCTTGCTGAACTAAATGGAATCAAACCGTGTGACTTGCTCACACAAATAAGAGAGTAAGGAGTCTAATTCATGATTCCAAATCTAAAATTCTTGCTACTTCCAAAAGGTTGTCCAGGCATTCCTGGAAAGGGGAACATACTAATTAAATCTTTTTCTGAGAAGTGATTTTTGTAAGGGAGGGGAGAGAGAGTATCACCATTGGGTACCTGAAGGGTAGAGGTAATAGGAGGAATCATGGTGGGAGAGGAAGAAAGAAACAAGGGTAAGAAAGAGTTGACTAGGCTTGAAGGGCACATTTCTAGTGAAAAAGGTCCTTGATTTCATTGAAAGAAACCTGGGATCCACTGCTCAATAGCTGTGTGCTCATCATTCAGTTTTCTCATCTATTAATGAGAGAAATGAGGGAATGGGGAAAGCATTAAATTTCAAGCCAAAGTATCGGGGTTTAGCTCACAACTCTGCTATGTATTACCCATGTAAGTTTTCTCATCTGTAAAATGTTCAGATTGAATTTCTAAGGTTCCTTCCAACCATAAATTTACAATTTGATGAACATAACAATATTTACAGTACTCACTTCACATGGCTATTGTAAGGATGTGATATAATGGTTTACATAAAATTGTTTTATAAATCTTAAAGCACTGTACAAATGTCAGCTTGTGTTTGGATAAACTAAGAAAAACCTGACCAAGTGCATCATTTTTCTGTTTTCCTTTCCCTTCTTTCCCTCTCAAGTATAAAGAATGAGGGCAGCTGCTAAGTCCCTACTAGGAATTTAGGTAAGAGTAAGGATTATAGCATTACAAAATTTTGGGGTTGGAATGAACTTCCACAGCGATCTAGTCCAATTTGGGCATAAAAGAAAATTTCAAGTGGGAAACCACTGAGGCATAATGAATAGAGCCTGTTTGGGAGTCATGTAGCCCCTGGGCTCAAGTCAAGACCCTGACACATAATAGTTACATGACCCAGTTTTTAACGTCTCAATACCCCTAGGCAACTCTCTAAGATTCTAAGTTGTTGATCTGCATTTTCCATGGGAGTTCTCAGACTAGGAGTTCCCTACATTAATGAAACCACAGTTCTGGACCTGCCCAAAAAGAAATGGAGTTTGAGGCATGCCCATCTCTCTAGCTCCTCCTCTGGCAGCCAAGCCCTTCCTCTCCTTCCTCAGTGTTTCATTCAATGTCTGTTAACTATAAGAACTCAATAAATAAAAGCTGATGCGCTAAACCAACTTCACTTAATGACAACCTTCCTGGGGATACTAAAGAATCACCCACCGAGAAAGTACTTTGCAAAAATGTCAGCCATTAGCTCCCTGCTCTCATCTCTGAGAAATGATTGAGGTAAGGTAATGAGAATAATATGGTAAAAATATTCTGGGCTGAACTCTCAACTATCTAAGTTATATTTCTAAAACAGTTGTCCTTGAGGAAGAAAGGGAAAGATCTGGGAAGTCGTTCTCTCCTTAACTGCTCTCTGCAAAGTCTTCCTACAGCCCTTTTCTTTCCTGCTGGTGGTCTAATCTGGAGTCAGCTCCAGCCATGAACTATTAAAAATGGCTAAGAACCTCAAGCCAAAAGGGAAAACAACAGGTGAGATTATGAACAGTCCCCTTCTGTGTCTACACCAGGGTGCCTCACTGGCCAAACGGAGGGGGTGCTTTGACTTAGAAGACCCCCTGCCTTTGCAGGTGTTTTAGGGACTTGGCCACAGTGCTTCAGTGACCCATATTTTATTACCTTTTGGATTTCTAGAATTCATCATTCATTCCTTTCTGAAAACGGAGAATGAAAGTTGAGCAGCTCACTGCCCCTGTCTCTTTCCATTCTCTCCCCTAGTACATTCGGCTCGTTTGTTCTCTTTCACTGCAGTCCTTCCTGTCGCATTTTGCCCATTCAATAGAGAAATAGTGAAACCGGATGGCTGGACTCAGCACAGGGAAATGACTTCAGAGCTACCTTTGTTTTGCCCCCTCATTTCTCTGAGCACACTTGGCTGTGGGTCTCTATGAAAGGGCTTGTTTAAACCGTTTGGAACATCCAGTAAGCAAAAGATGCGTAAGCCAGACTCACTCACATCTTTTCAGGTTGACTGAGACTGAGTTAAACTGCCAAATTTTTGCAACAAAACTAACCATGACATTGGACATTGTGTTATAAATTAGCCACAGCCTTCCAAGCAAATTGTCTCTTTTTATTGTATCAGTGTAAGCTTTGGGGGTATTTGGCTTCAGCTACTGACTTCAGGGAGGCTCAAAAAATATTTTTTGTTCTGCAGAAAATCAGCCCTTAAGACATCAAGGGGTACGTGCTAATATTTGAACTTTATTTCAGGATTTTTAAATAAATGAAAACGTTTCTCCTCGCTGAAATGCTATTTATTTCCATTACCTTTCTCTGCTTACGAACCTGGCATTTACTTTGGCTGTGAACTAAATTATCTCCTGTGTCTTTAGAAAACAAAATCACATACTTCTCCCCTAAGAAAATCCTAATCACAAAGATTACTTCGATGTTTTCTTTAAACAGTGTGCACTTGCAAGTAGAGTCAGCAAAGGGCTATATTCAAAAACCAGGTTACATAAATCAATAATGATATATGATGAGTGACATATAGCACCCTAAGAAGGAGTCCCTGAAGACAAGTGTAGTTTTTGTTGGAATAAAAAAAAATTAACCCACATGTTAAACTGTACTATTACACTGATCTTAATTCAAACTCTTGTTCTAAATACATACATAACACACGCACATTGTTTATTAAAATGCACACAACAACCATGTATAGGTTTTAGAATATAAAGGTATACTCATGACCAAATAGGAAAAAATGCTCTCTTTGGCATCATTGGGCCAATCCCAACCGTGCCACTTACAGTGTGACCCTGGTCAAGTCATCGCCTCCCAGGGTCTTGATTTCATCTATAGAACGAGAGGAATGTACCAGATGACCTGAAGCTCCCTCCCACTCTTAATCTATGATTCTATGATTATTTGCCCTTTAACCAGGACAGAATGGAGGAGATCTATTACTTTTATACACTGCAGAAATAAATTCTAGATGGTAGCTTTCAAATAATCCCATGGATAACATACATAGTTTACTTACTCTTCAGGAAAGAGTGAAATCAGTCCACTTCCCAATTTATCCAAAATAAATTTTTATTCTCCTTGAATCATTTGAAAGTCAGATTTGTAATATGAAAAGATGAACACACACAATTGAAAACCAGTAACTGATAGGGCACAGGGCTACTCAATTAAGAGTTCATTTCCATTCATAGGTAGACCACGGGTACTGAACACCAAGGGCACGTTGCCATTCTCCCACTTAGAAAGATGCTCAAGCTCTAAAATTGGATGAGTGGATCTTCTCCCTTTCATGAATACTTCTTTCACTAAAATGTCCACCTGCTTCTCTACAGCTTCTGCAGATGAAGTTCCCATGGACATAAAGCTAAGACATATCCTGTCTTTCATCTCCCATTAATCTGTCTCTTAGGGTAGTAAGAAATGTTATTTGATGAACCCAGAGTAAACTTTATTTGAATAAAATACTTTATATTGCTTCCTTCATCTCCATGTGATATAATAAAGTTTAATGTTTATTGGATAACTTAAGACTTCTAGGAAATTTTACTTTCTTAGAAGAAAGTAGAATTCATTTTCTTTAAGTGACCATTATTCCATTATAATCTAAAAGAAAAGCAATCTAAATGGAGAGAGGAGAGTGGCTGAGGGGGACTGTTCGAGTCACTTGGCTTTTTCAGAGACACGGTTCTTACTTTTGTGCTTAAAATCTAAGTAAGATGAGAAATAGAAGTAAGGCATTAATACCACCATCCCCCCATTCCCTTACCAATGCTACACATCTTCCATTCTCTTTAATCCTAAAAGTTCAAAGCTCCTTGGCCAAAGCTGGAGAGAGGGCGGAAAGAGGAAGTACTTTAAGTTTCTTTGAAAAAAAAAAAAAGGAAAAACCGACAGGCCATCTCCTTTGGGGTGAAAAGCAGCCACCACTAGGCACACAACAGCCTTTAGGCAGAAACAACAGTGGTTGTTATGGTGGATGTGAGTAACTGAGAAGCAATGTGTCTAGTACACGAAGGCCCAGCAGCTGCTTACTGCTAAACAAGGCCCATGGAGCATCTCTGTCAGTAGCCACAGACTGGTCTTTAACTCCTGTCAGCTGTCACACTGTATGTTCCTTGGAAGCACAGGGCATATACAGGAGAGACCTCCTGCCCCTGTTGTTCTCTCACCTTGGCTCCACTTTCCCATCCAGAAGTTGCTGCCATCTGGGTTACGCTTCACCCCCTCCTCCAAAAGAGTTTGTTTCAGACTTCCTCAGATGTACTCTCATTCAATTCTCTCAGATAGTGAATCCCTCCCCTTACTCCTTTCCTAGTTCAATTCATCCAACCTTGGCCTCACCAGTATCCTGGACCCATTCCATCTTCTATTTCACATAAGCTGCCCCTGCCAGCATTGTATCAATTCCATCAAATGCTTCCTCTGCCCCTGTGCCTGCCTCTATAACCAAGTTCTATTGGGAAAAAAATCTAGTAGCTCAGTGCTCTTCCTTGATTACTGGATGAGTATGTACTAACTTTCAGGCACAAAGTCTATCAATCAATCAACAAGCATTTACAGAGCGCCTATATTCCAGGCAGTACGCTAGGCAATGGAGAGACAAATACAAGGAATGAAACAATCTTTACTCCCAAAATTACATCTGATGCAGGAGAAAATATGTAATAAGTGTATGCCGCATTAACGTATTGTGAATAAAAATACAAAGTAATTAAACTCAAGGCAATTTAAGATGGAGGACATTAACAGTTGAGATGGTATATGAGGTAATGGTGACTGGGGAAGGGAGTTTTGATCTAAGCTATTAAAAAGATTATGAATAGAGCCACAGGACAGTCAATTGTCATCTCTCCTGTAGCAATGGTCATAGCAACTGGATTATTGTTCCTTGAGAAATAGAATATCTGGTAAAATAGAATTTCTTTGAGAGCTGAATTTCTTTTTCTCTTTATATATAGGACATATGAGGTAGTACCCACCTCACAGAGAATCAAATGAGATAATATCTGTAAAATGCTTACTTAGCACAATGCCTGGCACACAGTAAATGCTTAATAAATGTTGTTGAATTAAATGGTTGAATAAAAAAAAAGTCGAGATGATCAGCTTTATACATGAAATGGTTTATGGGCTGTACTATAAAGGAAGAGAGATACTGTGAGGTGGGAATGTATTCTAAGGTAAATCAGAGAGATGGGAGGTGGAATGTCATGTGTGAGAAACAGAGAGGCCAGCTGGACTGGATGATAGTGTTAGAGAGAAGTAATATCTAAGGAGGCTGAGAAGGTAGGTGAGGGCTAGGCTACGAAAGGTTTCAACTGAGGACTTTCTACTTGATCCTAGAAACAATGGGAAGCCACTGGAGTTGACTGAGGAGAGTGTCATATTATCCGATCTGCCCTTGAGGAAAATTACTTTGGCAACAGCGGGATGGATGGTCTAGAGGGGTGAGAGAAGTGAGGCTGAGAGACCTCTTAAAAGCCTGCTGCAATAATTTAGGTGACAAGTGATGAGGGCCTGAACTAAAGTAATATAGCCATACGAATAGAGAGAAAGGATCAGATGCAAGAGCCCTTTTAGAGACAGAAAGGACAAGGTCTGGTAACTGATTGCATATATGGTATGAGGAAGAGTGAAGAGTTAAGGATAATGCTAAGGTTATGAACGTGTGAGATTGGATGGTGGTGCATCTGACAGAAATAGAGAAGTTAAGAAAAAGGGGAGTGTTTGGGGAGAATGAGCATGAATTCTGTCCTGAATGATTGAAACCTTGATATGCTACTTTTAGTGCCCAAAACACATTGAGTAAGCACTCAATAAATACTGTTTCATCTTCAGTCTCTACATACTTAATTCCATTTCTCTTACCATTAGAGCTTCCCTGTAGGACCTCAAGTGAGAAAGATCTCTACTATCTATCTCTTCTACACCCACTGAGGGGAAAAGGGATCCTTAGACTGGGGTTCAATGGGCATCTATGGCATGAAAATACATTTTAACACCTTTATGAGGCCAAAAAGACTAGGAAGGGGAGAAGGGAAAAGGACCAATGTTGGGGGTAAAGAATGATAGGAAAAGCAGTTTTGATCTTGAGGAGACCAGACAATGGAAAAAGGGAAGGGTTCCAGTTGTTACAGGAGTGGGAAGGAGGAAAACCGGCTCTGTTGCCATAAAAGAACAGAGGTAGGGAGGGGGAAAGGTGCTGCTCCCCAAACTAGGAGAATTAAATAAAAGAATCTCAATCAAATTGATTATTTAAAAAAAAAAGAAATGAAAAAGTTTTAAAGGAGTTTAAAAAGTATTAGTCCTGGGCCCTAGGCCATGTCATTCTCCCACAGTATTAACACTTTACCAACTTTTTAGAGGACTTTGACTACAGAGTTTTCATATTTTCTACTTTCTCAACTTTCCTTGTCTTTGAAAATTGAATCAAACACCCTGATTTTCCAGGACTTAATGTCCCCAGAATCTGATACGGCAGCTTGGGCCCAGAAATGTGCCATGACAAATGTTTAATTATCTCTGTTTCTTCTCATCTTGGTGTCCAGTTTCCCCACCTATTTCCATATATCATTTCTTACTCCAGCTAGTATATGCTCCTAATGACAACACTCCATTTTCTAGAATTTATTCAGAATTCAACAAACACTTAAGTGTCTACTCTACAAAATACACTTAGGTACTTTTATGTTTTAATTTGACTCTTGGTACTCTAAATACAAGATCCTTATCCTATTGATGGAGAAGCTGAATCATAGTAATCTTGATAATTTCACTATAAATAAAACAAGGAAAAAGAAGGAAAATTCAGTTAAATGGAAGGATATTTACAGGTACACTTTGTAGAGGCAAAGGAAAGAATTGGTGAAATAAGCTTTACCATACGACCAAAGGGATAAAAAATGTTAATTCACACTATATTTGATCACAGTGTATTAGTATTAATTTTAAATATTTGCAAAAAATCACAGTGAAAATAGCCATGGCTTATGTACGAATACAAATTACTGATGAAGAGGTAGGAAAATTCTATGAAATATTCAATGCAATTCTCCAATTGAGTTAATATATACTCCAAAACTTGGATACTTTAGTTCAAGGGTGGGGATGGGGAAAATATATGAAAAAGCATGTTTCAAGAAATCAGGAACACTTTTTTTGAGAAAAGAATTGCTGGATATGGTAAGCATTGAATAACACCACAAAATAATATAGTTTATATTTTAACAAACAAGAAAAGACTTATTACTGATATGAGCATTATCCTAAAGTCAACTGTCTGTGTACAGGCAGATCATTTACTCATTAGAGATAAGAAGAGGACAGAGGAGGAGGAGGAGGAGGAAGAGGAAGGAAAGGAGGAAGAAAGGAAAGGAGGAAAGAAGGAAGGAAGGAAGGAAGGAGGGAAGGAAGGAAGGAAGGAAGGAAGGAAGGAAGGAAGGAAGGAAGGAAGGAAGGAAGGAAAAAATAGTATTAATAATATTAATTTTCTAAAAAGGTTACTAATAGAACATCAGAAAAACTGATGTCTATCCTAATTTCCCTATCTTATACAAAGGTTTATGAATCATATAGCTATGAATTCAGGGCATCTATAATGGGGATATTCAACAACATGATTCAACAGATAATATTCAACAATTACCATTTTATAATGAAATGAAGATGCAAAGAATAACATGCCACTCTTCTTATTGTTTGTTTATTATGAAAAAGCGTTGGATATGGTAGAACAAAATTCCTGTGTGCAGGCTGTTTCACAATAAAGTGTCTTCCACTTATACATCAAAATCATTCAAGATTCTTTGAAATACAGAACAATAACTTTTTAAATGACTGTCTCATCTTATGCATCTAGTGAAGCATAAAACCAGATGTGTGTCCATCACTGTGATGGAAGAGATCTAGCATAGTCCAGGTTGGATTTCCTTTGGATAGGGAGGTCCTCTAGGCCAGAGGTGTCAAACACTCTGTTTGATGTCGTGTCACGTACTCCCAAGTACTGTCTAAACCAGATTAAGATGTAATCGGGAAATATTTTTTAATAAATGAATATGCCATAGAACATAGATGGAGTTAATATGTGGTTTTCTAAGCCAATATGTAGCCCAGAGGGATGCTTGTGTATTGATTAGTGACTCTATTTCTATTTGACTTTGACACTACCACTCCAGATATTACTGTTTATGGATGATATGCTGAGTGCATTAAACCTCAAAACATTATAGAGCCTCATAACAAATTACAGTTATAATTATTCAAATTATTCAAATTATATATTACAATTATTCAAAGCAATTTGGTTCAGTCATCCATCCAGGAAAGATGGCATTTGTATGGACAAAAGTAGAGCTTATCCATCAGTACATGTATGTATAAGTATATGTGTATATGTGTGTATTACGTATGTATAGGCATACCTTGGAGGTATGAACCGAACCAAGCAGGTTCAGTTCCAGACCACAGCAATAAAATGAATATTGCAATAAAGCAAATATCTCAATAAAACAAGTCATGCAATTTGCTTGCTTTCAAGTGTATATGAAAGTTACATTTATATTATACTGTAGTCTATTAAGTGTGTAATAGTATTATGTCTAAGAAATTAAAATACCTTTTAAGAAGTTTTATTGCCAAAAAAAAGCTAACTGTCATCTAAGTACTCAACAAACTGTAACCTTTTTTTGCTGGTGGAGGGCCTTGCCTCAGTGGTGATGGCTGCTGAGTTATCAGGGTGGTGATTGCTAAAGGTAGAAAAATTGCTTAAAATTGTTTTAGCTGCATCAGTTGACTCTTCCTTTCACTTGAACATTTAGAGGCCTTTGTAGGTTTACTGATTGACCTAATTTCAATATTGTTATGTCTCAGGGAATGAGGAGGTCTGAGGAGAGGAAGAGAGATGAAGACAGCTGGCCAGTGGAGCAATCAGAACACATACATTTAATGATTAAGTTCACCATCTTATATGGGCATGATTCATGGTACCCCAAAATAATTACCATAGTAACATCAAAGATCACTGGTCACAGATCATCATAATAGATATAAAACTTTTTTTGAAGAGTCAATAATCACTTTAATCAAGGGCATGTATCAGTCACTTAGTTCAGGGGAAAAACTCAGCACCCTGAACTTCAGAGAAAACACAGAGAAATCAAAATCAACATGCTTCCAAATGTCTGACATAAGCAATATATACATCATAGAGCAAAAGACAGATCCAACTGTCTGACTATAGTTACCAGAGAGGGAAGCAGCAACATCTGAGTTTTCAAATCAACAGACAGTGCTTCCAGACTGTCTGAAAATAAGCAATACATACATCACAAATCAACAGATAGTTGCAACAGTCAGGCAACAGCCTGACCATACATACAGTTGACCCTGTGGCAGTTCTCCTCTTCTGCTGGGTCATTCGGCAAGCAGTTTTCTGGTCCTGTTCCATGGCTCTGCATACAATACAATCTCAGGACTTTCACTCCTCTAATACAGTTCAGAGCTGGGCTAATCTATTTGAGTCCTTGCTCTGGCCATCCCCACCTCCCAGGGCTCCACAGAATCATGGCCACCACAACTGGGAAACAACAAACAATTATCCCAGTCCCACAAAACCTCATACTTTCCTTTTAATTTATGTGGATCCATCCTTGTCATCGTAATGTAATAACAAGCACCCTGACATACACAGGGGGGTCTACTATCACAGGTTCTTAGATATGCATTTATAAAAGGAAAGGCAACTTTTGAGGGGTCAATAATCACTTTATTCAAGGATATGTATTACTCACTTAGTGCAGGAGAAAAAGTCAGCACCCTGAACTTCAGAGAAAATACAGAAAAAATCAAAATCAACAGACATGCTTCCAAATGTCTGACATAAGCAATACATACATCATAGATCAACAGTCAGATCCAACTGTCTGACCATAGTTACCAGAGAGGGAAGCACCAACATCTAGGTTTTCGAATCAACAGACAGAGCTTCCAAACTCTCTGACAGTAAGCAATACATACATCACAAATCAACAGACAGATGCAACAGTCAGGCAACAGCCTGACCATACATACTTAGTTACCAGAGAGGGAAGCACCAACATCTGGGTTTTCAAAGCCAGGGGGCTGCTTAGTGGCTTCCCAGAGTCTCACCTAGCACACAAAGCATCTTCCAAAAACTAAGTGCTCCAGATATAAAATATATGAAAAAGTTTGAAGTATTTTGAGAATTACCAAAATGTGACATAGAAACACAATGTGAGCATATGCTGTTGGAAAAATGGTGCCAATAGTCTTGCTCAATGCAGCATCGCCACGAACCTTCAATTTGTAAAAAGTGCAACATCTGTAAAGTATAATAAAACAAAAGATGCCTGTATTTATGTATGTACATATTTGGATTAGGCAGTACAGGCAGGCACTGAACAGGCGGAGGAGAACTGGTTGGATTACCTTCAGGAAATGGCAAACCTTTAATGATTCCAACCTTCCCATGAAAACAAAGACCCACATTTTTAATGCCAACACTCTACTGGTGTTACTGTTCAGCAATGACATAGAATATTAGAGTCTCCAAAAAGTGAAAAATAAATATCATGAACAGGCAATGAAGATGTGCATGGTAGTTGTGAAAAACTATAACATATAACCAATTAGGCAATTCAAAGAACAAGAACAAAAGAAGTCATAAAGGAAATGTATAGTATGATAGAAAAAAAGAGGTCTACTCATCCCATAAGGAATGGATGTAGATATCCAGAGGAGTCTATTGGCATTTTTGTGATATTAGGAGAAATCAAGGAAGGCTTCTACAACCTTAGCTGGATTCCCAGAGATGACCTTGTGGAACGTGAACAAGAGTCTCACAGGATGAGTAGGCATGAATAATAAATAACAGTTATTATTTACATCGTACTTGCTATGTGTCAAGCATTGTCCTAAGCACCACAATTATTATCTAATTTGGTCTTCACAGCAACTTGATGAAATATGTACTATTATTATCCATATATTACAGTTGAGAAAACTGAGACTTGCCCAGTGTCATATAGCTAGTAAGTGTCAGAAGCCTAATTTGAGCTCAGCTTTTCCTGACTACAGGCTGAGCCATCCATCCATAGCATCAAATAGCTGCCCTATCCAGCATGGATGGCTTTGGGTGTTCATCACTGGAGGTCAAGATCTTTTTAGTGACACAAGCATAAATGTGGAATGATCCTTGCCCTGAAGGATCATATAATAAGACATGAACATAGATAAATATAGTAAAGATTGGAGAATAAGGGGATTAGGGAAGTCGGAGATGGAAGTTTACCAGTAGTTGTAAAGGGGAAATCATAGTTGGTTATGATACTCACTTGAACAGAGTGGGGAATGGAAAGGTTGATGGCAGCAGTGGTGAGGAAGGCATAGTAGTTATTAACATAAATATTGTGCCTGTTAAACTCTCACAGTGGTGGAGAATTTGAGGTGCCCTGGTATAGTGAAAAGAATGCAAAGCTTTGAAAGATTTGGGTTTGAATCTACCTCTGAAATATCCTAGATCAGGGGTGGGGAACCCACATGTGACCCTCTAGATCCTCAGGTGTGACCCTTTGAATCTCATGAAGTTTGGATTCAGTCAAAGGACTACACTTGAGGATCTAGAGGGCCATATGTGGCCTCAAGTCGCAGGTTCTCCATCTCTGTCCTGGATGTATGAGCTTAGGCAAGTATTTAACCTCTCTGAGTACCAATTTCATCATATATAAACTGGAAAAACAAAACTGTGGTATTTTCCTGCCAGAACTTCCTGAAGATTAAATGAGATGAATGAATGAATGAATGAATGCATAAATGAATGAAAAAGCATTTCTTAAGCAACTATTTTGTGCAAAGGATGGTACTAAGCACTAGGGATGTAAATAGACAAGCAAGACCATCCTTGTTCTTATAAAGAGTTTGAAGAGACCTCACCAAGATCTAATCCAATCCATTTGCAAAAAGAATCCTCTCTATAACAAGTGATGGTCTGGGTGCTGTTAGAAGAGCTCCTGGGAGTGTGAACCCACCTCTTCTCCTGCAGGCTTATTCCACCTTTGAACAGTTCAAGCTATCAAGAAGTTTTTCCTGATATGAAATCTAAATTTGCCTCTTGATAACTTCATCTTGTTGATTTTATTCTATCTCCCAGGACCAAGCAGAATAACCTTATTCCTTCCTCCACACTGTGGCTTTGAAATGCTTAAAGATAGTTACTATGTCTTTATGTCTCCAAACTAAACATGCCCAGTTATTTCAGTTACCCTTCATATGACATAGACTCAAGACGCTTTACCATCTTGGCTACCCTGCTCTGAACACTCTAGTTTGTTAATATTTGTCTGTAACTATGATGCTCAGAACTGAACACAGTACTCCAGACAAGACCTGCCACATACAGAGTGCAGTGGAGCTCTCGACTTTCTTCCCATTCCTGGAACCTGTGCCCCTCTTACTGAGCTCACATGTTATTTGGGTGAGACAACACATAAGGGAGGTTTCATGTGCAAGTCAGTTGGAAAGACCCAGTGGTCCTTAGGGTATAGTGACAAAGCAGATGTATTGTCTTTATGTCACTTTCATTAATAAAGCCATATTCATTTTTAATGTTTAACCCTTTGATGGCACCAAGAACTTTGTTAAACTGTGTGTTATCAACTTAATTTTCCTGTTCTTTGGTCACTAAGGTTGCTGATTGGAGGAGGGGTAGTGGTGGTCAAAAAGTGGGCTGCAGCACCTGAAGACGTTAGCAGGTCGTGTCTCTAGAAAGAATTGCTTCCCTGGATAATGATTTTTGTAACGAGGCTAGAATTGGGTGGGAAATACAGATGGGTGGAAAGTCTGAGATTTTCTATTCCCAAGGTTCTTAGGCTTATCTGCCCATCAGTGGGCAGGGAATGGGAAAAGGGTAGATCTTCTCCACAAAGGACAATATGTGAAAAATGTTTTATAAACCCTGAATTGCTCAAAGTGATTTTTAAACAGTTCCAGGAATGTTTTATGTTAGCAAATAGGCTATTGGGTTGTTTTTTTTTTTTAAGAAAGAAAACTATGTATTGAAACACACAAAAATTCCATTCCACAAGGCACAAGATTCAAAATAAGATCCTGGTATAGTTAAACCAAGGAACCTTGGTGAAGTTCAAATTTTCAAGGAGATTCTGAATGTAGTGGACAGTTCCTGAAATTGCAAATCTTGTGTGATTTCTAATAAATCCCTTTGCTACTCATCAAAGATCTTTTAATGTCAAGAGTCCCATTTCTGCTTCAAAGAGCATAAATGTGTTGGAAATTTATCTTCCGTTAGCTTCTGAACTCATAAGGACACACAGATATGACAAAATAATCTGAACATTAATATGTTCTTTTCTTTCTGACCTTCTGCAGCAACAACAGAGTTCTCAAACATCATGGGATGTATATATATATTCCATACCAAGCACATCTTACTAACCAGCTGTTTTTATATCTCCTAGTTACTGTTTTTTTCTATTTGTACAGAATGTTGTTGTTTTTTTTAATCCTGTAAACTATCAACTTTGGGCACTTAGGTGTAACTGAGTGGCAAAGTCTGGTAACTGTAGAAGATAAATATGCAAAATATATTGTCTGGAAAAACTCAAATAATCGCATTCTATTTTTTCTCAATATTTTTCCAAAAAAAGAAGATGTTGGGCTAGACAGATCCAAGTCACCTTTCCATCTATAAAATTTTACAATACTTTATTTTTTAAAAAAGGAGAGTGGAGACCAAAAAAAAAAGCAGATATCACATTAAATGCCAAGGACAGCAGACCTTGTTGAGAAATAAGCCCTTTTCTGCCTCTTGGCAGGGTACGGGAGGAGGGAGGAAGGGAGCTGGGTAGAAGCATTGGATTTCTAGTTCCAACAAGGAAATCATCTCTACTTTAACACCCCGACTCCATCAGGGGGAAAAAAGGCCCTCTTCTTTCTCCTTCCTGGAGAATCGAGTCGCGTGATAGCCTGAACCCCGGCAGAGAGAATCACACAGTTCCTTAACAATAAACTATTTCAACTGTGCCAAAATTCACCTCTACAGCGCCCCCCCCCCCCCTCCACATCCCCCTCCCAAGCCGCAGCGACGTGTGCGCCCCAGCCAATGAGTGTTTGCCTCAGCCCAGACTCTCGACCCAGTTGGTCCTTTCCTTTTCCCCAAGTTCAAGAGCTGGATTTAAAGGACCTCTGGTCGGTATACTTCTTCGCTCTATACTTCTCCCCGCATCCTCAAGCAACAGCTCCCGCAACCAGATCTCGGGTGCGGGGAAGGGTCGCCAAACGCTCCGGAAGCTCTGGAAGTGTGGATTCGCTGTCACCTCTGCCAGCAGCTTGGGAAATCCCCCCGCGAGCGAGAACGCGAGTACACACACACATACACACACGCGCACACACACGCACACGTTACCACCCCCTCTCCTACGTCCCCTCTACTCCCTTTTCACTATGGAGGTTTCTAGGCTCGTTTGAAAGCAGCTCTGCGTAAGATGTTGAGGCAACCACGGCCGGGGGATGTGCAGCTCGGGGCTTCCCCGTATGAACTGGCGGGCTACAGGCAGCCGCTGTCCTCCTCCTCGGCCACCGGTACCTTCCTTCCCAAGCAAGTCCACGAGAAGCTGGAAGCGCCTCTGGAGCAGCTGCAGCAGGGAGTGGGAAAGAATGCCAAGGGTGGCAGCGGCGGTGGGGAGAGCGGGGCGAGCAGCAGGACGGAGCTGAAGGAAGACCAGCAGCAGCTGAGGAGGAAAATCAACAGCCGGGAGAGGAAAAGGATGCAAGACCTCAACCTGGCCATGGACGCCCTGAGGGAGGTCATAATGCCCTACTCTGCCGCCCACTGCCAGAGCTCCCCGGGCAGGAAGCTCTCCAAGATCGCCACGCTGCTCCTCGCCAGAAACTACATCCTTCTTTTGGGCAGCTCCCTGCAAGAGCTGCGGCGGATCCTGGGCGAGATGAGCGGGCCTGGGCCGCGGCTGCTGCTCGCCGGCTTGCCCCTGTTCGCCGCCCCGGGATCGGTGCTACTGGCCCCGGGGGGAGTGAACCACCCGGAGACTCTGCACTCCAGCAA
Organism: Notamacropus eugenii; assembly: GCF_028372415.1. Lineage (NCBI taxonomy): Eukaryota > Metazoa > Chordata > Mammalia > Diprotodontia > Macropodidae > Notamacropus > Notamacropus eugenii. Next base: position 426,331,674 of record NC_092876.1, on the reverse strand, counting down.
GTACCTGGCGCTGGAGGAGCCGCCGTGTGGTCAGTTCCCTCTCCCCGGCAGCCCAGGTCTCTGCACTTGTGCTATCTGCAAGTTTCCGCATTTAATTCCTTCTGGCCTCGGGCTAGCTGCGGTACAGACACAGTTCTCCAAGTGAAGAGACTGGACAAGTCCCCCTGGCACCCCTCTCCTCTTTTCCCTCAGTAGCCTGCCACCCCGTCACCACTGCCCCACTGAGAGTACTACCACCTCGCCCCTTCTCTAGTCCCAGCTCCCCGGAGCCAGCATCCACAAGAAAAAGAACCTGGGGGTGGAGGGAGGTGTGAGACAGAAAACGAGAGATGGAGATTCTCTTTGGGGAGGGGGGGAGAGGGGAGACTCCCTCTAAGCACATTTGCAGTTACAGGGACGTGATGAGTGAAGAAACAGTAAAAGATGTGTCTGTTTTTAATTCTGGTAGATCTTTCTCGGTAGATCCCGCTTGCTAGAGAGTGGATTAAAATAGAGTGAAGCCTGATCTCTCCTTTCAGTCCCTCCACTCTCCAGACCCCTCCCCGCTTCACCCCGCCCTGCCCTGCAGGTGTAGATCTAGCCGACTTTTTCTTTTCCTTTTCTTTCCGTCACTAAATGTCGGGATTGTTCCAGTCTCTTGTTTTGCTTAGAAGAAAACAACCCTTTCCTCGTCTCCAGTGAGCTGTTCCCGGGCGCTTATGTTAAGAAAGGGGGGTGTCAAGGGGTGGGGTTCTTTCCCCTCCAGGAAGAAAGAATAGCCGCCTTTGTGTCTACTTTTCCCTAGCTTTGGACGGACTCTTCGAGGGGAATGTACGTACGAGGATCGGATTGAGGAATCCTTCGGGTTTCTGGAAGATCCTTTAGTGGAGACTGATTAATCACAGACTGCTGCGTGCGAACGCACAGTGGGTTAAGTAGCGTTTGGGCTGAGGCTCGCTTGGCTCTTTGCAGAGGGCTTGGGGGTGAGCAAGCTTGATTACTGCGTTCAAAAATCCAAATCTTGTTGGAAATGCTGGTCTAAGACGACGTTTATCTTCTTTTGAGGCTAGCTTGTTATTTTTCAGGGAACTTCGTAGGTTTTTAAAAGTCATTTCTTTTTTATTTCCCTCCCCTTCCTTCCCCTCTCCCCCCCCCCCCCCCCCCCCCCCCCCCAAGCGTCTCTATTCATCCTTTTAGAAAAGGAAACGAAGAGATTTTCACTTTGGCCACTTTTTCGCTTAGCCTAACCGGCATTTGAGTTTGGTACACATTCAGATAATGCCCTCCCTTCAAGCAACAGTTTTCTTAGATTACTGAAAATAGGTTCACTCCTCTCACACTCTAACTTAACAGGAAAAAAAAAAAACTCGATTAACTTTTATTTCATTTTTTAAAAAGACTTGAAATTGCCTGTAAGCAAGTAGTTAAGTTGATCCTTTAATCAATAAAGCGATCAGTGCAGTTTTCTTCTAGATCCGTTCTGGGCATTGGATTCTAACAGAAGTTTTAATAAATACACAGCCCTGTTTCTTCCTATTCACTTCATTTAGAGTACATAGATTTCAGATATAGATTTGTAATGGACATTAAGTATTCTGCTGGGGGGTTTTTAATATCAGGATATGTCTTTGGATTTTAATTGTTGAGAATTTTGTTGTTTAAAAACCCATTTGAAAACTAACTATCCTTCCCCCTTGTACTGTTGAATCATCGCAATAAATAAATAAAAAAACCCATCAACAGCCACTTGACTTGTTTGTATTTATAGGTTTCTTCTGGAAATGATTCTGAACCTATGAAAGATATTGAATGGTAAAATGACTTAGGATTTAACTCTGTTTTTAAAAAGGCAGAAAGTGACAGTTATGTTTATTTGTTTGGGTATATTAGTATCAGGTCAGAATTTGGCCACAGGACGGATATCTAGGGACAAGAAGTTTTAATCCCAACAGTTCTATTAAATCATTGCCTGCTTTTGAGCAGGCAGTCATTCCTCAAATGTTTTTTATCTGGAAAATAGATTATAAGTTAATCTTATTTTCAAATTGTTTGTTCGCCAAATCTGCTTTATCTAAATGGACAGTTAGTATTTCTGTGAGCTAATCTATGGTTTTCTTTTCTATAACTTTCATAAACAGCTTTGATTGATATATCAGTGAATTATAACCTTTGTTTTTCATTAATACTTTGAAAGAGAGAGAAATTATTCTATCATTCTCAAAAACAGTTAACAATGTTGTTTGACATATGCTTCAATTAATATTTTGTTGTCAACTCCCAAAAGTACAGAACACTGAAGTATAATAAAGTGACTTATGATCACATAGCAGGTTATTCATGGTGATATTGCTAGGTCATGCTGCTAAGTGATTATTCTTTCTAAAATTGTTTCTCTGTGGGCCAATTATAAAGGGCAATCTGAGCTCTACAGATTGGAAAGGGTTAAGAGTGGGGAGAAGGTATCAGATATACTTCCCTTTCATGCTAACCAAGAACCACTTTTCTGATTAAATGAAAAGAGAGAGAGAGAAATGGGAAAGAATGTTGAACCACTCCATTTCATAATCTGGATTACCACTTTCTTCAGACTTTCCCACTTCTAATCACCAGTCAACAGAAATTAGACTTTTTTTAAAAATGTAATTCTATCTCTTCAACTCTTTAAAAATTCAAATTAAAAATAACCTAGTATAGGAGTCAGAGAAACTGAGTTCAACTAAAGAAAAATCAAACTGGAAAATAAAGTAATTTCTGAAAATCAACTTTACATGACATCAGAAATGAAATATCTCCTACAACTCCAATAGATATTTATTAAATGTTGAAATAATTGAATTGAAAACAATGTGTTAGGCAATGGAGATGCAAAAAATAAATAAGTAGTCTCTACCTGACCTGACAAACTGATGGATGTTGTACAGCAAGATATGTCATATCTGTACAACCAACTTGAAATCTATAAAGAAAAAAAGGCCAGGGCAAAAGATAGAACTGGTATTCCCTGTGCCATTAATAACCTAAAACTAGGAAATGTGCTCGTGCCTATCTTGTGCAAACCTTGGTACTATATTTACAATGTTATTGACCAGGAAAACACAAATCCCATCACACTCAAGACAGCTAAAGATTATTTTCGACTAAGATAGGTAGGATTAAATTTAAGCACAACCAAATAGCTTTAAAGATCATTTGAAGAATGTGAGGATATTTAGCCTGGAGAAGAGAAGATTCACATTATGGGGGGAAGGTGTTGGGCATGACTACAGTCTTCCAATATTTGGAAATCAGTCACTTATTTGAAAGAGAGCTTAGATTTGTTTGGTCTCTGTAGCAGACTAAGTCTGACTCAGGCAGGTCTGGTAACTCAGGTTGAAGACTGAAATGAGCACAAGAATGCCATAGAACATGGGAAAGTTAGTAAAAGGAGATTTACTTAGCCATAGCAAGGGATATTGAGCAAAGATACGGCATGGACTTAGTTGGGCATAGCTTGGTTGCCTCTGTATTGCTCATGGTGGTCCCTGAGTCAGAAGCTGGAAGGAGGAGGCAAGTGATTTCTTCCTCACTAGCTGTTTCTGGTACTTGGGCCCCTAGGAAGCCACTTAGACTTCCATGACCAGAACCTTAGTCCCCAACGAGCCCTGGAGGGTAGAACTAGAAGCAATGGGTAAAAGTTACATTTAGGCTAATTGAGTCTCGATGCAAGGAAAATCTTCTAATTATTAGAATTATCCCAAAGTGGAATGGGATGCCTTGAAATGGAGTTAGTAACCCCTCATTAGAGGTTGGTAAACAAAAACTGGGTGACTACTTATTGGGTATGTTATCGAAGGGATTATTTTTCAGGTACAAACTGAACCAGATAGCTACTGGTTTCAACTCAAATTCTGTGACTCTGTGGTTTATTAGGTGCTTGATAGGGAATGGCTAAACAAGTTATAGTACATGAATGCAGTGGAATAGAGGCAGAGTCCTATTGTAGAGGACACTAGACCTCTAGTGAAGATCTGAGTTCAAATCCTGCCCTTAGACACTTACTAGCTATGTCATGTTGGGCCAATCATTTTCTATGTCTGTTTCTTTATCTATTAACTAAAGGGGTTTTACTTGTTGGTCTTTGAGGTCCCCTTCCAGCTTTAAATTTATGATCTTATGATTATTTCAGGGCAGCTAGGAGACAAAGTGAATAGTGTGCTGGGCCTAGAGTCAGGAAGACTCATCTTCCCAAGTTCAAATCTGGCCTCAGACAGCTACTAGCAGTGTGACTGTGAGCAAGTCACTTAACCCTGTCTGCCTCAGTTTCCTCATCTATTAAGTGAACTGGAGAAGGAAATGGCAAACCACTCCAGTATCTTTGCCAAGAAAACCCCAGATGGAATCATGAAGAGTTGGGCACAACTGAACAACAAACATGACTATTACTCTGTAAAAAATAATTAAGGAGTAGAGTAGCATGAAGTGTTACATAACTGACGCAAAGTAAACCAAGCTAAGCAAAAAAGTAATACAATGACACAACAGTTTTATTGTAAACAAATAAAAATTGATTCTGTCAAATTATAATGACCCAGCATGGCCCAAAGAAGAGATATAATGAGAAGATAAGTTCTTCTTTGCAGAGGTGCAGGGCTATGAGTTTAGGAGATAGTGTCAGACTTTTGAAATGAATTGGTTTTATTTAATTTTCCCTTTAAATTCTTTGTTATAATGGATGGCTCTTTTTGAGGGGGAAGAGTGGGAGGAAGGCATCATTGAAAAATGTAGATGATCTAAAGACAAAAGATGTCAATAAAAGTTTACTTAAAAATAAAAGTATTAAAAACTAACACATGACAATCTGTTAGGTGTTGTATAAAGAAATGAAAGTTGACCCATTCATTAGTATTCTTATCTTTCTAGGAGCTTATACTCTAAACTAATGTCAGTATGAATATTCAAAAATCATTTACAACCAAACGGATTTAAAGTAGTTATATTCATAGTCAACAGTGGTAGCTCCCAGTACAGTGCCTAGTACAAGGCAATGTGCTTAAAAGTCATATGACCTTTTTTTTGGAAGATTAAAGTGTAGCAGGTATTGCTAAGAATAGTGTTGTACCTTCAAGTATGGTGTGTAAGATTACACTCATGGATGGAGAAGGATTGATCATAATGTTGTCATGAGGGGAAAAAATAGGATGATATACATAAAGCACTTTGCAAACTGTAAGGTGATACATAAATGGGACTTACTACTATGAAAGCTTCATGGAGAAAGTATAATAATAAGAAGCATGCCCTCAAAGTCCAACCATGTCATCACAGGGTTTGGAGTGAGTGCAAACAACAAAGTAAGTGAATGCCAATCATTTGGGTGATGTACAGTGGACAATCTGTGTAACTGCTGTGAAGGCCTGACTGGAGCACTGAAACCCTGGCCAGGAAATAGACAGAGTTGGAGGCTGGTTTATAATCATCATTATGAACTCCTTGACAGGTGTTTTGCTGTAGACGTAGAGGAACAACTTGGAAAAACCCATTCTTTCCACCACCACCACCATGACACGCTTTAGTGCAAATGTTGCTGATCGTTAAAGGAGGTACACTAAGGAGTACCATGAATAAACATGCAATAGATTGAAGCTATGTTTTTCTCATACATTGGTATTGCATTATAACTTAACCTCAAAGCGTTGAAAGTCTACACTTAATAGAAACTCCAGAAATGCAACTTAATAATGAGATATAACTGATCTATATATGGAGATGTCCTTGACCTTCTTATGGTAATAAATCTGCGATGTCTTCTGTTAAGAACAATGAAATCAGCTCTGGCTTGCCTCAGAAAGAGAGCAGGTAAAATGCTTTCCTGGTAATTCATGTGATCTTATGAAACTCTATGCCATGATTGTGAAGCATTTGAGCCAATAAACATAAATGTTATTTGGATCTGTAGCTTTCTGGCTTTGGAAAGTAGAGTTTCTGTTCTTCATCATGGTAATGTTATATGAGATTTGTTTCTCATTTGATGGCCTCAGTCTTCTTTTGACCATATAGACAACTTGAAATTTTTCATATCCTCATTTTCCAGATGTTGAATTTGATTTTCTTCTGTACATTGTTTTCACTCCTTATTACACTGTACATTTTTGGCTTTGCATTTAATTGTTGATTGATTGTATGAAGGATTTCTGATATATTTTTGTTTCCTAGATTCTACTCAATATTTCTTTCTATTTACCTTTAATTAAGCAAATGGTGCTCAGGTTTTCTAATGAGAATAACAACTAGACATTGATATAATCTCCAATGGCTTTCCACAGACCTTTCATAGTTTTTTCAAGTTACTTCTGTCATGGTGATATCTGACATTTGTATTGAGAAATATTCATAGATAGCACCACCTTTCTTCCTATGGTTCTAACCATGACGTTGGCCATGGCATAACTCTTTGGTGCATGTCCTGGGTTCTTTTTATACTTTCTGTCACATGTTGTGGGAAGATTCATATTGGTCTACATCAGATATCAGCTTTGATGAATCATATGAAAATTACATGCAGGTATCACCCATCTGTGCATATCCCAAGAGCAAAGTAATATAAACTAGTAACACATCAGTAGCCTTATAAAACAACAGGATGCACTGAGGCATTAGTATATATGCAAATAAAAAAACAGCCTTTCAATTCAAAACTTGTAACTCATAACTATAACAGCTGCATAACACTAGTGTGCTGTTAATCACAAAGAGCAAAATAATGACAGCAACATTATAGAGCATGAAGTAATTAAGGTCCATCAATAAACAAGCAATTGCATGCAAGACATATTGCACGGATAAACATTAGTACTGTCATCTGGCTTCATGTGTAACCATTTTGCCAGTTTCATCTGTAGTGTTATAGGTTAATCTAGAGTAGTTCTAATAACTTGCTGATTTATCTGTCCTTTACCCGAATGATATGGGCTAATAAAAATCCTCACCAAAACTGTAGTCCTACATTCATTCAATCAATCAACCAAGATTTATTAATTGCCTACGGTGTACCAGGCATTGTGCTAATCACTGAAAACAGAAACAGAGGTAAAAGACATTCCCTGTCCTCAAAGAGCTTATATTCTAATGAGAGAGATAATCTGCAAACAAATAAATACAAATATATTCCTAAACCTTGAACTTATAGAGTGTCCAAGCTGGTTATTTGTATCATTAGGCTTTGTTAAGTGTCTCTCTGTGGATAAAGTTGCAGCCAGTCCTTGCTGGAATTGGGCCCAGTACACAATGTCTTCTTCACTATAAATGTTTTTTTTTTTCTGTGCCAGTGTCTGGATCAGACAGTCTTTGTACTGGCGGAAGGTAGTTTTTGTTTGTTTTTGTTTTTAGAGTTCATGGCAGTAAATGTCCATCACTTATCTCTACCTGCTATATGATAAGAGAATTCAACTATCTTTGCTATGGTTAATAAGTAGTTGCAGCAAACTCTCTTTCAATAATATCCTCCAATCTCTGGCCTTTTCCAGACTCCAAGTTGTCCAGTCTCCACAGCTAAGCATGGAGCTGCTTTCTATACTTTTCTGCTCTCTTGGATGTCCCTTGAATACTTAGTTTTTCAGCACTCTGTCTACTTGTCGAAGGGTTTGACAACGAGCTTAAGCTCTTTGTTATCGTTTGCTCCAATCTTTTGAGCTGAAGACATAGCTAACTGGTAGATGTCTTTCAGTCTCTCTTTCTGCTGAAGTGTACTGTGGTGAGAATTGGCATTCTCTCCATCCTCTGAGATTCCAAAGCACAAGTCAATGTGTAGGCATGATTCTCATTTGAACATCAGCAAGTATAACGTAAAGCTTGTCACATCATTCATGTTAGACTTGTACACTTGTACTAGAAATGCCACATGTTGACTCCATTGAGGTCTTTGGTTCCTAGCATGTTCAACAATGTATGGTTGAAGCACACAGGCTATGGGTATTCTTGTAGATAATAATGCATAGTTCTAGGCATTGTGCTTGCAAAACCAACCATGTCCTTGGGTACTTTGCTCTCAAAGTTTCTGCCTTTGTCAGAATGGATTTTGGCCAAGAACCCATACACTTCCACAATACCTTTGCAAATCTGAGTGCTTTCTGGCTCCTGGTAGGGTATGTTTATGCAGAATTGGTGAAATAAAGTTACTACTAAACTCTTGTTGTTACAATATCCTTCCTGGAAAAAATGGCAAAGAAGCTCAATTCCAAAAGTTTGGAAGCACTTATATTCTCCAAATACATAGCTTGAGTTGGTACCATTTTTCTATGAACAAAATAAACAAGTGTCTCCCATCTTAGTGACATCTGCTGCCATCTTGGACCAGTAAAATGTGCTTCTTACTAGCTCCAGGGTTCTCTTGTCCTTTTTGTTCAAAGTCATATAAAACACTTTCATGGTCAGTGATATGTGTTGGGCAGCATCAACTGCTTCCTAGTACCATGCAGGGGATCGTTCACAGACTGATGCAGCACTCACTTGCACAATTTCAGCTTCTGTCGTTATTTTAACGCTAGGCTGGAGTCTTTTAGCATAACTGCCTTGCTTCCTAACATATCATTTCTTATAATCCTTATTCACCCAAATGTTGTAATCATTCAAGAAAAATAAGGCAGAGAAGATTGGTTCAATGAAAATAGGGTCACAGGTGCTATGGATACACTGATGGGAGTCCCAAGCTCACCTCCACTTCCACTTGATTTTGGCTCAGCCTCCTGAATATCACAAATAACTTTCATTCCTTCCTCAGATATAACCATAGTATCTAACTACCTCCATTAATTTTTCAGCCTCTTTTATGAGTTGTCCTCCCCCATTAGAATATAAGCTCTTTGAAGGCAGAATCATCTTTCTGTATTTTCAGAATATAACACATTTTCTGAAGTATAGGAAGCACTTAATAAATGCTCACAACTAGTTATCATTGCCTTTGAGACAGAGAATCTGTGTCCCCGCTGGTCTTCTTTGGCAGGTAGTGAACGTTGAATTGATAGTTGGCTTGGGCCAGCAATCACTGGCAAGCAGTTTCAAAGATGGCACTGTTGAAAATGCCAGTGGTTTATTGTCAGGCCATATTTGCAATTTAATTCCATATACTTTAACTTCTCAGTAATAGCCTACATCGAAGCTAAGAATTCAAGTTTATGAATGGAACATCAAGTTTCTGTGTCGCTATGTCCTTTTCTGGAAAATGTAATCAGTTTCTGATGACCATCACCCTCTTGGTACAAGACTACCCCAGGACCTCTAGAGTGACATCTGTGTGAGATGAAAGGCTTGTTTGGATCCTCATAGACCAGCCCTCACGTATGTGTGGTTGGTCAAGTCTTTGTGGCTTAGCCAAAAGTTGGGTTGCGTAGATAAAGAAACTGAGACCTGGAGAAGTCAAATTGCTTTCCAAAGGCTACACAGGCAGTGCTAGCATTTGAAACTTGGTCTATTGACTACAAATCCAGTGTTCTGGGGAAATTGCACAGAAAAGGTTGCTCCATTTGGATTTTGCCATTCCTTCTTCACTGATAACAAAGCTCATGTCTCCCATGTCAGTTAAAACAACCATAACTCTAAGTTTCTTGAATTGTTTTCTAGTAGACTCCCATTTCCCTTGGGAAAGCTGGGATCAGTAGCAAGAAGCACAAGGGGAGAGGAAAATCCTGTGAGTAATTCTCTGGTGATTACATGTTTGTCATCGGGATTTCAGGAATAAACTTTCATGTTCTTTCCAAGACAGAGAAAGTAGACAGTGTGCAAACTGGAGTCACATAAATTAAAAGGAAAGCAGTGTCATATGGAAGAATATGACTCTCCTTTTACTGCTTCAGTCTTTTGATGTCTTTAGATTTGCACGTATTCGACATTGGAATTCGCTTAGCATTGTGGGATACTATGTTGTTGAAAATTTTTCGTACATGTGAGTGACTTTTTTCTTAAATCCTTTCTGAGGGGTGTTGCACTAGCAGTAGAAGATGAAAAAGAGGGCACACGCTCCCCGCTCCCCTTGAGGATGGGTAGAGAAGCTATCACAAGCTATTTACCCTGCACCAGGAGGCTTCAGCAAGAGGTAGGAGATGGATTCCTAGAAAAATGAGTGATATAGAACCTTGTATTAAGACTGCTAAAAAGGTTTTTCCATTTTATTCCCAAGAAACTTCTATACATGGCTAACACTTTAGGGAAAATGGGAGTCATTTGTTTAAGATTGAAATCATGTCAGAGAAGAATGATCAATGTAAAGACATTTCTAGGCATCTGGGTGGAGATAGGGTGGGGGCGGTTTGAGGAGAGAAACAGGCAAGAAAATGAGACGGATGTAAAAATAAAAACATTTTTAAATTCAGAAGAAGAGCAAGTTGGTTTGAGAAAAGCACTTTATTTGGCATGTTCTTCCTCTCTATTATTTCCTATATAGAGAAAGTAAAATGCCATAAGCATGGCTGAGTGAGATCCAGGACATATTTCACTCCATATAGAGTGCTGTCTCACTCAGAATGGAGAGAGAAAAAGAAAATTGTCCAAACATGACATGAAATCAAACTGATCAAAACATTCCTCACCAGTGGATATTGCAGATTAAAATGTGTATGATACATGTAACATTTAATATCTTACAAGTTCTAATTGTTGTTGTGTTCATCCTTCATTGCTGAAGAAGACCGTGCCATCAGAGAAATGATGACATGACTTGCACTTGACTTTGTTTTGAGTGAGGAAGGGCTGTGCAGGTCACCAGCCTCACTTCTCTGGAGCCATCTGGATCCAGTGACCATAGTGCACTAGGCAAGGAGTAGACGTATCATATAACCTCTGGCCTTTAAGTTCTATTCTAAGGTACCATGTAACAAACAGGATACATTTAGTTCATGCTCCCTGAATTCAGATTCATTACTATCATATAATGGTAAGCTGAGGTTATTTAGCTTTAATTCTCTTATATTATTTTTGCGGCTTTTCCTAGTTTCTTTGTGACTTTCCAGTTGGAAAGACTGTAATAGAGATTAAAGGAAAATGCCATTTTTAGACAGCTAATGGAGTTTTCACTGAACTTGCCACCTTCCGGAAGGCTTCTGCTTCTGTCACCCACAGCTACCTATAGTCTCCAGACAGAAAGCATGCTTTGAAATTTTCTACTGGTGGCTAGGTGTTACCCAGTTCAAATAGAGTTGAGTTAATAAACTGCATGAACACTTGAAGATTATTAGACTAATCTGGGTTAGAGTAGTGGGTGGTGGTGATGATAGGGATAGGGTTTTATTTAGCATCTGATATTACTGATCATGATGCATTGTCCTAGTTATTGACAGGCTTTTGGATTGCAAAGCAAAAAAGAAAATCATGCTTTAGACATGAGATTCAGGAGTTGCTGCACTCCATGTATAGTAAGTGATACTTTACTAAAGAGTAGAGGATGAGAATGGAAATTGTCCAAAAGGTTTTTAGTGTTAATAGCATACTGACAATATTATTGATCTGTGTTTTACCCTATGGTACCAGTGTTTCTAAGCAATTTTCTTTAATGATTTACATAAAGTTGGCATTCAAGCTTTTCATTTCATTGATTCTTAGGTTGACCCTTCAAACCCTGTCTACAACAGCAATTGTTTTTAATTATAGAAATCTTGTTTATCTTTTACCTTTACTATTTTATGTTAATATTGCTCCAATCATTCTTATATCAAATAAGGTAATATCTGTAAAATTGTACAACTGAAAGTGGCATATAGATGCTAGCTGTATTTATTATGCCACTGTGTTATAAGAAATTATTAGTTCAATGATCTTAGAAAAACATGGATAGACTAGCATGAAATAATGAAAAGAGAATGAGCAGAACCTAGAAAACACTGTATACAGTAACAATAATATTGTTTTAAGAACAACTTTGAGTAAGCCATTTTGACTATTGTCACTTTTTAGTTGTCCCTTCTATTCTCTTTTTCATAATATGCTGCTTAAATTTTTTGAGCTTTTGTTCTAAACTACCAATTCTGTTTAAGATTTTCATTACAAACTTTAATTTGCTCATTTCATTTTTCACTTCTTTTATTAGACTTTTCATCCACCCATTGTGATCATTGCATTTTCCTTTTAGAAGTTTCTAGTTGTTATCAAATAATTATTGTCTTCTGCAAGTACTTCACAATATATTTTTTTCTTCTGTATTAGATGCTTTTATTTACTCAATTATTTCTTTAGTCTCTGGTTTTTTTCCTGCTTGAACTTTCTTCTCTAGTTGTTTTTCTTTTACTATGTTTTGTACATTTCTTTTTGTTTTGAGAAATGTCAGAGAACTGGGATTAGATACAACTTCTCATTCAGTCATTCTCCTGGAAATCTACCTCAGCGTTCCTGGAAATAATTAGAGACTCAAAGAATATCACAGAAAAAATTGTGGGCTTCATCAAAAAGGCATTTTGTACTAATACAGTTAATCACATGAAATATGTATGTGACGTAAAAGCACAGGATCTCCAAAGTAAGTATTTTCCACTTTAAGACCCAAGATCATTTGTAATGAATGTAAAAGAAAAAAGATAATGTAGTTGACCGCCAAGGAGAAGCCTGGTGGGATAAAGACCCACTCTTGACTTCTGATAGAATGTCCTCTAGCTTTGAGAAAATATGCCTTCCAACAACATAACTAAATAAGGTCTCCTTGCCTTCCTTTCTCCTTTATTTCCTCTCTCGTGCCCTTCTTCCCTCCCTTCCTTCTTTCCTTCCATTTTTCCTTCTGTAGCACAGTGGCTCAGAATAGGACTTGTTTAAACTAGTGTTGTTTATTGTCTTATTAGATTTAGAGCTCCTTGAAGGCAAGGACTGTCTTTCTCCTCTTTTTGTATCCCAAGCACTTAGCACATAGTAGGCATTTGGTAAATGTTTATTGCAGAGTAACTTCTACTCTCATACCGATGAACGCTAACTGTGTTCTCCTTCACGGAAGGAAAATTAATCTGTTATAGTCGTAAAGCTGGAAGAGACTTTGAAAGGTCATCCATTTCATACCAGAGCCTCCAAGCACACAAACCTATCTATCCTATGTTTAAACATCTTCTCCCTTGTAAACTAGTAATCATTCTGAGGCTTAGAATAGTGATGGCTCATACTTAATAATTTCTATCCCCTCTTGTAATGCAATAATAGGGCAAAGGACAACATCCAACAGTCAGCCTCCACTCAGATGGAAGAAGGCTGTCTTCTAAAATATCCATCTCACTTTAGCATTTATATGAAATTTTCAAGCAGCTTTTCCATTGCCATAAGGAGCCAAGAGCCACCTTGCTCAGTTCATGGGTGATCTTTCAGCATTTCCACAGAAGTTAGAATGGCTACAATTCATAGGGTTTTCTCTCTCTGCCAATTGACTAGCGAACAATGGCATTTTTGAGAAGCTACCATCTTCCGACTCTTTTGGCAGCAGAAGCAACAAGCTTACTTCATGTCATTTTCTGACGGCAAAGTCCCAGCGTGGAGGAGCACAACAGTATCAGTCAGTTTGTGGCCATTTGCATGAACAGTAGTCTGGGGTGAATGAAATCTTGGATTCAATCATCCTTTACATAGGAGAGTGGGTGAATGAAATTCAGAAGGGAATGAGTATTTAAAGAGGATTTCAAGGCTTTTTTTTTTCCTTCCTAAGCACTTTATTTGGAGGACAAAGCATTGGCATAGTAATGCATCTCTATCAATACTACTAATTATTTTCTGTTGGAAGGTATAATTTCTCTAATTAATTTCTGGGGGTTTATATAACTTCCTTTCCTGATGAATTCAGAGTGCCACACAAATACATTACTATTTCACAAAATCTGAGTTGCAATGGACTTCAGAGGTCATCTAGTCCAAATAATATTGGAACATAAAGCCTCTCTATAATATATCTGACAAAGGATTCTCCAGACTATACTTGAAGACCTCTATTTAGGGGAAACCCACTACTTTTCAAAGTAGCTATTTCACTTTTAGAGATTTCTAATCCTTAGGGAGTTTGATTTTGTTTTTTGACTACATCAAGCTTAATAGTAAGTTTCTCTAGTCAGCTCCCTGCCCTTGAAATTTCCCCGGAGTGTGTCATGTTATATTTGAAAACTAATGATCCATTTGAAAACTTCTTGACATCGATTTTATACAATTTAGCAGTTTGTACAGACCATTGTTAGAGATTGGAGTACAGGATTTTTATATAAACTTTGCTGTAATAACCCCAGGGTAGTCTTTTTGAAATGCAATGAAAGGTCTTGAAAAGTCATTAACAGTTTACATTGAAGCATATATAAAAGCCACCAGGTGCCACAGTGAATAAAAGACTGGGCCTGGAGGAAGACCTTAATTCATATTCCACTTTACTACCTGTGGGACCCTGGGCAAATCACTTAACCTCCATCCACCTAAGTATCCTCAACTATTAAAATGAGGATAAGTTGTGAGAATCAAATGAGGAAAATATTTGTAAATCACTTACTTAATATGGTGCCTGGCACATAGGAGTAGGTACTATATAAATGCCTATTCCCTTCCCTTACTTTCATCATATGCTTTTAGTCAGGAATGCTACTAGTGAAGGAGAGAATTGACTTGTTATAGTTACTATAGCTTGGATCAAACCAGGGCTTCCAAAATGGTAAACACTGGCTATAAAATGATGAGCCAATAGAGTGGGTGTTAGCTGTCTTCTCCAATAACCAAGCAAAAAGGCAAAGATCATGATTTTATATGGTGATGCCTAAGAATAGGTTAAGGCGGTAAGTCCAATGGCTCAGTGGATAGAGTACTGGGCCTGGAGTCAGGAAGACATCTTCCTGAGTACAAATCCAGTCTCAGCCACTTACTGGCTGTGTAACCCTGAGCAAGTCACTTAACTTCTATTTGCCTTAGTCCTTTGGAAAAAGAAATGGTAAACCAGGCAAATAACTTTGCCAAGCAAACCTCATGATGGAGTTGCAGAGTCAAACACGATGGATGGACTCAATATCAACAACAATACGGAATAGGTTGCTGAGAAATCCTGTGGAATCACAAGGGAGAAGATGTTTAAACATAGGATAGATAGGTTTGTGTGCTTGGAGGCTCTGGTATGAAATGGATGACCTTTCAAAGTCTCTTCCAGCTTCATGACTATAACAGATTTAGCATTCATCCGTATGAGAGTAGAAGTTACTCTGCAATAAACATTTATCAAATGCCTACTATGTGCTAAGTGCTTGGGATACAAAAAGAGGAGAAAGACAGTCCTGGCCTTCAAGGAGCTCTAAATCTAATAAGACAATAGACAAATAAACAAGATAGATAGAGGACAAATATGAATAATAAACAGATGGAGGCCAGCTAGGTGGCTCAGTGGATATCGTGTCAGGCCTAGAGTCAGGAAGACCTGAATTCAAATCTGGCCTCAGACACTTATTTAACCCTTGCCTAACCCTGCTCATCTCAGTTTTCTCATCTGTAAAATGAACTGGAGAAAGAAATGGAAAACCACTCACGTATCTCTGCCAAGAAAATCCCAACTGAGGTTGTAAAGAGCTACACATGTCTAAAACGACTGAACAACAAACATAGAAAAACAGAGGGAAAGCTCTAGAATTAAGAGTTTGGGGGGTAAAATTCTCCTGCAGAAGAGGGGGTTTTAGCTGATACTTGAAGGAAGCCAGGGAAGCCAGTAGGTTGAAATGAGGAGGAGAGAATTCCAAGCATGGGGAATAGCCAGAGAAAATGCCCAGAGCTAGGAGATGAAGTGTCTTGTTTGTGGATCAGAAAGGAGGACAGTATCACTGGATCAAAGAATAAGGTGGATATTTTTGTGAAACGGGAACTCTTGTCACCCTTTGCCAAACCCAACAATTTAAAGTTTGATAGGCATTTAAATGAATTTCATGGCAGCTTACAGTCTCATAGAAACTAATTTTTGAGGAAAGTAAGAGTGATGCAGTGGAAAGAGTCCCAGACCTGTAGTCAGGAACATTCATCTTCCTGAGTTCAAATCCAGCCTCAGACATTTACTGGCTGTATGACCCTGGGCTAGTTACTTACCCCTGTTTGTCTCAGCTTCCACATCTGTAAAATGAGCTGGAGAAGGAAATGGCATGCCAAGAAAATGCCAAATGGTGTCACAAAGATCTGAAAACAAGTGAAATGATTAAACAACAAGACCAGATATAATCTGTGTTAGCAGAAAAACAAACACACCTGCAAACAAAATTGAAAATCCCTATGTAAACCATAAGGAAGTTGTTTAGCTAAATCTATGAGTCTTTAGCAGCTTCATCAGCTAGTCTATGTGCTCTTGTGTTTCTTTTCTTGCTTATAATTTCTCTTGAAATGCAGCTGCTTGGTAGAACTTGGGCATTTGGGTTCTCTACTCAGCTAAACATCTGGGTCAGGTGTGAAAGCCAAGAGTCATTTACTTAATAGAGTGTTTTGTCATCTTTTTTTTCCTTCACAGGGATGACACATAATAACTAACAAATATTTGTAGATTTACTGGTGAATAAAATAGTTTTTGTAAAATTCTCTGTAGCCATTTATTTAACAATCATCATTGAGTATAGAAATATTTGTTTGTAAAATCGGGGTTTTAAAAATTCAACTCCAAATTATCTAACTTTCAGATCAGGAGTATGGCTAATGTACTTTGAGTTTATTTGGATCTGAGGAACAATCTACTATTTTGTAGTGGGGAAAAAAGTTGACTTTCTCTTTGTTTGTACCTTGAAGGAAATTTTTTCAGAATCTTGCAGTGTCAAATGGGAAAGAAACCAGCAAACTGGTATAAATATTTATGTATTTTAAACATTATAATAAATAAAATAGCATATGATGAAGACAAATTGGGTTACTAAAAGAAAAAAAGTGTTTCTCAAGGGGCCCCAAAGAGCACTAGATTAAGGCTCTCCATTGTGCCTTTGGTTCCCAAGACAATTGATCATTTGAATTGTTCCTTTTATTCTAAGAACTCAAAGTAAATAGTCTCTAGTCATTATCCTTACAATCTGTAAAGATGGTTTGAAAAATCATTTGCCAAATCAATACTAGGGCCATCAATCTCTAGACCTTGGCGCTCCTGACTTCTCCCATTTGGCAGCATGGTGGATGGACCAAATGCCTCATTTGGTCCACTCTAACACTGACTTTCTAAATCTAGCAAACCATTATGCCATAGTTCTTACATAAAATCTAGTGACCCTCAAGGATTTTTCTGTCTTCAATTATATAACAAAATATGCATTTTGAAAGATAAATAGGTGACTCTCTGTAGTGCTAGATGCTTTAGAATTCATAATCAAAGCAATTAGGAAGAAGATCTATACAAACACCTCACCACCAACCACAACAACAACTTCACATGCTAGATATGTTGGGATGTTATTGACTCGATAAATTATAAACTTAAACAAGTCACTTTTCTATCAGTGTCACTCCAGCTCTGAAACTGAATCATTCCCTGGAGCAGAGGTGGGAAACTTGAGGCCTTGAGGCCGTATGTGGTCCTAGATCCTCAAATGCAACCCTTTGACCAAATTCAAACTTTACAGGACAAATCCTCTTAATAAAAGGATTTATTCTGTAAAACTTGGACTCAGTCAAAAGACTACACCCAAGGGCCTAGAGGGCTGGAGATTCCCCACCCCTGTCTGGAACCTCATCATAATAATCATCTTTGCTACAGAATACATTTCAGTTAAAGGACAGGCAGTATTAGATCCCACCTCCTAAGGTAATAAATTGATCTCAGCTATATATAGGTCAAAAGCACAGAATCCAGGACAACACTTTAGCAAGACCCTAATGTACCTGAAGCTGCCTCTTTGGTGCTCACATGGGTCCACTGGTAAATTATTGGAAAGGGAGATTGAAATCATTGGTCCTACTGCAAAACTCAAAGTTTCCCTGGATTATATCAGTCCAATCTCAGTGCCGATGACTTTACAGAAAGGGACAAGCTAATTCTGTCTTCCAAGCTAGAAACCTACATTCAGGGAATTGTTCTGAGATCTCTCCCAGGATATATCCTTAACAGGTTAAGCCCAAAATAGTAGAAATACTCATAGGAGCAGCTTTGATGCTGCAGCACACATGAGCTCTACCATTAGACTATTTCCCCCCCATCACAGATGATATGATTTCTTCCCACTACACTTAAAATTTCTAAGAGAAAAGGAGTCAGTCTCATGTTTTCTAGTTTAATCTTCTAAAGTGATATTCCTATTAGACATCAAACTAATGTCTAATTTTTTTTTAATTTAATTTTTTTTTTAAATTTTGAAATTTAAATTTAAAAATCTAAAACTAGCTGTAGGGCAGAGCATGAAAACATGCTGATTTGGTTTGGTTCGATGGGAAGGAAACAAGTGTTTACATAGTACTTACTATACTCCAGGCACTGCACTAAACTCTTTACAAATATTGTTTAACTGGATCCCCACAACATTTTTATAGCTGAGGAATGAGGCAGATGGAGGTTATGATTTACCCAAGTGTCTGAGGAAGAATTTGAATTGCTCTTCCTGACTAGAGGCCCAGAGCTGCTTCACTGTGCCAGCAGGTATGGTACCAACATACCATTTGTGTGAGCAGTCATTTAAGAAACTGATCACAATCAACAACCCTAAATTATTTTTTTTCCGATTAGTCTTCTATGAACCATAGTATAGAGATAAGAAATCAGGAGACCCACATTTTAGGTTCAGTTTTACCTTTTAACTTTGCAATCTTGATTCCTTAACTCTTTAGGGTCTTAATTTCCCTATCTGCTCAGTAAGGAGAGAGGGAGCAGGTTGAATTAGATTATCTTGAAGATCACTCCAAGCTTATGATTTATGTTTTAATTCGTGGGGCTAAAATTTTATTCAGTGCACAATTTCTATCAATATTTCCCTACAAACGTTTTTTTTTTTTAATCTCTAAGACCAATTTCTTTCTCAGTTAGTCCCTGCTTGAGGATTTCTCACAACTCCCCATGGGTCAAGGACTATAAAAGACATATCTAGGACTTTTTTTAAAAATTCTATCTCAAGCTATTACTTGTGATTCAAGTTACACAACTCCCAGGAGACTGTGCCAGACGCATGTAGGTCTTGGGACTATTTCATTAGGGAAGCAAGTGTTATTTATATCACTTATAAATCCAGGTCATACAATGCCATTTCAAACAGTGTTTTCTCTTTCAAAACAGTCTCTTGGTGGCCAAGGTTGCCTTAAAAAAAAGAATTCTATTTCAAAAGACAAAAAGTATTTCATCAGTGTGGCCTCTCTGAGCTAGACTTTGTACAAGAGCAGAATAAACTCCTTGTATCCTATGCAAAAGATGTGGCTAGTATTTTCTTTGCTTCCATCTGTAAAAATCAATGAAAGTTCAAGAATTCTTCAAAATGAATCTAAGCTGTGTTTCATATATTAGTTTTCTGCTGATATATTTAAATTGGCATTTATCAGGCTGTAAATAAAAATCCTTGCTTGATTCATGATGCCCAAAATATGGTATCAACTTTGGTTCACAGGAGCCTTCCACAAGCTGATCCCAATCTATCTTTCCAGTCTTTGCTCTCCTGTGAGAATCCTATTCTCCAGTCAAGTTGAACCATTCAAAAATATATGACTTCATATCCCATTTTAATCCTTTTTCATGCTATTCTACCAACTTCAGACAGAGGGATGGTGCCCTCTGCTTACCCAGACTCCCATCTATTGAAATCTTACCAACTCTTCAAAATTCAATTCAAATGCTACCTCTTCCATGAAATCGCTTTGGATCATCCTAGCCGAAAGTCATTTTGGTCTCCTTTGACTTTCTATAGTTCTTCATTACTTTCTCTTATTCACTTGCTGTTTATAAAGAATGGTTACCTGTATGCCTTTATTTCTCACTTGGAATATAATTTTATTGAGGTTAGGGACTGTTCTATTCTATTTATTTTGGCTAACATTTATCATTTTTAAATTTTATTTCATTAATGTTTCACATTCATCCCTATGAAGATAATGTATTACAAATAGTAGTCATTAAATATTTTCTAAGTGAATGAATTTATGATTAAATTCAGGCAATGGACAATTACAGTTCTATAAAAGAAGTTTTTATACAAAAAAAGGTGTGTTCAAATTAAGAAAAGATGAGGTTGGAAAAAATCTTGTATTAAACATTTCTAGACAAGACTGTAATCTAAAATCTGTAGGGAATTGACACGAATTTATGAGATTATGAGCCTTTCCTCAATTAATGAGTGGTCAAAAGATACATATATATGTATATATATATGTGTACATATATATATACATATATATATGCAATTTTCTAAAGAAGAAACACAACCTATCACAAACCACTTGGTAAAAATAACTAATAATCAGAGAGAGAAAAATTTACAAAATTCTAAGTTATCTCCTTTTATCCAGAAAAATGGTAAAAGGTGGTCAAGGATGACAAATTTCAATAATAGATGGTCATGTTAATAATTCAGAGTTGATGGGGATTGGAATTGGTTCCAACTGCTTGATAGGAATCATTTTGCAAATATACATGGAATTAGCCAGTAAAAGTTACAAAAAGATTCATATTCTTTGACCTAGAAATGTCACTGTTAGTTTTATACTCTAAGTAATTTATTGACAGCATGAAAACCTCACCTGTATAAAAAAGGTTTCGTGACAGCACTATTTGTAATAGCAAATGACTGAAATAGATTATGTATTCAGTGATGGAGTAAATAAATTGCGATATATGAATATAGTGACATGTTACTATGTTTTAAGTAACACCAAAAACACAAAGTAATATGGAAAGATATGTGAAATACATTGAGAGACAAAAGCAGAATCAAACAAACAAAACTACAGTTATATAAAGGAAATTAACATCAAACAATACAATTCAAGGTAGATACAACATTGGTGTTACCTTGTTGAAGTTAAAACATCCAGTCTTCATTTCCTTATCAGTGTGAAAATAGCAGAAGAGTGCCGGGCACTCGGGAGAGTACACATTTTCGTTTTGCTTAATTATCCTCAGGTTCACTTGTTTTCATTTCATTTTGGAGCTTATGTAGTTTTTCTCGCTTGTGATTTTGTAGTACTGTTTTGATTTTCTTTTGGTTCCTTCTTTAATCAATTAACAAGCATTTATTAAGCACTTATTATGACAAGTGCTACGTGATATACATTTGGATACAAAGACAAAATAAAAGAAATAATGCCTGCCCTCAAGGAGGTAACATTCTATTAGTTGAGACAGTATGTCCACTTATAAGTACATACAACATAGACACAAAATGTGTCCAAGATAATGCAGGGGAACACTCGCCATTGGGGATATCAGGAAAGGTTTAATGTAGGCGGTAACAAAATCAGGGATTCTAAAAGATAGAAACGAAATGGGAATATATCCAAGGTCTAGGGCAGGGGTGGGGAACCTGCAGTTTTGAGGTCACATGTGGCCCTGTAGGTCCTCAAGTGTGGCCTTTGACGGAGTCCAAGTCTTACAGAACAAATCCTTTTATTAAGAGTTCCCCACCCATGGCCTAGGGGATAGTCTTGCAAAGGTACAGAGATGGCAAATGGAATGTCTCCTATAGGTGTAGAATAGCAAGACCACTAGTCTGGCTGAATCAAACTGTACATGAAAGGGAATCATGTATAATAAACCTGGAAAACAGGGTTGGAGCCAACTCATGAAGCATTTTAAATGCCAAATGCAGTTTGTATTTGTATTCTAAGAGGTAATAGAGAGCCACTACGTTTGAATGCTATTTTGGTATAATGGTAATAGGGACTGGATGTATAAGGTAAATTCCCAGGTAAGGAAACTCTCTTTACCAATGCAGGTCAACTCATCCTCTGCAATTTATGCAATGAGAAGTGAAGTGATTTGCCCAGGATTACATGGACAGCATGTGTTACCAGTGGAACTTGGACCCAGACTTTCTTGGCTCCAAGTCTAAGTCTCTTTCTGCAATGTAAGCTGCCCATTTTTGTTTCTGGTGATAGAAGATAAGACAAAACTTATAAATATAAAAAATTAAGGTAACAGTACAACTTCACTTGAAAGTTACCACAGATCTTTGCAAAAGAATTTCTGAAACTGTAATTTAAGTATTCAATAATTCAATTGAATTGAAGTGTCTACTATATGTAAGGCAATGGGAAAATCAATTAGAATACAGAGACAAAACAAAAATGAAACAGAATGGTTTCATCTTTGTCCAACAGCTTTTCTGGCTGCTAATCTTATGCTATGAAATCCAGAAATGAGGTCCTTAATAATGTTAGATCCAACACAATCATAGAGTGGCATCCTTACATTTCGTACACAAGGACAGGTAAACCCAACCTTCTTTCTCTTGCAGTAAAACCTTGTGCAATTGGTCATAATGTTGTTGCATCAAAGTATCATAGATTAAGAGCTGGCAGGGACTTCAAAGGACACTGTAGCAGACAAACTGAGAACTGGGAAAGACCTTAGCTTGAAAAGACCAACGTCTCCAGTTACATCTGGGACTATCTTCAGTTGGCATGACCTATGTCTTGCTACTGGACTCAGATGACTATGGAGGAGATAGTGAGGCAGATGACTTTGCACAGTCCTTCCTCACTTAAATGCAATTCACCTGCAAGTCAAAGACATCACCCTCCTAATATCATTGGTCCTCTTGTAGAATGAAGGACAAGTAACAATCTCATGAGCACAACTTCCTTATTTTATATTTGAGAAAACTGAAACCTAAAAAGGTTAAATGATTTGCTAGATGTTGTATAGGCAGTAAGTAGCAGAGGGAGAAGGCACCACAAATCCTGAAGATTATAAGAAATTTATCTGTATCTGTCTAATGGAGGGACCAATCACATCAATTTTACTTTCCTTTCTCACAGGGTTGTTGTTGGGATCAAACAAGATAATATTTGTAAAGGTCTTAGCACAATGCTTGGCACAGAGTAGGTATTTAATCAACAATTCCACCCTCCCCCCCCCACTTCTCTTCCAGACTGCTCTGCCCCAATCAACGAGTGGAAATAACACAGCTGTTCCACTGGATCATTGAGAGTTCCTGAATAGATAAGGATCAGAACCTGCCTTAAATGCCCAGGGTCCTTTAAGGCTTAGAAGAAAGCCCTTGGGCATTCCCTATTTGTCTCCTGTTCTGGTCCTTACCTTTGTCTATCAGTTGAATTTCCACCTGTCTTCTCTACAGATCCTTCCTTGACCTGTGTTTCTTAGGATCCTATAGGCTACTATACTTATTGCATCTTCACCTCCAATCTTTAACTTCTGCTCCTTCGTCAGTTTTGCTCAGTCCTGACATCTGCTGTCCAGCTACAGCCCCTGTTCAAGCCCTGTCTTGTCTCTACCCCCTCTTAACCGCAACCTAACTGATGATCTCACTGGTTCTCTATTTTTTCCCCTCAAAGTTCAATATTCTTTGCCATGACAGATCAAGTGCATAGAAATCATTGTAACACTATTGAAGATTTAGGAGACTTGCACCAGACAACTCCTCTTCAATAAAAGGAGCTATTTTAGGAAAGTTTACTTTGGAATAGCATATTTATAATAATATATATACACAAGGCAAGTAAAATTTATATTAAAAATTATAAATTTTCTTATATTTGCAATAACCCAACATCCAAAATTTCATAGTACTTCTAGCAAAATTTATGCCACATCTTTTGAGAACCACTGGATTCCATTTTGCTTTAATCATAAACTAACAATAGTAATTACAATAACTAACTATTCTAAACATTGCTTGGCCCATGGAAGCTAAGGGTTCTCATCCACTTTGCTCTAGAATCATGTGTATAGTCCAAAGATTCAGTCTTGTGAGAAATGACCACTTAGAGTCTTGTTCCTTTTCTTGCACCCTCTGGTTTGTTGTTATAATAATACCTTGAGGAAGAATCAATTAAAGCTTAGGTTTGGTTCATGTAACCAAATCCCCGAGAAGAGAGGGAGGATGAGTAAAAAAAGCATTCAGTGTAGAACATAAATCAGCTATGGGACAGGTATTTATTTCTTTCACACCAAAATGGTGTTTAACACAAAAGGCTCTCACAAGCATGCATTGACAGAAAGCAAGCAGCAGTACTAACTATTACTATTATCTTCTAGGAAATTGAGGCGTAAGCACCACAAAATGGAACAGTTTGTAAGACATTCTGCATTTTACTTCCCTGTATACTGTTCCTTCTCAAAGTAGATAGCTCAGTCAGAGGTAGAATTCATTCTTTTGCTAGGGGTGTCCTCTCCATTGCAGGTTCTCCACCTGCTGCTACCAATGATCTCAGACAAACAGACACAGGATTTCTGTCTTCTCAAACTTATAAGGTTGTCTCCAAGACAGTGCACATGCATCTCAGGACTATTGTTCAATCACCTATATTCAGGGGAAAAAATACAAAGCTGAAAAGTCTCCAAGGGACGCCAAGGCACCAGCAAAGTTTGCCTAGCTGAGTGCCTCCAATAGTTGGCATAGGTGAACCATCTATGCTTCTGAAGGGATGGGGTGGGGAGGGAGGAAGGAATGACTCTTCTTCACCTTTCACAGCTTGGGAAGAAAATTAGTAACTGAGAGTAGTCACTCTTGCAAACATCCACCCAACAGAGGCACTTCCTGCTCATTAGCCAATGAGGGAATTGTTTTGTCATCCCCAAAGTACCTGAAGCTTTCAGTGTTGAAGCACACATGGCTGTCTGGAAGCAGCTGGAAGCTGCTTGTCTTCTCCAAAGGGCTAAGCACTAAGTTAGCACATGTCATCAGCTAGAAATAAGCAGAACAGTCACGGAAAAAAGGGATTTGTGATTGGCTATTGAGCCAAAACTTTAAGGGTGATTTTGGTCTTTTTTCTTTCTTGAGGTTCAGCAAAGAGGACAAACTGACATGGACCTCTGGGTGGAGGAGGGATCTCAAGTCTTCTCTCACCTAGAAGCAGCATGAAGTCAACAACCTGCTCTCCCCATCCGAGTCAACATAGCACCATGAGCACAAGGTCCTACCATTGCTTCTCTTTCTTTTATGTCTGTTCTTTTCTCCCTTAGGTGAGAGAGAGTCGGAGACTGAACAAAGGACTAGGCAGTAACCGTGTGAGCTTCAAAACGTCTGAAGAGAGAGCTGCCCAAAACCTAGAATTTGCAGAAAACTGAGTCCAAAGACAAATGAAGCCCCAAGGGACCTGCTTGACTCAGAGAACCAATGGATCAAAGGAAACCCACAGGGAGGGATTTGTCTATACCACATTTGGAAGTCAACTTTGGTGGAGGAGCAAATGTTTTATAAAAACTGCTTTAAGTTGGAGCCCATTATACCCAGGGGATAAGTGGTATGTAGACTACGCCCCTGCGTGTTAAGGAAAAGTGTTTGTACCTTTTTTCTTGCTATGTCATCTCAGTAAATCTCTCCCCATAAAAGGTGATTGAGGTCAACAAATTAAATGACACTGGAGACCTAATTACTGGCAAGTGGAATTTGGGAGAATGAGGTTCAGCCAGTAGAGAGAGATACCCCAGAAGTATGTCTAGAACCATGAGGGGAGATGTAGTTAGCCTTGCTCTGAGGGATCCAGCATGTCATTTTGAGTAGGAGTTGAGAAAAAGACCCCCACAATTTATAAGGGCTACTCTTGTATTTACTTTATGTGTATATGTGTGTGTGTGTGACTGCAACATATGAAAAGTCAATGTTTCTGCTCTCAGTCTTCATTTCTTTCAAGGGTTTGATAAATCATGGCAACCTTATGATTTTGTGATGCAAACTGAAACAATTATTTCCCCAATTTTATTTTTAGCCATCATTTTTATTTCAGAGTTCCTCTTTTTTTTGCCCATCTCCCTAAAGAACCCTTGGTTAATCCATGCCTATCACCTGGCAACCTATATATGTACAACTCTCAGTGTGTGATCTCCTGGGTCACCACGTAGCAAAGTAGTCATCATTACAGCAGGTAAGATACTGGACTTGAAGTCAAGAAAACCTGGATTTGCATCCTGTCTCAGATCTTAAGTAACTGGATAAATCATTTAATCTCTCTTAGTCTTAGTAAAATAGAGTGAGTGACGTCAACAGAATTATCCTAAGTCTCAAATGAGAAAATATAGGCCAAGTGTTTTGCAAATCTTAAAACTCTAAAATTGTGAGCCATCATTATTATTATTAAGCAAAACCTACCAAGCATTTCCCCTTAGCTATACATCAGGTTCAGTATGACATCTTTCCTGATCCCATCACTCCCTTTCCCCCAAAAAATTACATCGTATTTATTTTGGTTTTATTCTGAACATATTTATGTTTGTACATGTTTTCTCTTTTGATTAAATTTAAGTTCCTTAAGGGTAAAGATTATTTCTTTTTTGTTTTTGTATCCAAACATCTAGTACACTGCATGGTACATAGTAGGCATTTAGTAAATGCTTATCGATTGATTATTTAAGGTCAAAGTCCGGAATTATTGTCTAAATTATTTATTAGATTTTGGCATTCATTTTTTTTGAGTTTCAAATTCTCTCCCTCCTTCAGTCCCTCCCCCACCCATTAAGAAACCAAGCAATATAATACCCATTATACATGTGAGGTCATGCAAAACAAATTTCTATATTAGCCTTGCTTTTTAAAAAAGCAAGAAAAATAAAGTTAAAAAACAGTATACTTCAATCTGTGCTCAGAGTTCATCAGTTCTCTCTGGAAGTTGATAGCACTTTTCATCATGAGGTTTTTGGAATTATCTTGGATCAGAGTAGCTAAGTCTTTTTTTTTTTCTTTTAAATGATGTTTGATGGCAACATTTGAACTTTAATTATCCATATTATCTCTCTCCCCTTTTGAGTTAATTTGTTCTCCACTGATAGTACACTAAATTTTGAGGTGGAAAAGTAGGATTAAAATCCCAATACCACCACTTAAAAAGAGATGATTTCAGATCACCACTTTGAGATCTTGGGGAAGTCATTTGAGCCTCAGTTCTTCATCTGATGAGAGATAAAGTTGGACTAGACAACTTCTAATATTCCTTCAAACCTTGAATTTATGATTCTGTCATCCTCATTGTTTTTTCTTTTTTCTTTCCTTTTTTCTTTGCTTTTTAACATTCATTTTTTAAAATATTGAGTTCCAAATTCTCTCCTTTCCTCCTATCCCTTGTCTACCAACTGAGAAAGCAAGCATATGATATCAATTATACATGTGAAGTCATGTAAAACATATTTCCATATAATCCATGTTGGGAGGGAGAAAAGCAAATCATTGCATTTACCAGAGTCTTTTGTTGTTCGTTGTTGTTAAATGAGGTTTGGTGATTCCATTGGTGACTCAATTATCCATATTATCTGCCATCCCCCTTTGAGTTAAAGAATTTGCTCTTCTTTGGAATGGACACCATTTTTTATCTTGGCTCAGTTGGAATTGTCTTGAATCACTTTCTAGCTAAGTCTTTAATAGTTGATCATCCTTACAATATTGCTGTGACTGTGTACGATATTCTCCTGTTTCTGTTCACTTCACTTTGCATCAGTTCATGTATGTCTTCCCAAGTTTTTCTGAAACCAGCCTGCTCATCATTTCTTATAACACAAAATTCCATCACAATCATATAACTCAACTTTCTCAATTTATGGACATCCTCACAATTTCCAATTCTTCACCACCACAAAAAAAAAAACAGTTATAAATCTTTTGTACGTATGCACTCTTTTCTTTTTTCTATCTTTTGAGATACAGACCTAGTAGTTGTATTGCTGGGTGAAGGGTATGCACAGCTGTATAGCACTTTGAACATAGTTCCAAATTGTTTTCCAGAATAGTTGAACCAGTTCACAACTTTGCCAATAATGCATTAGTTGTGCATTATTTTACACGTACATTATTTTTCCACAATTTTCAAGCAATCAAAATTATCCATTTTACTTCCTATGATCTTCTCTATCACATAAACTCTAAACTTATCCATAGATCTGACAGGTAAATTTTTCTGTGTTCCCCAAATATGCTTATGACATAGTCCTTTATGTCTAAATCAACCCATTTTGACCTTATCTTGGAATATGGTAAAAGACGTTGGTCTAAGCCCTGTCTTCCTGCTATAAAACCTACTTATTCTTTGTGATATATTGCTGTAGTCTCCTTAATAGTATTTTCTTTACATTTGTTCATTAATATTCATTAAGGAAATTGGCCTATGGTTTTCTTTTCTGTTTGCTTTCCCTGGTTTAGGCTTTAAAAAATCATTTCTATGTCATAAAAGGAGTTTGTTAGCACTCCTCTACTTATTTTTTCAAAAAAATTAATTGTTTTTTAAACATTTGGTAAAATTCATTTGCAAATCCATCTGGTCCTGGAGATTTTTTCTTAGAGAGCCCATTTATGGTTTTTTCAATTTCCTTTTCCAAAACAGTGTTATTTAAGTATTCTATCTTCTCTTCTGTTAATCTAAGAAATTTATATTTTTGTAAATATTCATCTGTTTTACTTAGATTGTCAGTTTTATTGGCATGTAACCAGACTAAATAACTCCTAATAATTGCTTTTTAAATCTTCATTGGTGGTGCCTTCACTCTTTTCTTTTTCTGATACTAATAATGCTGATAATTTCCCTTTTTTTCTTTCCTTTTAAAAAGCAAATTAACTAATTGTTTATCTATTTTATTGGGGTTGTTTTTTTCATGAAACTAGCTCTTAGTTTTATTACTTCAATTTTTTTTTTTACTTTCAGTTTTATTGATCTGTGCTTTGATTTTTAATGTTTCTATTTTGGTGTCTAATTTAGGATTTTTAATTTTTTAAAATCTTTTTCTAGTCTCTTTGCCAAATTTATTGATAGATCTGCTATTTCTTTCTTTTGTTGTTGGAAGCATTTGAAAATATAAAATTTTCCCTAGCTATTGCTCTGGCAGCAACTCATACATTTTGGGATATTGTCTCATTGCTGTCATTATCTTTAGTGAAATAATTAATTGTTTCCATGACTTATTCTTTGACTCATTTGTTCTTTAGGATTAGATCACTTAGTTTCCAATTAACTTTTGATCTATGCTTCCAAGGCCCCTTATGAGATGTAATTTTTATTATATTATAATCCAATTGGGTGAATTTAATATTCCTGCTTTTTTTGTATTTGTTTGTGAGGTTTTCATACTCCAACACATGGTCAATTTTTGTGAAGCTGTTAGGTACAGATGAGAAAAAGGCATACTACTTTGCATTTCCATTCAGTTTTCTCCAAAGTTCTGTCTTATCTAACTTCTCTAAAATTCCATTCTTCTTTTAAACTTCTTTCCCACTTCTTCTGTGTCCAGATTTATCTAGTTCTGAGAGGGTTAAATAAAGGTTTTCCACTGAAGCATAATAGATTCTGCTTCATTCCCTTATTTTAATTCTATGTGTGTCTTTCTGTTTCAAGTGTGTTTCTTACAAACAACAGATTTTGGGATTCTGGTTTCTAGTCCATTCTGCCATTATATTCCATTTTATAGGTGGGTTCATTGAATTCTGGGGTTTTCTAAGTGGTTTTTTTGTGAAGTAAGAGCTAAGGGATTCAGTACCTTCTTAAGACCCCTTCAGCAAAAAAAATGATTCATTGAAAATTTCAGATCACATCTGGTAGCTATGTATCTGCCATCCCCACACAGCCTTCACTCAAACACACATAGGGACAAGCTGGGCATCCCAGTTCCCAAAACACTTTTGCCAGCAATCAGAATCATCTTTGGAGAGTACTAAAAATGAGCATAGCAGCATTCAGAACATAAAGCTCATTAACTATATGGTTCCTAGTCATCCTTCTAAGAGAAGAGAAAGAAGTGGAGGAGGTAGAGGGGTAGTCAGGATGAAGGTGGGGCACTCTTCATTGGAAACTGTACTGTTTCATGGATCTTTCTGGAAGTTTCCCAGATATGAAGTTCTACCAAATTTTAACCCAGGCTTTTATGGTTTGTTTTTTTTAAAAAGAAAGTATGGCTTTCCTATTAACTACAGGAGCAAAGGAGAAACTTCAGGCTGCATAAAACCAGATGGAAAATAATGGAGGTCTGTTATCTATGATTGAAGTACAAATTCTTGGTAATATGTATCTGACAAGAACAATATTGTAAGCTCAAATTAAACTCACAATAGATATTAAATAAAAGTTAAATAGATCTGTATTTCCACTGGTATGGGTTTTCCCTTTAATGATGTAGACCAGAGCCCATCTCTGCCTGCCCATTCTATTTGACTCTCCTGCATGTCTTCCTATCAGTTCACTACAGGAAAACTACACAATGTGCTGGAGAATGGGAAAGAGAGTAGATCTTCCTTGGTTTTTGCTGACATCATGAGGATACCAGTGGCACACACAAGCTATCCATTTATTTTCCCTCCCCTCCAAAAAAAACAGTACATCATTTTTGCTCATACATGTCTTAGATGAAAATTTTTAATTAAGTTCTTCTGATTTCTTGTTTGCAAACCCCATTATCACAAAATTAATGCAATTTGAGACCAGCAATTATGGGTAATAGAAGTAAATCTTCTCGGCTTTTGTTCTGCAAAGTTGGACAATAAGATTAGCCAAATCTTGGGCTTTAGTCAAAACATAGGATTCACATCCCCAACTAGACAGCTCATGACTTTCTGCAGTTCCCATGGCCAAGATTCTTGAGATTTCAAGCACATGGGGGAACAAAGAAAAGTAACATGTGAGATTCCACCATTTCATGCTTTAAGATATATAAAAGTCTTAGAGGCAGGATGATTATAAAATAATTCATAACCTTAAAAAAATGACAGACATTTTTCAGACATCTCATTTCTCAGAGATACATTTTTTTTCCACTAGGGAAATAACAAGAGTGACATATGGAAGATCAATGGAACAACACTGGGGCAGTAAATACAACTGATCCTCCTGTAGTAATGAAAATGTAAGTAGGACAGCAGGCAGAAGACCCCAGACTTTCACTTGAAACAAAATATTCTACCTATTTAGACTATTGTTGAGTTGTGGGTTTTGTTTTTCGGTAAATGCAGGGTTTTGAGGAGAAAAGTAGTTCCACTTGTCAATCAGCTAAGTTGCAGTGCTAATAGATTCTGGTGTTTAGGGGGTCAACACAGAATTTAATTTAACGACTTACAATACACCCACATGCCCAGAAAATGTGGACAGCTTGATGGGGTTCAGTGAGCCAAAGAAGTGAGACCAAAACAGTGCACTAATGTATAGGGGAAGAATAGTTGCAATCAGTCCCCTTGTGAATTAGAAAGAGAACTTGGAGATGAAGCAATTATCAGCCATCGGGGATTAATAGTAAAGTGTGAATACCAAGCTGTATATGTTAGGGACAGAATATGTTGCCTATAGAAAACAACAAAGAGCGTTTCTTACTATTAAGTGAGATTAAACGTAATGGCCTGATTTAATCACAAAAGCAGAATTAAATTCAGATGGCAACTTCAAAGTGGCCACATGCACACAGGCTACCGCATACATTTACATATAGCTGGTCCAGCTTGCCTTGCATCACAATGGGATAAAGTTTCTTTGGCCACTTAAACAATTTTCTATTATTTATTTTTTGTGATCACTCACTGTATTTTATCCCATAATTGCGTTGAGTTACTAAGATGGAAAGAAGAGTTACATTGATTCATGGAAGCTGTACTTTTTAATTCTTTCTAATTTCAAGGGGTGGGGGGAGAAAGCAGCAAAGGGTCAAGAAGAACAGGGTAGCTGTAATCAGATAGGCATAGAAAAAACCATCAACCTTTCCATGATGATCTAGTATCTTATTTTTCATATGTCCTGAACTTCAGAACTCACCACTACCAGGCTCAAGCTGATTCATATAGAAGGATGTGTTTTCCTTACGTTGTGCAAATATTCAACAATTTAATTAAACACCGACTGTGTGGGAGGCACTGGGATTCCATGAGATTCAAATATGGTCCTTTGTTAAAGTTTAAATAACCTTCCTTTCTTCCTCCCTTCCATCCTTCCTGTGGAAGCCTGACTTCTCACTTCTCACTCCAAGAATGGGCTTAGGAAAAAGTTCAAGGAAAAGAATTTGAGGATGGTAAGTTTCTTGATGGGCTTGTTATTAATAGTGATTATTAATAATTATTAATCGTGAATTCTCATAAAAGTGAACATCAGACAGCCCCAGATACTTAGACTGGGTAAGAGACATGTTCACTTATGGTCCCTGGGAAGTCTATCTGAATGTGGGCAAGTTCCTTAACCTCTGCCTCAGTTTCCTCAACTGTAAAATAGGGATAATAATAGTACCTTACTTCCCAGAATTTAAGGATAGAGGATTTCAGTTGTCAGTGCACTGAGGCCGCTTTGCAGAGGTCCTAATCCAGCCTTGGTCAAGGGAGTTTTCTCACTGGGAGTTCTCTCACAGGTTTACTTAAAAAAAGTGGACCCTAATTATAAAGGCAGATAGAAAGTAATTATTTTTGAGGGTCCCAGAAGCAACAGATCTAGGAAGCTGTCCTGGAATTAATTGCAAGAGAAGCAGCTATGAGTAACACTTGCTATCAGCAAACCCTGGAACTCTTTATTCAATAGAGACAACCGCTCCTCTTGTGGGTTGGCTGAACCACCTGGCTTCAAGCACTTGGCTTGCTGCAAAGTCTCAGTTTGGGTCTGAGAGGATTTGTCTTTTATTCCTTTTCCTTTCTTGATGTGGGATACTTTGTGAATTGATGGTGAGTTGGTTTGGTTGGTTGGTTTATGTAAGGTTTAATCCTGTCATTTATGTTTGCAACAAGACAATTTCAGTCATTCCAAATTTTGTGGAAACATAGAGGTAGGATTATGGCTTATCTCTGGTTATAACTCTGTTTTTCATGGAACTCTTTGCCATTCATTTATTGATACATATAATCTATATAAGTGAACACATTACAGCTTATACAAAACAAAACTCATACAGTCCCTTGGTAATGGGAGAAGAGAAAAATCCTTTGGCAGCAATAACCTCTGAGGCTGACCTGCCCTATTTGGGTAAATTCTTTAGAGCCTCACGGTTTTGTTCTAATTAACCATGAGAAATTTCTACCTGCCACTGGAAGAGTGAGGTCATTCCTAAAATGGAGAAAAAAGACATTTTAAATTATTTTAGATTTTTTTAGAAGGTGACCAATCACACTTGAAAATATAGTTTTATTTGTAAAAAATGATTAGTACACATGCCTTTACTGTGAGCATCTCTAAGTACTGGATATTTGAAATACATATCATACAATGCAAATACATATCATTTTATACCAGGGTCGTTAGGTACCTATGAGAAAATCACAATAGGAAAGAAGGAAACAAACATTTAGTAAGTGCCAACTATGTGCCTGGCACTGTGCTAAATATTTTCTAAGTACTATCTCATTTGATCTTCAAAACAACTCTGGGAGTTAGGAGCCCCCAGGACAATTCACTCTATGGCTAGTTGGAGGTGTGAGGGGGAGACCGAAAAGGGAGGAAGACCAAACATAGTCTTAAGGGAAACCTGAAGTTGAGGAAAGCTATTTTTAAAGGGTCCAAGAAAAGAAAAGGGAGGATTGAATGGCCTACTGTTCTATAGAAGTCAACTAAAGGTGGATGAAAAGTTATCAAAGATGAAATTCTTGTACAAATTATACAAGTAGAAATCATTAGAATGAGCAAAAATTGGAAACTGTCCAAAAAGGCCAATGTGTCCAAATGGAGAAATTATTGCCCAATGCAGATTTTTTAAAAGATAGATGTAAATAATAGAATATAAACTCTAAAAGAAAGCAAACTCCGCAATAGCAAAGGTTGTTTCCCTTTTTTCTTTATAGTGGTTTGCACAAAGTAAGAGCTTAATAAATGCTTATTGATGTGAACCGAATTGAACAAGGATTATTAAAGAAGAAATCAAGAATGTCACGGTCTAATGAGAACAGATTCAGAAGTGTTTGAGCCCAGAGCTGACTGAAGCTCCCAATGAATATGCAAAAAATTTAAAAATTAAGCTATTTTAGCTCTGTTGGGAAGAGAAAAGGATCAAAGACAGACTAGGACCACTGTGGGTAGAATAATGATACTGGAGGATGGTAAGAAGGCTGAATTACTCAATTTTTTTATTTCTGTTTTTTTTCTGTCAAAGAAGAAAGATCTTGAGATGCCAAAGAACATAGCAAATACGTTTAGTGAGGATTTGAATCAAAGATATCCAGAAGGGGGTGACCCCAATGATAAAAAGCATTGGAGACTGTATTATAGGAAGAAACTAGGGTGGGGAGGGGGAAGGGAAGTATTTGCTTGGACAAAGGAAGCCTTAGTGGGAAAATGATAGGTATTTTCAAGTGTTCAAAAGACTTTCATGTGGAAAAGGGATTAAGCTTGTTCCATTTCTGCACTAGACAGAACTGGGAGCAAGGGATAGAAGTCATTAGGGTGGCAGATTTAAGTTTAATGTAAGGAAAAAACTTCCTAACAATTAAAGTTCCCCCCAAAATGGATAGGCTATCTTAGGAGGTAGATTCCTCTCCTTGTGAGAGGGCTTTGAGAAAAGGGTAGATGACCCTGTCTCAGTGGTTGGTCTTTGATATACCTTCCCACTCTTATAGTCTATGATTTTGTGTGAGAGAAGGGAATTTCTTAGAGAAGTATGACTAGTAATATTATTCATCAGTACCACGTAGTTGCTAATTAGTAATATTTTTACTCTCTTGGTTATCCACAGCTTCCTATCCTAGGAAGATGGAAATATGTTACAAAGCCCCTCCACCTCCCTAGCCCCATAATTTACCTTCCTAACTTTAAGTTAGGGAGGAACTCCCTATTTTATTTCAAATAGACTAACTAAAATGCCAATCTGTTGCATCCTTAAAATGACTAGAAAAAGAAGGGAAAAATCTCCAAAGATATTAAGAAATATCTATTTCAAGTCACGCAGTTGAGGCATAGGGAGACTCAGGAATGGAAATTTGCTAACTTTCCTCCCTGTCAAACATTCATTGCCTTAGAAAGCATCACCTGTCAAAACAAGGGAACTGGATTTGCTAAGCCCTGAGACCTGTCTCAACTTTCCAAGTGATAGGAGATGTTTCAAACATAAATGTGCACATACAAACACACCGGCCACAAAGGAGGTGGGGCTGGTGGTAGTAACCTATAAAAGGGAAAAAACAACCCACTGCCCATCACAACCTCAAATCATCTCCACCTCTCCCTGCTGCTACTCATGGAGAATCGTCTTTCTTTGCTAACTCCATCACTCTTAGCAAAGTACAAGGCAAGCTGACAGTTCTAATGTCACAGTCCAAGTCCTCTCACATAAAGAAGAGGAAGACCAATTGTACCACACAAAGGCCTGAAGTGCTGGTGTGAAAAGGTCACTAAGTACTATCATCCAGGGCTCGGGCGAAGGCGCTGAAGGAGGCTCCCGATGAAGAAAGAATTACAGAATGTGGGGCAAGATCTTAACCTCTGCCTGCGGCCTCGGCTGCTGGGGGGAGAATGGAAAGAATATCAAGTACTACAAGGAGGAATTTGGGAAGGAAAGGAGCCCAGGGAACCAGAAAGAGTTTCATTGCAATCCTCAGGCAACCAAGAAATGACTGGGAGACAGAAGCAAGGCCCTGATGTGGATAACTTGGCAGGTGCTACTTCCATAATAAGGCAGGTGAAAGTAGAGTCTAACAAGAGGAAAAGAAGCGAGAGAAAAAGAGTTAGAACATCCCAAGAGAAGAGCATGGAGAAAAGAGGGTCCTTCGTGTGTCAGGATAATGCATTGTAAATGCTGGGACCAACAAGGGAGGGGACAAAAATCCAGAGTTATTCATTATTCTGTCGCAGTCCCAGAATTTTCTTCTCAACATGCTCAGCCTTCCCCTTGTCCTTAAATAGTGTTTTTCATAGAAGCTGAGTACCTATCCACCCAAACTACCCTTAGGGATAAGACAACAAACACCTGGAATTAAAGGTTATCTCTAGTAGAAATTATATCTAATTTTTCCTTAGGGATGAACTTTCAAAGCCCCTCTGAGTCTATTAACTAACTCTACCTGGTAATGAAAAGGCCAGAAAAGTGGATGGGCAAATGAGTCTTCTGTGTTTCCTTCTAGTCTCTGTGTCTTTTCTCTACCCATGCATCTACAGAGAAAATGGAAGAGGCTTAGAGTTTGAAAATGGGAATCCAGAATCTCAGAGCCATTTGTTAATAATTGGGATAATCACCATTACCTGGTTTGTAGTTTCATTTTCACAGTCAAAAATTGGGAGGTCCGGTGACTGAGAGTGGAGCTGCCCATGGAAACCCCAAGCTCACAGACCAGTAATTGTAGTCCAATGAAAAGATTAAGCCTGGAAGGATTAGTTAGTTAGGAGAACCCTGTCCTTTGTTCAAAGAGCTTGGCTCCTGGGGCTGGGAATATCCTGCTGGGGTCATGAGAGGCTTGTAGCTAAGGCTCTGAGAGAATGAGACAGAGGTTGAGAAGATGTCTCTTGCTGGACCCAAACTAGAGTTTCTACTTTTTTTTTTCAGAAAAGCTAGAGGAAAAAAGCATGATCTTTATTGTAAAAGAGCATAGTAGTACCCTTTCTTCTTTGAAGAAAAAGATAGTCAAGGCTGGAAGTAGTCCAATAGGACAGCATCATTCTGGGCAGAATGCATCAGATTGGTCAACCAGTCAGCTTACAAGCATTTTTAGTGCCAGGTGATATGCTAAGGACTGCAGATACAAGGAAGGGTAAAAACACTGTCCCTGCCCTCAGGGAACTAATATTCTAATGGGAGAGACATGTAAGTAACTATGACCAGAGTAAATGGAATATAATCTGTGAGAAAAGGCATTTGGGGACTACTGGGGGCCAGGAAGAATTGGAAATGCCTCCCATTCCCAAATTTTATACATATACGTGTATATATACATACCCATACATGTACATATACATACATACACACATATGTAATATAGATATTATATATCTTGTTTCTGCATAGTTCCTTGCATGTTGTCTCACCTGTGACCTCTTTTGTAAACATTTTTATTTTATTTTGAACTTGAGAAATAAAACAAGCATTTCCATAATATAGTAGAATAGAAAAAAAGATGATTGTACACGAAACTGCAAATCTCTTATGTAAAACTTGCTATACCTTTTAAATAGATAATAAAGTTTTTTGTTGTTCCTTTTTTCCTTCCCTCTTGCCCCCACCCAGAGATGGCTACTATTAGACGCAAGTGTCTCTGTGGGGGGGGGGGGTATGTGTTAAACCATTCTATAACATACTTCCATTTATCAGTTTTTTCTCTGGATGCAGATAACCTGTTTGTATTTTGCCCTTTTTTGCATCCTGAACACTTAGCACAGTGTCTGGCACACAATAGATAACAAATTCTGTTGACCAATGGACCGCAGAAGGTAAGATTTGAGCTGGGTTTTGAAGAAAGTTAGGAAAACCAAGAGACCAAGAGGTAAGATAGTAGACCATTCCAGGCATGGGCAAGCTGCCATGTCAAAGGCACAGAATTGGGAAAAGAAAGCAAGAAAGTCCATGTTGCTGAAATGTAGAGTATGTAGAGGGCACTGAATTTTAAGATGATTGGAAAGGGAGGTAGAGACCAGGTTGTATTCTGTTTTTAATTGTGATTAAAATATTTAAAAATCACCTCTTTCTAGTTTGGAAAGTAATATACAAAAAGGCTAATGATTTCTATAAATTTGTTTTCAATTTTGCTACTTTACTGAAGTTATTAGCTGTTTAAATTTTAGT
This sequence comes from Notamacropus eugenii, assembly GCF_028372415.1. Taxonomy (NCBI): domain Eukaryota; kingdom Metazoa; phylum Chordata; class Mammalia; order Diprotodontia; family Macropodidae; genus Notamacropus; species Notamacropus eugenii. The sequence continues at coordinate 426,294,002 of NC_092876.1, read as the reverse complement.
GGAATCTCTAAGGTTATCTAAGTAAACAATCTGTAAAAAGTTATCAGATGATTTGCTTTTTGCTTATATTTACCCCATCAATTTCTTTTTCTTGCCTTATTCCTACAGCTATGATTTCTATAATTATATCAGATAATTGTGAGGACAGTAGACATTCTTGCTTTTCCACTCTTTTTATGGGAAAGACCTTTTTAACATTTCTCCATTATAGATAGTGATAGCTTTTGGTTTTATTTAGATAAATATTGTTGCTCAGTTGTGACTGACTCTTTATGACTCCATTTGGGGCCCTCTTAGCAAAGATGTTGGAGTAGTTTGCCATTTCCTTCTCCAGCTCATTTTACATATGAGGAAACTAAGGCAAACAGGGTAAGTGACTTGCCCAGGGTCATACACCTAGGAAGTGTCTGAAGCCAGATTTGAACTCAGTCTTCCTGATTCTAGGGCCTGTACTCTGTCCACTATATCACCTAGCTGCCCCCAGGAAAAGCTCATTTATTCCTATACTTTTTTTTAGTATGTTAAATATAAATGGATGTGGTATGTCAAAAGCTTTTTCTGCATCTATATAATCATATTGTTGTTATTAATATAATCTATTACCTTTATAATTTTCCTAATATTTAGCAAATTTTGCACTCCTGGCATAAATCCAAACTGCTCAAATATGTAATCATTTTAATATGGCGCTATAGCTATCACTGGGACTTTATTCAATGTTTGTATTCATTAGAAATATTGTTTCATAGTTTCATTTTTTTACTTTCTTTCTCCCAGGTTTTAGGGAGGTATGAGATATCAAGATCCTATCTGTCCCATAGAAGAAGTTTGGTAGGATGCTTCATTTCTCCATTTTTACAAATAATTTATATTATGTTAGAATTAATTGTTGTTTGAGTGCTTGATAGAATTCTTTTGCAAATATAGCTAATTCTTTTATTTCTTTTTGGAGTTTCTTTATTATTCATTTCTTTTTCCAGAGACTGAATTGTCTATTTCTTATTCTGATAAGCTGAGTATTTTATATTTTTGAAAAGATGCATGAATCTTGTTTGTTTTATCAGTTTTGTTGACATATAATTGGGCAAAATAGTACCTAATAATTTTCTTTATTTCTTCTTCATCTATAGTGTTTTCTCCTTTTTCATTTTTTTCTCTTTTGGTCATTTGTTTACCCACCAATTTAATCAAATTAGCTAACAGTTAATTTTATTGGCTTGTAAAATCCCACAGTTTTATTAATTCAGTTGTTTTAGTTTATTCTTGTGTTCATATTTTCTTTGATTTTGTATAACTTTTTTGCTTTTAATTAGGATTTGGGATTTTTTGCTGCTTTTCTTGTATTTTTTTTGTTGCATTCCCAATTCATTGACTTGTTTTCTCTTTTCTATTGTTCAAGAAAGTATTCTGAGACATAATTCCCTCACCTCAGGATGACTTTGATCAAATCCCAAAAGTTTTGATATATTTTCTCTTTTTTTCAAAATCATCTGTTGTTTATATAATTTTTCCTTGATGCACATATTCTTTAGGATTATATGATTGAGTTTGAGTACTTTCTTCAAATACTTTTTATTATTATTTTAGTTCATCATTCATAGTTCATTTAGTTCATTGTTCAATAAAAATGTGTTTAATATTTCCAATTTTATACATTTGTCTATGAGTGCAAGGTTAATTTTTGCAAAACTGGGAAATACTTCTGCTTTTTCAATTATCATTTAGTAAATGCCAAAGATCTACAGTATCTCGCTTTTCTAAAATTCTGCTCTAGTCCTTTAGGCCCTTCTGCTCTGTATCCTTGAATAGTGACCTCAGTGACTCACTTCTAGAATCACTTATTAGTCTCTGTTATCATGTATCATATTATGAATCCTACATTATATGTCCCAATATTTAAGACATTGACCAGGGGTTTGGTGGAAAATGTTTAACAACCAGCTGGGGAGGGGAGAATATACCAACAAATTTTAAGGTCAATCTGCACCATGAACATTTCCATCACTTCTTTATGTCTCAACAAACACCAAAACAATAAATCAATGATAAATGATTTGTAGCATTTGCTCATTTCCAAAGTGTAAATGCTCACACTGAAAATTTAATACTTAACTCTCATGAGCTGATTAGAGCTGGCTTCAGTACACTCCTAAGTATAAATAATGCCCAAACACCACATATACATCATAATGTCTAGAGTCCTCATTGATAGAGATATGCCCTCTTTATGTAAATTGAAATTCTTCCATATCTACCTATCTTGTGGGATTCTTGTTCTGCCATAAATTGCCATATAGGGTTCATTCAACTGGCTGGAGCCTTCCTCAATTTTTCTTGACATACCAATGGATATCAATGGAGCAGATTGTTCATCATCTCTCATATGTCCAACCTATCTTCTTTGTTCATGGGTAACAATCATACATTTAATAGGCACTTAGCAAGCTCCTACTATTATATGATACATGATGCAATATGATATGATTGATATGATTAATATAATATGACACGATATGATACAATATGACAGGACAGGATACGGTAGGATACATTATACTATATGATACAATACAACACAACATAACATAATAATAGTGATTATATAGAAGACTCTGTGCTAAGTAATAGAAATACAAAGACAAAACAGTCACTGATTTCAAGAGGCTTGTAGGAGAAGAAGCATGTATAAGGAAAAGTAAATATAATAGATGCAAAATCATTTCGGTGGGAGGGTATGGGGGTCAGCAACATGCAGGATCAGAATGGGTGTTCTATAGGGCACAGTCCTTGAGCTCAGCTTTGAAGGAAGCTGGTGCTTTTATGTAAGTAAGGAGGGAATGCATTCCAGATATGGAGGAGAGCACCAAAGCATGGAGACAGGAGATGGAATGTCACATTCAGGGAACACAAAGTAGGCCAATTTCAATGAAGCACAGAGTGCGTGAGATCAGCTAGGTGATGCTGGACCTGGAGTCAGGAAGACCTGAATTTAAATCCAGCCTCATACATTTGCTAACTGTGCAAACCTAGGCAAGTCACTTAACCCTATCTTCCTTTGTTTCCTCATCTGTAAAATGAGCTGGAGAAGGAAATGGCACATCCCTCCAGGATCCTTGCCAAGAAAACTCCAAATGAAGAGTCTAACATGACTGAAATGACTGAACAAAAAAAATTAGTACATGAGGGAGAGTATTCTGCCATAAGCCAGCAAGATAGATGGCACTAAGACTGTGAAATAATTTAAATGCCAAATACAGGAATTTATATTTTTATTTGATAGGAAAGAGGAACCACTGGAAGTTCTGGAGCTGACATGGTCAAATCTGTTCTTCAAGAATTTCAGTTTGGCAGTTGATGGACTGGAAAGTGAGAGGCTTGAGGCAAAGAAACTACATAGAAGGCTATACCAATAATCCAGAAGAATTCTACTTCTTTGTAATAGATTGGAGTAGATGAGATAGACTCATACCATCAATCCCCTCTCCATTGCCTTTGGGGGCATAGTCATGTTCATTTCTATGGAGACTACTCATTGACAAACAGCATTACCAGTAGAATATCCAATATTGCAATATCCAATATATACCATCCTGCCTCAACGTAAGTGATATTTCTCAATTTTTCTGAGTAATGCCTCAAAACTGAAACTTATACCCTTGCACCCAATAAAGACTGTGAAAGGTTATTCCTCTTCTGTATGAAAGTTCTTTAAATACTTGACAGCATCCATCACATTCCACTTAACTCTTTTCTTTTCCACACTAAATAGCCTCGTTAACCAGTCTTCATATAGCATGACCTTAGAGTTCGCCATTATTCTGGACACTGCTCTGAACACTTCTCACTATATTAATGTCCTTCCTACATGATAGTGCCCAGAAGTAAACTTAGTACTCCAGATAAAGTTTGATTTGGACAGCATACAGTGGGACTATTAACTTCCTCTTCAAGTATGTGCCATCTCTTAAAGCAGACTGAGTGCATTTTTTGAACTTTGAAAGCTCACTTGTTGATTCATATTAAATTTATGGAAACTACTGTCTAGCAACTTCTCCATTATCTTATGCTTGAAAAATTCAAATTTGGACCTCAAATGTATGTCTTTAAATTAACACCTAACAAATTTATCTTATTAGATTCAGCATAGCATTCTACTCTACTGAAAGCATTTTGGATGCTGACTGTTAGTTAATGCCAATTTGACTGTTTTATGTTATCTGTAAATTTGATAATCATGTAATATCTTCCATTATGTAAGCCACTGGTAAAAATGTGAAACAGCATAGGGGAAGGACAGATGTCAAGGCAGTCTGCTAGAGATCTAATTCTAAGTTGACATGGAACCATTAATGACTATTTTTTGGGTCAACCATTTCGAATCCACTGAAACTCTTCTATTATCTATCCCACATCACTCCATTTTTTTCTATAACAACAGTAAGACAAACTTTATTCAGATGTTTTGCTATAATGCAGATAAACTGTATATACATTTCCTTTATCTTTCATTCTGGTGTACCTTCTATTTCCTTCATCTAAATCACAGATGAAAATGTTGAATAGATCTAAAGATAGATCCCCAAGCATTCCACTAGAGACTTCCCTCCAATCTAACATTAAATGATTAATGAATATTTTGGGGGTCTGACTATTTAACCAGTTCTGAATCTATTTTACTCAACTACCATGGAGGTCAAATATTTACATGGATAGGACAAGTGACTTTGTCACATGCTTTGCTGAAATAAAAGTATACCATGTCTACAATATTCCTATAATCAATTACCCTTGTAACTGACTAAAGCAGATTTTTTTCCCCCTGTGGGGGAAATAAGGAAATAAGGTTAGCTCAGTCTCATATGTTCTTGATATAGTTAGTTATGCTGGCTCTTTGTGATCATGTCTTTCTTCTCTAGATATTCATAGGATCAGGTTTGGAGGTGGAAGGAACTTTCTCTTTTATGATCTATTTCAACTTTCTAGCTGGCCATTACTTTAGTAATACATTCAAGAATTTAAGCAGGAATAGAAGTCAAGATGCTCCACGCAATCTTACTCCAATGTCTCATCATTGCACAAAGTTAAACTTGGGCTTTAGAAAACTGCATCATGCTCTCTGGAAGAATCTCCTAGGTTGGAAAGTCTTCACATACAATCCAAGTCAAAACTGTGTTTGTTTTCTAAGGACCAGTCTAGATGAACACAGAAAGGTTCATCATCAGTAGGCTGGTCACTTGGTTGTTTGGCTGTGACACCGTATGAAACTAAGAAAAACATAAAATGGTCCCCAGTCCCTCATAGTTCTTCTTTTTTTCTGCAATAAAAATGGCAGTGGGGCTAAAAGGGGAAGGGTGAAAAGATGATAAGATTCATATTTTTTAGATCATCTATAAATATTAACTTACCTTTCAGTATTTAAAAGTGAAATTCTTGTCCAATAATTTTAGACATACTGTTGGAGGAACTGAATCGTATCTTGACATTCTCACTGCCAGTGACACCAGAAGACTAAATAAAGTTTTAAAGCTTACATGGAAGTATGCCTTCAAATTTTTTTAAAAGCTAGTTTTACCAGAAAAGAAGCTTGTTTTGCAAAGAAACAGAAAATAACATTTGATGGGACTTTGGTTATTTTTTTTGTAGAATTCATGATAATTATTTTGAAACACACACACACACACACACACACACACACTCACACACACAAATAATTGCATTAATGTGCCAGCATCTATGGGAGAGGATGGAGAGGTTGAGAAATCTTACAAAGAACTCGATACTCTCCACATTAAATATAGACTTTGATATTTAGTGATTTCAACACAAAGGGTGAAAAATCTATTGAAAAATATAACTCAAGAGCAAAGAATGAGAGATCAAAAATTTGTTATTCACACAAGCTTCACAACCTATATACAGTTATCATAAAAAGTTTCTTCAAGAAAAGAACTGGAAAGGCACTGCCCATGGTGAGCATCAAATAACATCACAAAAAATGAAATTGTTTCTATTTTAGTGGATGGAGAATAACCTATTATTAAAATGAGTCACTGACATTTAAATAAATTAATGATACCCCAAATGGTAGAAAAGACATTAAAATCAATTATAACATTTTCTTATAGAAATTAATCAATTGCTATAAAAAAAGGAGAGTGAAAAGAGCCTAAAAACTGCTTTGGTCAGAAAACACTTAACTTTCTTGCCAAGCAGAGAGGACTCCTAGCCAAGAACAAAGCTTTTTTAGAATACAAATTCATTTGCAAAATCTTACAATGGTGGTTAAAGATTATGAGGAGTATAATTACCTAAAACAGCAAGGAGCATTGGAGATCTGCACAAAACAGTTTAAAGAAAACTGGGTGAACCCTCTACAACCTTTCCCAACATTTCTAATTTCTAGTGTCATCTCTCTGCTAATTATCTCCTATTATCTTTTTGCATACACACTTGTTTGCTCATCATCTTCTCATTTCATTGTGAGCTCAAGAGCAGAGACTGTCTTTTGTCTCCATTTGTATCCCCAGTACTTATTACAGTGCCTGGCATATAGTAGGTGCTTAATAAATGCTTATGGACTGACCACATAATAGCTCAAACTAAGCAAAGACATCCTAAGAATGTCTACAAATGCCACTATAAGGACAAAAAATAGATGAAAGATAGAAAAGATCTGCAAAACTATATAGACTATATTGTTGGGTTTTCTCAAGCATTTACATAGAAATATTTATTTCAAAAGGTATAATCACAAATGTGCAAGTTGTGGGAGGAATTATCCCCCTGCCGCTTACACCTCAGTCACTGAGGAGAGGAAAGGGATTAGGTTCATAGCTAGCTCAGTTCCTATAGAGCACAGACCCAGTTTTGTACATCTCACACATACATAGCTACATATATACAGATATTATAAATACATCCATATATGTGCATATATACATATATATGCATATATATGACAGACATCTACATATCTTAGATAGATCCTTCAAATTTGTCATAGCACTTTGCCAACCAGGTTGGATCAGGCTCATAGTAAACCCATTCTGCCCCATATCATGGTGATTTGTATATTTATCTGACCTGCTGCACATATTCCCATTAGATTACAAGAACTGTAGGATCTGGTGTGTCCTGTCTATCTTTGTAAAAAACAAAACCTACACACTTTATACATAGTATGAGAGTTCTTAATCTGGGGTCTAAGGACTTCAATTTTGGGGCTGTGGTTTTTTCAAACATTTTGGTAATTTAAAAATATGTAAAGATTTGGAGTTTTTATTTTTAAAAATTTTAAATATTTTGGCATTTCAGTATAATTAGTCTTGCTTGCAATTCTATGTATTTTATTTTATGAATTTTAAAATATTATTCTGAGAAGGGGTTCATAGGGGATCAGACTGCCAAAGGAGTCTGTGACACAAAAAAGGTTAAGCAGATTGTATAAACGTTATTGATTTGAATCGACAAGTTTTACTCCTGGTTCTTGCTGCAATATTGCACCTCTCTGGACCTTGGTTTCCTATAAAGTGAAGGGGCTGGGTTGGATGATAGCTGTTTTGATGTTAAGTTCATTTCCATCTCCAGTGTTTCCTTATTTTATTGGGTTTCTAGAATATAGAAGTGGTGGTCATCGTGGTCTGAATGAGAGAGTGGGAAGGTGGGCAAAACCACTACAGATAATTATTCTTCAAACTTGCTAAAATCAACAATGAAATTCATCTCTGGTGGCAGCAGAATTTCAGTTTCAAAAAAATTCTCTTTTCTGGGGCAGTTGATTGTCAGCCTGAGTCTTCTTTAAACACAGGGGTCCAATCATGATCAAAGTCCTGCGTCCTAGGGCATTTCTGATACTTTGCCAAATTGCCCTCAACTGCAACAATCTGGGTTCGGACAGGTTCTAAACTTCCCCAGGCTTGGATCAATATGTGTGGCACCACAGGCGTCCCTGCCCTCTTCAAGACTGCTGTGAATCAGACTGATTGTTATTCAGGTGGGATGGCCCGGTCATGAACTGTACTAATCAAAAAACAAACTGCCCCCAAAACAGTGAGGCTCCCACACTGGGCTCAGGCCTCCTCCTGACCCCTGGGAATCAGGCCCTTCCAATGGGATGGGATTGTAGGTTGTTCTTCTGGATTTTTGCACCTTCCACAGTTACCAGACATCTGGGTAAGTTTTGCCTCTCTCTCTCTCTCTCTCTCTCTCTCTCTCTCCTCTAAGTCCTCCTTCTCTCCCCTCCCTCCTTCCCTTCCCCCACTCTTCCCCTTGTTTTGGGCATTAAGGTCAGAAATGTTCAACAATTCAACGTGGGAAGTCTCTGTGAGGAAGTACGAGGCCATAAATTTCATAGAACAAGAGCCCCTATCAAGCTCAGTCTTGTTAAGAACCACACTGCCCCCCCTCCCCAATTCCCCCCAATAGCCTGATTCCTGCAGCATCAGATAAAGGGAAGAAACTTCAGCCAGCAGAATACAAAAAGTTGTTTGGTATTATACACATTTTTTAAAAAATATATTTAGTCTCCTCTTTTCCTCCTTGAATGGCATCGGTCACCTACCTTTTCAGTTCCTAGAGGTCAGGCCAATTCTCATAAACGATAAAATTCATTCACAATGACAAGTTTGAGTGATCATCAGAAAGCTATTTATTAACACTAAGGGGAAATGTTAAATCAACCTGGATAATTTGGGAACAAGTAGAGATGCAGCCTTAAGTACGCACAGGGGAGTTATTTGCAAGAAAAGATGAAATATTGTTAATTTTGCATCCTGCTAGACAAGCGTGACAATTTTTCTAGTATGTAGGAAAGATCCCTGGACAAGAGACAGAAGATGGAGGTGCTGTTCCTGTCCCTCTTGCTACATAGTGATCTAGGGCAAAGAATTTGATTGATTTGGGCTTCAACTTCCTCGGAAAAAAATGAGGGAATTGGCCTAGGTGATCTCTAATTCCTTTCTACCTCTAATAATCTATTACTCTATACTATGACTGCTTTTATCCAAGAACTCTTCAGTATCTGGAAGCTAAGACGAAGGCCTTAAAGTGATTGGTCTGTGTCTGACCAAAGGAAAACAGGTTTGAGAGTGGAAGACCTGCCGCTGTAGAGACTCAATCTGACCAGGAAGAGGAGAGCACTAAGGTTGTGTTTGTATATACTGAGTTCCATAGACAATGGAGGTGATGATCTAGATAATTTAAAGTAATACTTTTTTCCAGAAATATCTGGAATGTTTAAAAAACCATGTTTAAAAAATACAATTATCTAACTTATTGCCTTAAAAATTATATAGACATGATCCTTAAGAAAAATTCCATTACTCTACTTTCCTTCCCCAAACTTTATTATTTCTTGGTAAACCGAAAACATCCTCTCCATACACCACCACAACAACAAAATGGGCAAATGAATTTCTGTGTCAGGACTGTTTTTCATATTTAAATACTGAATCACAGAAAATCAGAGCTGAAAATAACCTTAAAAACCATCTAGTCCAATTTCCTCAGTTTACAGATGAGAAAACCAAGACCCAGAGAGGTTGTGACTTGCTCAAGGTCACACAGTCCGTTATAAAAAAAAAAAAAAAAAGCCAGGACATAGTACAGTCTTTGACTAGAGATTTACCATTTTTAACTAAAGATGCACTAAGTCACAGCTCATCTACCTCACAGTGCTGTCAGACCAAAAAATGTACTAAGGTTTGTAGTACTGTGGTCTAATCACCAGCACTCAACCCTTTAAATCTATTGTTTTGAAAAGCCTTATAGATTACCTTCCCTTTAAATATGATCAGTCTATTTCTTATCTATTTCAAAATCTCACAAGCCATACCAGAATTTTTCCCCAGATTTAATACAAACAGTTACTATGTTCTGTCTCAGGTGGCATTGCCAGCTCTCTTACTTTCTACTTAACTGTATGTATATTCTTCAAATATGTTTTCATCTTTAAATAAGCATCCATGTCCCTAGGCATAAGCCAAAATGTATTTTCAGTAGGTACAAATTCAAAGGTCACTTCACTTAAGTAGCCCTCTAAATGACAGAGAAGCTCTGCAAAAATGGGGGCTCCTCTTCACTGGAGGGTTATCTATTTTCCAGTTAATCTGGGATAAGGGAGCTCTTTCAGATTTTTTTCTTTTTGCTTGGGGAAGAGACAACCTAGAATTTTAAATGATGCTTACCGACAACTTATGGTTCTATTGTAGAAATTGGTCTATTTCCTTCACTCAAAATTAATGTGCTGCAAAACTGGCTAATAGTTCATGTCACAGAATGAAGGAAAATTTATTTAATTTAGGAGTCATCTGAAAACCATAAACTGTCCTTCCTTTCCTCCTTCTTTCCTTCTTTTCTTCCTTCCTTCCTTCTCTCCTTCCTTCTTATCTCAAAAGGTATATGCTGGAGATGAAAAATATTAAGATTTCATGATCTCTTTAAGATGAATTGGTTCAAACCAAAAAAACATCTTTGTACCTATTTCTCCCACTGATCTCCAGAAGTAAGGACAATATAAAAGGAGAGGTAGGCAGAAAGTTGAGAAGTCTCAGGCTCTGTTTTCACAAACAGGAGGAGGAAAAAGACTTGTTGAGATCGTTTATTTTGGTCACAAACAGAATTCCTAGGGCCTATGCTTTTCCATTCCCAAGGGAAGAATTTAAGTGAGGGTACTTTCTTTTCCTCTGAGAAAAATGAACATCTAAGTCTAGACTAGATGGTACAAATTGGGTTGATGGCATATGGTTGCTTTACATATATTATGAGATTTCCTGAGGAGGAAAGGAGAAAAGGGGAGGCAAGAATTCAAAACAAAGACAAAAAAAACCTTTGCTGTTTTAATATAATTGAAAAAAAATCTATTTTGTCTCTCCAGCAGAGCTAAAAACACATAGTGTATAGATAATACCAATCTAGTAACAAGATGGTTGGATGAAGTTTTGAAATTTCATCTTTAATTTTTTGAGTTCCAGCTAAGACCCATACTCAGTGCTTTAGACCTCAACGTTATTTCAGTTTTAATTGTGTTCAGTATGATGTACCAACAATATGTCTTGATAAATCTGAATGGGAATCTAGTATAAGATTCCTCCTGGCATGGCTCTAAAGCAAAAGCCTTGCTTTAGTCAACCAGCTCAGGAATGTGGTTAATGCAACCAACCTTTCTTACCCCCACAGCTCTGTTTTTGTGAGGTTGGCAGAAACTGACACTTTTTCTTTTGCTTAATTAAGTTGTTCAGAGGAAGGCTGGTCAAACAGTTGCATCGACGTGGGGAGTCTTGAAATGAACAGAAAGCAGTGGGCGTTGCCAACATAAAAAGGGGGATTCCGTTATTGTTTGGGTGTAGACGGGTCATTTTTTCAAAGTTACTGCTGCCTGAGTGGCCACAACCCTGCGAGAAGTGGTGAAAGGATGTTAAAGCTGCTTAAATACAACTACCTTGGGTTCTAAAGTTTATTGAAAAAGAAAGAGAGAAAAAGAAAGAGAAGGAGAGGAAGAGAGAGATAGAAAGAGAAAAAGAAAGAGAGAGAGAGGGAGAGAGAGAGAAGGGTCATTTATTTAACATTTTCTTTACTTCTCTGTTTTCTCTTGCTCACTCTCCTTAAAAACGAAAAGGCAAATAGTGGGCTCATTTAAATAGATGTCATCGTGACTTACAGACAGAATTTGGGAGCCCTCATTACAATATAAGTAAAACTGTTGCCAGTGGAACTTTACTTGGTTCTGGAGGGCCCAATATCACTGACTCTGAGCTGTGAGGCAAAGTGTAAACCCCTCCCTGCCCCATACTGGGGTTGGAAAAAATCATAACCTAGATCACAGCCGTGGAAATTCCAGCTTTCGTTCTTGAGCGATGTTATGACAACCATGAACAATATCAGTCTCATGGATATTCAAAGGGAATGAGACTTGATTTGAGTCAAGATTCTCCCCACACCCTTTCTGTTTCAAAAGCCTCCTAGACTTCTCATTCATAATACCCTTCTCATTCACTACCACAGATCCCACACTCGATTCATTTCAAATATTAGAGTCTTCAAAGAGTTCTCTTCATCACATTCTACTCTGTGATGTAATTAGGAGTCACATGGATGGAGCCCAAGGCTGGGAATTGGGCTCCCAGGTTCGGTTGGCCGCTGACATTCTCTTCCACCCTGAACATTTTTAAAATTTTACCATTTAGTGCTTCTGGTTGTCTATGCACAAAATGGAGATGGTTATAACGTACAATGTTGGGCGCTCAGTAAGTATTTAATGAATAGGAGACCTGTCCTCTTTATCCTGCTTTCATAGAAATAGTCTGTGTAAATTGACGCTTGAAAGTCTACTGAGTGAGTACATCTCACTGAAGATGCTAGGTCAGGTCTCCAGGTGCCACTGGTTGGTAAACAGTAGGTCGCTGCTCAAGTTTTATCAGCTAATAAATGAAATGGATATTCAGACCATTTTCCTGGCATTGATTATGTGTGAGAGTGTTTCTGCATGCCCTGGGCCTTGCATGCAATGTTTATGCACATGAAGCCTCAGTGTCTGTATGGCATCACAAGGCATTGCATTTATTCAAAGCTTATCTACTTGGACTTTCCATCCCATCCAAGATAAATAGCTTTTGGAGAACACAGACTTCTGCGTGAGTGAATGCCCAAAGTTTTCAGTAACTTTTAATCTGACTGCTCAATACCATTTCTTGTTAGCTTTATTGACTCACACTGTGGCCAGGTCTACAAGAATAGTAGTTGTCAATTTAATAGTAACCTTTGAACATTTTCATAAAAAATATAATCTGAGTCCAAATTTGGGGATCATTTCCATCAAGAAATGAAGAGATAAAGCCAAGTTTTTGTTTTGTAATATATAGCAGTATTTGAATTACCAGTTATTACCAGACCCAAGTGTCTGCATTTTTAGCCTTTAATATCTATAAGTATACATGTTAAGAGGGCAGGTAGGTAGTGCAGTAGATAGAGTCTGGAAGTCAGGAAGACCTGAGTTCAAATCCAGCCTCAGATACTTGCAAGCTGTGTGACCTTAGGCAAGTCATTTAACAGCAATTACCTCCCCAAAGAAACAAGTAGATAGTGTGCCAAGCTTAAAGTCAGGAAAACCTGAGTTCTACTGGCTATGTGACCCTGGGCAAGTCACTTAACCCTGTTTGCCTCAATTTCTTCATCTGTAAAAAGGAGCATAAAGAGTCAGGCATGACTGAACATCAACAACATACATAGACAGCAGAGTGTGGTAGATTGACAGCTAGACTCCAAGTCAAGGATACTTGGGTTCCAGTCTTACTTTGGACAAAAGTGTTCTTGCCATGTGACCTTGTGCAAGTCACTTAAACTTAAGGCCCTAGGGAATACTCTAAATTAGAGGTTGCAGAACAGCTTCCAATTTGAATTGGTAGAAAGCGTGTCCTCACCTAGAATTCCTCAGACAAATGAAGTTGCCAGTCAGGACCCATACAGAAAAGTACAGACATCACCAATATTTTCAAAAGCATCAGATCAGACTTTAAAGGACCATGGTCCTTTTATGGGATGGTGGATGATGTCCTAGACTTGAAGTCACAAAGACCCACAAAGGTGGGTTTGAATCCCATCTCTGACCTGCCATAGCATGAATTCTTGCATTGAGCTTAGCAGGATTGTTGTAAGAATCAGATTAAATAAATTAAATAAACAAACAGATAGATGAGTGAGTAGATAAATAAATAAAAAATCTTTAAAGAACCAAATAATACGTTATATACACTGCTTTCTGTAGAGCATTATATATCGGTCAGTTAGTAGTAGCATTGCACTAAAGGCCAGATGAAAAAAAGCTATGGCAAATGTTTTTCCCACCTACTGAGGTGAAATATATAATCAGCACATGTAAGAAGATCTGGAATACATCTCCCCTTCCATAATGTGTATCTCATTAGGGGATCCCTTAGTCTGGTAACTCATTGATAACGTTTTCCATCAATCCTGAGGCAAGAGAATAATCCTTCTAACCATGCCTCTCTTTAGTAAACCTGTTTTCCCTCTCAAAAAGTTAAAACTCAGTAATCAACAAGACAAATTAAATACCTACACACACATCTTTCTAATAATAGTCAAATAACTGGTGACTGTTCCTACTATCTCTTGAAAAGTAGCATGTTCTGCAGCTGGGGACAGTACAGAGCAGATGGGAGTCGTGGTGGCCTTGATTGTAAAATACTCTAAGTGCCTCCCATGCCACCTGGCAGCCATCCTGCGTTCCAGAACCTCAGTAGGTATGTATATGACCGCTGAGTCCATTCCCACTTGATATGACAGGCCCTCTCCAATTTTCCAATTTCCTGGCAGATTGGGCAAATTTAAAAAAAAAATTAACACAGTATTCCTCAACGTTCCCAAATTCTATCTGCTAGTTGGAGCAAGTCTAATATTATGTCTTTATATCCCAGGAAATAGAAAGCCTTCCTCAACAGGGCAACCCCATAACAGTTTAGATACTGCAACTAAGGTCCTAAAGACAGAGGGAAAGATTCACAAGGGCTGGCTAGGAGCCATCTTACTATTCCTGGCATTTGCAGTCCCACATGGAGCTTTGCAGCTTGTCAGGACAAAGAGTACAGTTTTTATCAGCCCAACATTCTGCTGACAAATGCATAATAAACTGACAGAAAGAGACCAAGCAGCATTTCAAAACCCCAGTTACATGGGAGGTAGACCCTGAGTGGGGATGGTCACTTTCTGCAGGTGTTCGTCCAGTGTCCCTGAATTTGCATTTATTTGCATATACTGTCAAACAGTTGGCTGACAGAAACTCTGAGAAGGTCTGGACAGGGCCCAAACCTGTCAGTGGCTTTCTCCTTGCCAGTCAAGGTTGGCTTTGGCTGCAATTAAAATGGGAAAGCAATACTTCTAACATTGTAATATAAGAAGCCACAGCTGGGATGAAGTTATAAAGAGAAAGTGTGTTTCCTTCGAAGGAAAAGAAGAAAAGTTCCTACAAAAATTTGAGCTTGTAGTAAATGCCCAAGGAAGTACCCATTTAAACTAAAAAGTATTTTTCGAGGAACAGAAATATTTTCCTTTTCCTTTCCATCCCTTTTGTATCATCATCATCATCAATGATCGGACACCCATATAACAAAAACCGGGCCTTATACATTGAGGTGCCTGGCTAACACTTCCCAGAAAGTATGGAGGAAGACAGGAAGAGGGACAGTATTTTTCAGACAAGAGACAAATTTTGAAGCTATGTTTCAGTTAGCCTATATTTAAGACTAATGTTCTCTGTCTAGGGTGTGGTATCTGATAGGAGTGAGAAAAGTTGGAGGGGAAAGAATGCATTTCTAATCTATATTTTCCTCGTTAGAACAAGGATTACACATCATATTAGCATATGGATTGCTGTGGGAAAGAAAAAAAGAAAACCCTGTGTTTTTACTACTGTAAGACTGAATGGCCATAGTTAAATGATCGAGGGGAGAGGAAAAGAAAGGAAACAGAGTCGAAAGAAAAAAAAATTTAAGAGCACATGAGATTTATCTTTGGAGGCCTACATCCTTTGAGTTGTTGTTTTACATATTCTTTTAGTGAGCCATAACAATTTATTAAATACTTAATCTCTCAACAGTGGTGGGCACTAGAGTTTCATGAGCAACAGACAATAGATTCTGTTTTATCGTCAACAATTAAGACAGTGTTTAGCTCGGGACTGCAAGTGTCTGAGCCATCTGGCCCATATCTCCACAGTAAAACATTGTCTGTGACACAAAAAATGACTACATCCACAGGACAAACTAATGTGACCTCTACATAAAGCCTTCTTCTGAAGCTATGATATCATACTGCCTAGGGGATACCAGCACAATTGAATCTGGTCACCAAGAGCACAAGTGAGATAGGACTATTTAAACCAAATTTTCTAGGAGACTTTTGTCCTCTGTGGCAAACCATCCAGATTCGACTCCAGCACTGAAACATCTTTTTTATTCACTCTTAAGGCAACAGTGCGGTTCTGTTTTTGTATTGGCAGTCCTTCCTCTTGAGCTTGTGCAAGGTCCAGGAAGTACACATCCATTTTCAGAGTCCAGCACCTGCAAGTTGGTCTTCCAACAACGTTTTACTGATAGATTCCCCCACCTGCATCAGCCTTTTTTCTGATACCCCTGAAACAAGCAGCTCTTTCTCTTCCTGCCAGTTAGTAGGTCCAAGTCTGCCAGCTTCACAAATAGCTGAACGAGTCACTCACAGCACTACATTACCTGAATGGCTGCTTCATGAAGCAAACAAAAACACACACACACACACACACACAACACATACACACACACTGCCAGCCGCTCTTCCACCCCAATCAAGAACAGTGCTAATGGAAGGAATGTCAATTTCCTGAAAAGGCACAGTTCAGTTTTGGCTTCCTTGGCATTCATTTTCCTGCACTGTAGGAAACTTTCACTAGAGAAATGTGAATCCAGTGGAAGACAGATCACATCATGAACATAAAAGATAGGAGCTTTGCTTAAATGTTCTATTTATCCTGAGTTTCATCTAATCTCTTTTTATTTTTTAAAGAAAAAGCAATGCATTTGCCTCCTGAATGTCTGGTTATCTCTCACAGTTTCATCCCTATTAGTATAATAGGGGATTGCTAATCAGGGGACTCCTGTCTGATCAACTTCATCTCGCCAGGTCCATCAAATTGAAGGGTGTAAGAAGACGTTGGTCAGAGACGTTAAAGTTTTTCCCCGTTTGGACTTTAAGTGGTTGTATCAACTACTTGTGAGGAACATGAATTTTGAGTGGATCATACTCTAAGTGACCTATTCACAGACTAAAGTATATGGAAACTGGGATTGGCCCATTTGTACCTTGGATAGGATTGAACAGGGTTACTTTTCATACTTTCAGACTTTGATAAGACTGTAAAGAATTATGAAGAAATGTTTATAATTCTCTGCTCCTTTAGGAGTTTAGACTGTGTGCTTTTCTAATTTAGGAATTTATATTACTAGGTCATCTTGTTGGAATTATAGGGTTGCTAACTTTTGTTTAGCTGAAAGATCTGCCATGGCCTTGTTAGGTTTAGAAAACACCAACAAGTTCTGAGAAGATAAAGATCTCTGGTACTTTAGAAGAAGGCCAACTTTGGGAAAAGGTCCTGGCTGTTGCAAGGAAATAAGTATTCATTTTTTCCCTTTAGCTTCTATAATAGGGGTGGGGAGGCGTTGGGGAAATGTTTTCTCTTCAGTTCCTATCCATGAAGGCATCTTGTAACAGAGAACTTGCCTGTGCCCAGCACAGAGAAGTCTCAGAAAGGACAGTTACAGAATCAAATTGAGTTACAGAAATGAGCCAGACCAGTGAGCCCAATGAAGCAATATTCCCAACAGAAATGGTAAACCCAGAGGAGTAGCACGAATAAAGCATGAGAACAGAAAGCTTGTCAGGACTCTCAGGTGCTGAAGGAGTGTTCGTGGCCCTAGCCATGTACTGATTTATGTGTTTGCCTCTTTTAATAGTACATTTATATGCACGTGTGCACATCCTTCCCACTGATGCTACATGTACTCTTAGGAGAGGCTACCCTTAGAGAAGACTTACAGAAGGAGTGTTTTATACCTGCTCTTTCTACTTATGGTTCAATTCAGGAAATACCTTTGTTTTGAGCTGATTATATTTATCGGTTCATTATTGAGGATAAAATTACCAGTGGAAGCCTTAGAGCTGTGGTTTGGGGAATGCAGTCCCACAGATTGCCTTGGGTATAGGTGGCCAGCTTCTGAGGAGACCCAACCTGCAAGTACAAGTCCAGGGGGTGGCCTAGGATGGGCACAACATTAGAAATGGGCTGTATCATATTGAAGGTCCTTTCCTTCTCTAAGAAATGATTATACCCATTTTAAAGTCTGGAGTTTCGCAGGCATACAACAATGAGGTCAGCACAATGACTGTAGACCTTCAGTTTGGTAGATAGTCTAATGCCCCTTCTCTCCCACACTTTTCTTCAGAGCCTCCCAAACACTGAGCTAGCTCTGGCAATGCGTGCATCAACCTCATTATCTATGTGTACATCCCTAGAAAGTATACTGCCAAGGTTATTGAACTTATCCACAGTATTCAAAATTTCTCCATTTCTTGTAACTGATGGTTCCATATATGGATGGTATGGTGGAGAACCTCTGGCTGGTGGAGAACCTTTATTTTCTTGGTATTAATTGCTGCACCACAATTAGCACAGGCAGCAGAGAACTGATTTGTGGCATTTCAGCCTTAAAGGCTGCATTGAATGCACAATCATCCACAAACCAAAAGTCAGGCACCAGTGCCATTTTCAACTTCATTGAAGGCATCTGACAACCTCTCTGAAAACATCGTGCTAAAAAAGCATGAGAGCAAGCACATAGCCCTACTTTACTCTAACAGTGACCAGGAAAGCAAGAGAGCATCATCCATTATAATAACCCATGCAAACATGCCATCATGAAACTGGCATACAATCGCCAGAAATTCTAGTTGTTTCCATTCGAATGGTCTTAGGAAGATTCTGAAGGTCACTTGGCAAAATAAGGTCCTGGGCACTGAAGTCTTTTCTTCAGCTGAACTACCAAGCATTCAAACTCTACTACAGAAAGTGTAACTCCAACGGGCTGGTCCCATTGTCAAATGACGAACATACATTTGCTGAAAATACTATGTTACAGAGAGCCCAGACAAGGCAAGTGTTCACATGGAAGTCAGAAGAAGAGATACAAGGACACTTTCAAGATCTCTCTGATGACCTTTGGTATCAGTTGTTAGATGTGGGAGATACTAGCAAAGAATCATCCAACATCACATGCCCTCATCCAAGAAAGCACTGTGCTCTATGAGCAAAGCAAAATTGCAGTAGCTCAAAAGAAATGCGAAATGTACAAATTTAGAGGAATTTCCTTCTCAAATGTTTATACGGAGTATTAGTACTCAACCTCTGGTACAGCCTCCTATTGGTCTGATTAACCACAGCCAGATCCATTGTACATGTATGCTGACATCATGATGTCATTTTGGTCTTCTTCAATTACAAAAGACAACAGTCAGGGAAACTGAGGCATAGATGTAATTCAAGAATAGACAGTCATTTGGCAAAGTTAATACCAACAACTGTAACTCTGAATGCTTTGTCCTCCTAACTGTAACTCTGAATGCTTTGTCCTCCCTTCTAATCATGAGGCTACATATTTACATGACTTAAATTGCATGAAAAACTGTTGGGATTGGAAGCTCAATTCCGTGTGGACGGTCTTGGGCGGGGAAAAGTGGGACTTCTAAATCTTAGAGTCTTACCAGGCCCTCCATGAACAGCGGGGTTCGAGAAGGTCAGACTGAGCTAGCTCGGCTAGCTCGGGTATTTCCGCCTCTCCCCAGGAGATACGTGATGGGTGGAGTCTCCCTGCCCTCGAGGTCGTCCCGGATTGGAGCACACCTAGTTACCTAACAGCACGGTATTGAGATGCAAACTGTGTGGCTGAAAGTTAAGTAGGATTGAGGAAGCCTGAAAGCTCTCTTAGCACGTGAGGAGCCAAGAGGACAGTAGGCTCCGCTTCTCTCTTTCCTCTCTCCCCTCACCCTCTCTCCCCGCTTGTACTTCTATTTCCAAGCCCTTAAGATCTAGCCTCCTTAGGAAATCTCCCCCTCTTCCTCCTAAGGAAGACCCCTCCTGCACTTGTAACTAGACCCTGAAATAAAGCTCAACCCTTGTTCGACTCTGGAACGTCCTTTCTCTCATATGTGCATCCGGTTTTGGCCAGCCGAAGACCTCGGGAGGTGAGGTAAGAAAGACTCGGGTAGCCCAATACAGGCCTCTAGGCTTGGCAAAAAACAATATTAATAACTTAATGTCTCTTTAACTGTTTCTTGTAACTGCTCATTAAAAGGTTATAGCGACAGTTTCATTTGAATTATGTGGAACCCTGTGTAAAATAGTATAAAAATTGTAGATGATAAAAAAGGAAATAAGCATTTTTTAAGCACCTTCCATGTGCCAAGCACCATGCTAAATGTTTACAAGTTGATTGTAATTTACAATTTACAATAAAAATTGACTGTAATTTACAAATTGATTCTCACTGCAACCATGGGAGGTTATAATCCCCCTTTTACATTTTGTCTTGGGAAACTGTGGTAAACAAGTTTTGTGACTTGCACAGGGTCAAACAGCTAGGAAGTATCTGAGATAGGATTTGAACTCAAGTCTTCCTGACTCTAGGTCCGATGCTCTATCTACTGTGCCACCTGACTGTGTCTTGGTGAGGTATTTAGACCAAGCCTCCTGTGAGCTCTGGACCATGTCCACACATAAGTTCACTACAGGAGATTCCAGCCAGCATCCTGGGTACTTTGATTACTTTCTTCTGATAGCGTATAGGCTGTCCAAAAGTTATTCTCACTCTTATCATGTAACCAGACCATTCTCTTTTTCTAACAAACATTTCTTTGTCGACATTTTTTTCTACAATTCTTTCTTTAATTGATATGGTACAATGAATAAAGCACTGAACCCAGAGTCAGAAAGATTTGAGTTAAAATTCCACCTAAGACATTTTCTTAGCTGTGTGTCTCTAAGCAAGTCACTAAAACCTTTCTCAACCTCAGTTTTCTCATCTGTGAAATGGGAATAATAGCACCTACCTCCCAGGGTTGCTGTGAGGGTCAAATGAGGTAGCATATGTGAAGTGTTTTGAAAACCTTAAAATGCTGCATAAATACTAGTTAATATTATTACTGTTAATAACATTATTAATATTATTATTGTTGTTAATAATAATAATGCACTTTCTGAACTGCGATATAAATGCTAGCTATTATCATTATTAAATATTGCAATCCTCACAGCTACTACAAATCTCTTCACTGACCTCTAAGTTATGTTTATATTTAATTCTTCATAAACTGTAGTATTCTAGGACGTGCATCCCTTCAACAACACTGGTTAAATTTTAATATGAGGAAGATTTGTTTCTGAGAGAAGGTTTGGGTAATTAAAGGAACTTTATGATTCCCTGAAGGGAACCCTGATCCCTTTTCTATTCCTGTTGTTTCCAGGTTTCTCAAATCATTATCCATTTGTTTCCCCAAATAGAGTAGAGAGAAGTCCAATACTTGCTACTTACTACTGGGGTACCCTGGGACAAGTCCTTGAAATTCTGAGCATCCTCATCTGTAAAATAAGGAGGTTAGGTTAATTTACTTCTAAATTCTCTTTTAACTCCATAGCTATGATCCTATGTGTCACAATCAGACAGACAGACAGATGGACAGACAGATAGAGACAGAGACAGAGAAAGGAAGAAGGAAAGAGACACAGAGAGAAAGAGACAGAAAGTGGAGACAGATAGACAAACCATACACTTTATAGATTGAAATAATAATCTGAATAATAGACATTCTTCATACCTTTGGATTTTTCTCTTTGTGTAAAACTTTTTAGGGTGATTATGGATTTTTTTCCAAGAGGTTCTATGATGTTGCAGGGTTTGATGGAAACAGTACTCTGTCATGCACAGACATGATCATCTGGAGGACCTCTTTATCAATTTGGTCTTTGAATATCCCCCATGACAGTCAGTGGCAAACACCTTTGGGGAGCATATGTTTTTTCTCTTATATGCCTTTCCTAATATTAACAATCTAAAGGTTATCCAACAAAGTTATATCTATTGCTATATCTTTCAAGGAGTCTTACATAATGTCTGTGTAAATACCTTTTTTTTTTTTTTTTTGGTAAGAGAGCCTTTAAAAGCAGCATTCCACTCTATTAAATCAATGTTTTTTTCTATAATCAACAAGCACAGAGCAATATTTCATTCTCATAATTCAGTTAATTGTTTAATGGTAAAGATTTGGTCTAATGTGGAAACTCACTTGTGAAATTCTGCCTTTTCCCTACAAATGGTCTTACTGAGAATACCCTCAATGAAAGTATAGGTTATTCTTATGAAAATTCTGGTTTCTTAGATCTGTTAATATTGTTGGAACATTGACTCAGGTTTATTTCTAGAAAAGGAGTTGGACCAGTCATGCATCAAAAATCAAAGATGTTCAGAAAGCATATGGACCAATCATTATTGATGTTCTCTCATCTCTTTTCAGTATTATTAAAATCTGAGTCCTCATATTTCTACCACATATTTGCTACATTTCCACCCTCCTTGCAAATCAAACCTTCAATACCCTCACAATTGCACAACTTCCGTTATGGACATCCTTCCTCTTTGTATACTTGGTCTACTCCTATTACTTTTCTTGTCTAAATTTTCTTTAGTGCCGTTTCTCTCTCTTCTTAAGTATAGCTAGGACTATCTCATTAAAGTCCAAGGATACATAGATGATACTCTACCATTCCTATGATGAAAAAAGTTCATTTTAAACATCCTTGCAAATCTTCCCCACTTTTATTCTGTTGGTTGTCCTTCAATTTTCATAAATCACTATTGTGGTACCACAATATAATAATAGTTAACACAATATAGTATAAAACTCTTATTTGACTTCTTTTTATAGTTCAGATATTTTGATGTAGCAAATTAAAGAGTTAAGAAACGCCTTCCTCAGGGTTATGGAATTTTGAAATACTTTTATGAAGAGATTTTGACTAGTACATTTAAGATTTGGTAGTAGACTTAGGGTTTTTTGAGAAATTCATCTAATATCTTTGAGTTTTCTGACCACTTTTTTTCTCTCTCATTATAAGTTTCTTCCTAGCAAGCCCAGACATTAAGTTTCTGTTGCATGCAGAGTTAGAATCCATTTCTTCCAAAATGCATGGGGGATACATATCTGCTTGTCTATTGCATAGCATGAGTTCCATCAAAAATTATGAGGATGTAATTGGCAAGGTGCTGGCCACGAAAAAATCCAGTAAATTAAGTGAAGGGCTGGTGGAACTTATTTTTATTCCATTTCTACTGTAGGGATTGCTGAAGGAATATATTTCTCTATAATTATTCAGTAACTCTCAGAAGAATCACTACAAAATTAACTAGACTTAATTATTAGAGTAAGACAGTCAATAACACTTATTAAGTGCCTATTTTGAACCAGGCGCTGTAGTAAGTCCAGGGGATGAAAAGAAAGGCAAAAAGACAGTTCCCACCCTTGAGGAGCTCTCAGTCTAATGGGGGAGACAACATGTAAATAATTATGTGCAAACTATATACAGTATCAAGATAAATTAATTGCCTTTCCTCTCACTCAGCTAAACCTAGGCTGAGTTATAGATTTCTATTTTGTAAAATGAGGATAATAATATTTTAGTTCTTTTTAAAAATATTTTTCCAAATTTCATGTAAAAAACAGTTTTAATAGGTTTTTTTCATTGTGAGTTCTATATTATCTTTCTCCCTTCTCTTCCCTTTCCCTGAAACAATAAGCAATTTGATGACTGTTTCAGTTTTTTAAATTTACCAAATTTTTACATTGAAAGCTAAATTCTGGAGTAGGGAGAGATGTCAATTCAATAGGTTTTAAAGAGAAACAACTTCAGTGCTCAAATGAGATCATTATAATTAGCCTCTAGTCACCAGACCTCCAATCTGGGGATGACTTCATTCTCTGGGTTTTCTACTCCACTTCTGCTGAGTTCAAGCAATGTCTCTATAGAAATATGGGAATGTCCTGGCATGGGAGGATAGATTTTCCAAGGCATCGCTAAAGCCTTGACTATATTTCCCAAATCTAAATAACAGTTCTCTACTAATCATCTAGAGCAACTGCAAAGAAATGTCAAGGGTTTTTCTGCAAAGAGTTACGGGACCAGGGTTCAGCATCTCAGCTCTCCTACTTACTACCTATGTGACCTTGGACAAGTCATTTGGTCTTTTTGGGTCTCAACTTCCTCATATAAGACCAACAAGTTGAGCTGGATGACCTTTCTGTTACTTTTTGACTCCATAGATCTATGGGCACATGATCCATTTTTTTTTATCTTTTAAGTTTTTCAGTGCTTTGGGCTTATGTTTAGAAAAATCCTTCCTGAATAACTCAATTGCCTTGTTTTTCCATTTTTGTAAATTCACTCATCTTATATTGGAATGAAGAAGAAAATCAAGAAAGAGCATTGGATTTAGAGGGGGGAAAGATCCATCTTCAAATGAAGAAACTAAGCCTAACTAAATATTCAATATACTAGATGTTAAAATATTAAAATAACTGTCAGAATTTGAATGCAAGCAGTAGAATTACAAATCCCATTTTGTTTGCACCATACCACACAGAGTAAGACTTATTGTGTGAAACAGTTCTAAGTAACTTATACTTTAGTCAGTCCCTCCATATGAATATTACTCTCCAATTATACAGATAATAATCTCTCTATACTTTTTCATCATTTGTGGTTATTACCCATATTTTCCCAAAAATCCCCATAAAGAATTCTTTTAAGGCTTTCCTCTGGTTCTCTTATTATGAATGAGTGTAGTACTTTGGCTATCCATCTTTCATTCTTGATACATGTCTCGTTCCTTTCATTTTCCAATAATAAATATTTTTTTCCACAATATCTTGCTTCAGTGTCTTTTTGTGTCATGGATGTGACCCTGGGTTTTCAAAAACTATGCTGGAGGCTAAACTCTGGCAGGTTCTACCATGCTGCAAAATCTTCCAATATGGCCATGGCAAAAGATTGAGTCTCTTTGTCAAGAATCAACCCATCAAAGTTATGGAGAGGTTCACCACCAGTAGAATGGCAAGTTGATGATGAATATTTTGATTATAGTAACCCACAAACAAAGAAAGGTACAAAAGAGCCCTCAGTCTTGTGTATCCTCATTTCACTTTTCTAGTGATAGTCACAGGATGGCAGGGTCAGAGAGTACTAAGAATCACACAGTTTTTAACCTGGAATAAATTTCAATTTAACAGTTGAGTACTCTAAATGTGAAACCTTGTCCATCATTCAACAGGTTAGTTGGTTGCTGTCCTTTGTTCTGGAAGAGGACCAAAATGACATCACTATATTCAACAAGTACACATAGGTCTGGAAGAGACAAACCATGTCAGCCTTGGCATTCTTGCTATAAATGAAATCCTAAGATCAAGAAAATCATAGTTAATGGAAGGATGCTTAACAGGTACTCCACAGGGAGTAAAAAAAGAGTTAGTGAAGTGTACAAAAACAATACAAGAAAATAATTTTGGTCATCATATATTAAAGTACTGATACATATTTTCAAAAAGGATAACCATGAAAATTATTACAGCTTACATATTAAAATCAGTTGCTGAGAATAAAGAAAAATTCTATGAAGAATTCAATGAGCTCCTACAATAAATGTAATAATAAATCATTATCATACTAATAATCACAAACACACTGTGATACTTGATGACAAGTATAACGATAGGAAACCATGAGAATGGGAAGAAATATATGGAAAAACAAGGTTCAGGAAAAAAGGAATGAGAGAAACCAAAGACTTGTAGATTATACCTGTATGTAATGAACATTTTCATGAAAAGAATTCATAGACACTGGACATAGTCAATAACATCACACACAAAAACAATTAAATTATAGTTTAAAAGAGAAGAAAAGATTTGTTATTGATGCAAGAGTTACACTTGAATCAAGGGCAGCTAGGTGGTGCAGTAGATAGAGTACCAGTGCAGGAGTCAGGAGGACCTGAGTTCAAATCTCACCTCAGACACTTGACACTCACTAGTTGTGTGATCTTGGGCAAGTCACTTAACCCCATTTGCCTCATCCTGGTTCATCTCCAGTCATCCTGATGAATATCTGGTCACTGGATTCAGATGGCTCTGGAGGAGAAGTGAGGCTGGTGACCTGCACAGCCCTCCCTCTCTCAAAACAAAGTCAAGTTCAAGTCATGTCATCATTTCTCTGATGGCATGGTCTTCTTAGGCAATGAAGGATGAACACACACACACACACACACACACATACACTTGAATCAACTATTCATGACTCAACTTACTCAATTGAACTATGATCAGAATTAGTTTAAAGAATAATGAGAAAAGTGTGACATATGATTTAAATAATTCTACTTATTAAAACATGTAATTAAAAACCAAAAAATGAGAAACTAACAGAAATGAGATTGACTATTCATGTTTTCCAAAGGTTTAACCAACATAAATTAATTGCCATGACAAAGAAACCAAAACAGCACAGAAAATGCCTTCATCAGCAAAGTCCTGACTTACTTGACAGAAAAAGATAAATGGCAAAGGTGGGCATCAAATTAGAATATAAAATCTTGCGAAGAAGGATGATAGACATTTATGCATGGTCTCATAAAGCTGAAAGAAGTGAGAAAGGGTAAAAACATTCAAAGAAAGCTTGGCAAAATATCCAACTAAGTAAGGGCATGTAAGGACAAAAATGGAAGAACAGCAAACAAAAGAAAAATGGAAAACAGTTGTAAGAATCATTAAAGCAGTTTTCTCTAGCACGTCTGTGCTGCAGATGAAGCAATTATGAGGACATTAAAGAATCAATATGCAAGGCATCTAAAGAGAAGAACCCAAGACATGGAAAAAATCATGGACCTTATAAATGCCTTATTGAAAAAAGCGACTGAGAAAGCAACAGTTATCACCTATATATAACCAATGAGAAACTTAAAAAAAAAAGAAAAGAAAAAAAGATATCAAGGAATTACATAATAAGAAGAAAAGATAAATTTCTTTTGTATTGAAGATGAGGGCAACAGGCAGACAGTAAAAATAGAATTAAGGAAGAAGGACTAGGGCTCCTAGTTAGAGACCACTGATCTGCAGTCCCATTGCTTTATAGGTAGTATTGTCAAATAGATTTCTTGCACAGTGTTCCCAAAGATTATCAAGTTTCTTCTATGCACTGGTATTTTCTATCTATCTAGAATCTAACTTTAAATAGTAGGTCTCTATGAGATACACAGTTGGTCTTGGAGTCACAAGATCTAAAAACAATTGCTGCCTCTGATACTTAACTAGGTTTTATCAAGGACAAGTCAATTAACATTTGAACCTGTTTTCTCATCTGTAAAACTGAGACATTAGACCAACTAGCTTCTAAATTCCCTTACAGAGCTAAATCCTTGATCCTGTGAGTTAGTGGTCAAGATTACCCTATTGGACCTCAAGGTTTGGGTTAGAGCAAAGATTTAGGTTCAAGGATTTCCAGAAAATTGGTACTCAGGAAGCTAGTGTAAGCTTGAGTTTTATTACCATGCAGTGCAACAAGCTGGTCAGAACAAAAACATACACATACACACACAATATGGCAACACAGTCAGAGGTTTGGCCACACAGGGCCAGTCACATGAGGGAGACATGTACAGTGGCAAAATATCAGTGGGAATATCAGGAGTCTGAGCAGGGAAGCTTCATACCTTAAAGATAACTTAAACTGATAACTGATGCTCTGTGTGGGAGAGAGCATTCCTATTAAGACTTAAATGTGGGAGAGAAATTCCCCAGTTTGCTTATCAAAAACAGACACATCGGGGAGTTTCCTAATCAGGACCAGAAACTGGGTGACGGTCCAAATCCATAATGAGGAATCACAAGAGTGTCATCCAATCAGGAACCACAATCATGTTTGACACAGGGTCAGAATGAGTCAGGGCAATGGAAAAATACAATCTGTCACTATATGTGACTCCATATTGGAGTCCTATCACTTACACTACAACATTGAACAATATATTGCAAATACGTCAATTGTTGCAAGGATAATATTTGTAATAACCACCCCATAGGATTGGTGTGAGGCTCAAATGAAATCTCACATATAAATTGCTTTGCAAACCATAAAGAACTGTATGATAATAATAGCTAGCATTTATATGGGTTCACAAAGAACCCATACATTATCTCATTTGAGCCTCATAATTCTGTAAAGGTAATTGCTGTTATTATTCCCATTTTACAAATGAGGAAACTGAGGCAGAGTGGTTAAGTGTCTCTCCCAGGGTCACATAGCCAAGATTCAAATCCAGATCATCCTGACTGTACCAGTCCAGCACTCTATCAGTTATAATTATATTTATAGAAGGAATTAATTTTTAAATTTTTGTTATAAATTGAACAACTGGAACTTGTCTAAAAATTTCACTCATTACGAGCTTTTGTAGTTTTGTCCAAGATGAGTTATTTCATTTTAAGTTTAAGAATCATTGCAACAGGTCCACTAGACAGCTTAAAAAGCCCCACACTCCAAGAGTTCAGTACTGAGACAGCAGGCACTTTGCACATTTCAATTCTTCAGCATATATATTCTAAGCATTCTCCCCTATTCCTGGGGCATCTCTTTTGTAAGCTCCCCCACCCCATTTGGAAATTACCCAATCTTTATGAAGTCTGCCCTTTCTTTACATACAAAGAATGCAAGATTCAAAAAAAATTCTTTTAAAAAATGAATAGGGCTCTTACATGTTAACATATCAGGGGCCTCTGCACTGCTCCCTTTCTATAATTGGTCCTTGATAACTTCTAGTGCTTGCAACCTTTTTTCTCCACCAAACCAACTTAAGCTGATTATTGCAATCTAAAGCATCACTTGCTTCTAGATATGTCCATTTAATATAGCCAATACAAGCAGCCAACTGCTGTTTTCAAAAGACTATCTGACAGATCCTATTCACTTTCAAAGTAGCTCTCCATGGTTTGAATAATTATCTTTCATTTCCCTCCTTCTGACACCTTTCAATGACTTGTTGACATCTGAAGAGATATGTGCAGTCTTACAAGAGGCAGCTGGACTTTCTACCCCAAAGATACAAATACAAAGAGGATTCCCATACAGCATTTGAAATAACTACATTCTTTGCAAATGAAAGTCCAAATCTGCATTTTAATGGAGACACTTCTCTCTTCCCCCCCCCAAAAAGAATTCATGAATAAGCCTGCGTTCACTTTAACTTTTTCACTGCCAGCCAGAAATAAGACACACTTCTTCATCTCCAAACTTGGGATTTCCTTCTCAGTTGATGAATAGGGACAGAAATATCTTGGATTTTCAAACATCTGAGTTTGATGCAGTCTTCTGTTGGTAGAGAACAGCAGGAGGAATCCAAGGAAATGGCCAGGGGCCTCAATTGTTTTATCTGCTGCCAACAGGATTTTTAAATGAGCATTACTGGAATAACTGCTAATAATTTGCACTTCTATAGCCTTTTCATCTCAGTCTCAAAGAGCTGTCCCAATGAGTACTGCCCTCATCTTGCAGGAAAGGGAGCATTCTAAGGGAGATAAACCACCTTGTCTTAGGTCACAGAATGAGCTGGCTCCTAGAAGAATCCAGAGCTTCTGCCCTATGGTCCAAGCATGAGATGATACCATTGTGGGAATTCATTGTAACAGAGAATTGGGGGAGGGAGACAAAGATATTCATTACAACTTGACAGGTGTAAATTATGTGCCCACCGTATGCCAGGCACTATACTAACTTGGGAATACAAAACAAAGAAAAAACTGAAACAGGTCCTGCCTTCAAATGGCTTAGATTCTCCTTGGGTCAAGCAACTTTTGACACACTGAAGCAAATTCAAAATAAATGCAAAGAGAATACAAAGCAATTTGGGGAACACTGATCAGTGGAACATTGATAGCCTTCTGTAGGAGTGGCATTGACCCTTTTCCTAAAGGTACTTAGGAATTATAAAAGAGATGGATAAGAGGCATTCTGGGCTTGGGAACGACTTGTGTAAAACTGTGGGTAGAGGTTGGTGAAGAAGGTCAGGTAAAGGTAAAAGAAAATACGGAGTATATGGGGAAGATTTATGAAATTGATCTAAAAGGAGGGGTTGAATCAGATAATGTACCATTACAGTGTTTATATCACATATAACCTAGCTTTTAAAAAAACAGCTTTGAGAGTATCATTCAGAAAGAAATCTTTTTATTTTTCTGTTCATGGCAATAGGAAGTGGATGTTATAAATAAAGTTACCCAAAAAATCTTATTCATAGTTTTCTATTTAATGACTCCAGGTCATAGAAATTTTTTTAGAGCTAAAAGGCATATTTGAAATCCCCTCATCTTACCAGTGAAGAAACTGAGGCACAATGAAGTGAAATTACTTACTGGAAGTCACATAGTGAGTTAGTAGCAGATCAGGGACTTTTGAAACTAAGGTCTCTGACTTGGTTCAGTATTTTCCATGACATCACTATGGACTATTCTTGGTGTGGAGACCTCTTTAATGTTATTATTCTGCCATGGAAAATCTTGAGCTAATTAGAGAAATGGTTGCTAATGTAAGAGACACAACTCTGTCAGGAAAACTCATGGTGATGGCTTTTTTCACAATCAAAATCCCCCCTGGGACATGATGCTGCATAATGGTGTTACCACGTGTCATGATTTTTTAGATTTTGACCAAGTCTATACCTAATGCATCTTTATAACAGTCCTTTGAAACTATAAACATAGACAAATAGATCCAGAGACTTCTTTTTTCTCATTATTACAGACTCTCAATCAACAGCGTCACCTACTGGTTGCTTGACTATAATCCCAGAGGGGATTTTTTTTAACTCAGATAATCATTAGCAAAATGGAATTAGCATCTATATTTAATATCTATTCTTCAAATTTTGAATATAGGAAGAATACTAATTCTTTGAATATCAAACTGAAGTTCTTGACTACTTCATCAATTCATATTCTGCTCCCAGACAATCTGTAGCACCAGTTATTATCAAGGGAGCTTGGTGCCTAGTGAGAGTGTTAGCTATAAATACACTGTATGTGAGCTAAGTAAATCAAAGAGGTTAAATTTCAATACATTTTTAAAACTGCATTATTAGTAAGATCTTTTAATTGGAAATTTAAATAGATTTAAATTCATATGAATGATGTCAGAAGACATTCAAGGAAAAATGTACGTAAAATGTACAAAAAATAATGTACATTAGCATTTTTCAAATGGCTTGTTAAAAAGATCTTTTTGGCAAAGATACTGGAGTGCTTTGTCATTTCCTTCTCCAGCTCATTTTACAGATGAGGAAATTAAGCAAACAGGGTTAAGTGACTTACCCCTGGTCACAGAGCTAGTAAATAACTGAACTCAGATTTGAACATAGAAAGATGAGTCTTCCTGATTCCAGGCCTGACACTTCATGCACTTCATCCACATTACCACCTACATGCCCACTAAAATGCATATGAATCATTAAGTAAACTTAATGCATATCTATGGGTATCATAAACAGAGGTAGGAAAAGGCCCTCCTGAATTGTTGGAGAAGTGGGAAATTTGAAGCATAGGGAGAGGGTGAGGTCAAAAGAATGTATTTGGACTTCTCCGTTGTTTTCTTGTTTCATAGGGATTGTGTGATGATCCATTTTCCTTGGTTAATATAAATGTTTGTAAAATGCTTTCAATTTCTCTGAAGAAAAGTTCTATTTAAAATAAAATGACAAATACCTTGCACAGAGTTGCTGTCCTAGAAGCTTTTTGTTGAATTAATGAATAAAAGCCTAAAGTAAAGTATAAAAGACAATTTGTCTTTTGGCTATGTACTATTTTTGAGGTAAGAATTAACATGGTGGGATTATGGAAAGTTAGTCACCTGGGAGCAAAGGCAGCTGAGTATGAATTAGCAAAAGCTGACTTTGATGAGGATTGGAGGTGGTAAACTGAGTCAGGAAAAAAGCATGGATATTATTCAACTAAGAACATGTTCACCAACATTGTTATGAATATGATCTAGAAGCCAGAGGCATCCTGCAGATGTGAAACTGGATCTTAGTAAGAGCTTTAATGTAAGATAATTA
This sequence comes from Notamacropus eugenii, assembly GCF_028372415.1. Taxonomy (NCBI): domain Eukaryota; kingdom Metazoa; phylum Chordata; class Mammalia; order Diprotodontia; family Macropodidae; genus Notamacropus; species Notamacropus eugenii. The sequence continues at coordinate 426,262,266 of NC_092876.1, read as the reverse complement.
TTTTAAAATAGGGAGATTATTGATCTGTGTTAGAACCAGGCCAGTGAATCATCATTGATGATTCTAAGAACACAAAGGAGAACAAACCTTAAGAACTATCTAGCAGGAATGCTCACAAGGGCTGAGGTGAGAAAGGGGAATAGATCCAGTTTGCAATATACCCTTCAGTTTGCTTGAACAAATACTGGTTTATCATACCCAAAGTACTCCTACTATAGCTGGAAACTCAGGAAAGTCTGGTGTTTAAGTGTCATTGGAACCCAAGAAGTCTTGTTCTTTGATGCTCAGATAGATACATAGACATGTGTAGATATACATATATACACATATATGTAATGTGTGTATGCATGCGTACATATGCATGTGTATATATACATACACATGTATATACCCAGCAGATTATGTCTATCCTCCTTTTTTCACCTCAGCCCTGTTTAGCATTCATGCTAGATAGTTCTTAAAGTTGGTACTCCTTTTCTTGTACATATACACATGCATGTATTATATATAATATATCCTCATATGTATTATTTCTATTTTACTATTGATTTGGATAAATGGGGTTCTTTGCTATTTATTATGTGCATATTCATTGTGGAACTGGAATTTGGTGGAAAGGAAGACGAGACTTGGATATAAAGCTTCAGGACTTCCTTCCATATCAATAAAAAGCATTCAGCAGTTAAGCTTGAACAAGAAAACTACATCTCCTAGATTAATAATATGTAAGGGAGCTTACTGTTGTTCAGCTGTTTGAGTCATGTTTGACTCTTCGTGACCCCATTTGGGGTATTCTTGGCAAAGATACTGAAGTGATTTTCCATTTCCTTCTCCAGCTCATTTTACAGATGAGGAAACTGAGGTAAATAGGGTCAAGTGACTTGCACAGGGTCACACAGATGGGAAGTGTCTGAGGTCAGATTTGAACTCAAGATCAATCTTCCTGACTCCAAGTCTGGCACTCTATCCACTATGCTATCTAGCTACCCATTGTAAGGGAGAAGATAGATATAATTCTAGTCAGGTATCCCCCCTCTCTCTCTGAAGATATCAGAATGGTAGCAGTGTGAAAGAGGAAATACTAGAGATGTGTCTATTCTGGTCTCCCTGAGTCAAACCACAGCCTCCCTACATGGTCATAGCCAGTAAACAGATTTGTTTTGAGTACTTCTACATTTGGGGCATATTGAAAAACTCAACTTAAAGGAGTTTCTGGATCCATCTCCCTTCATCATCTTAGCCCTATTTGGCATATACATGCATGCGTAGACATAGACATACATGTGGGTGTATATCAAACAATATAGATTGAAGGAACTTCCCCATTGGGAGTCAAATAAAAGGTCATCTGAGGGGGGTGGGAGAAAAGGGAGAGAGAGAGAGAGAGAGAGAGAGAGAGAGAGAGAGAGAGAGAGAGAGAGAGAGAGAGAGAGACAGAGACAGAGACAGAGACAGAGACAGAGAGACAGAGAGAGAGAGAGAGACAGACAGAGAGAAAGAGAGAGAGAAAGTGTTCCAGATCTCACCTAAGAGGAAAACTCCCTGAATTCTCTAATATAGCAAACTGAGGATAGGGACATGATGGAAACTGCCAATTCCTCTTGTGTCAGCTTCTTCTCAGAATCTCTTTCTCCCTTCAGCATCTTGAAGTGAGGTTAGTATTATCTGTCTTCTCTCTTGAAGCTGGAAAGCAGAAGACAAACCTAGGATCAGTTCATACAAGTTTGCCCTTCATCATCTCTTTTAGTACAATAGTAATCCATTACATTACTGTAATTGTTCAGTCATTCCTCAATTTATGCATACCTCCTCAATTTCTAATCCTTTGCCATGACAAAAAAAAAGAGCTGCTATAATACTGTGTATGTATTTCCTATTTCCTATTTCTTTAATCTTTTTGGAGGATAGACCTAGAAGTGGTATCCCTGAAATTAAGGTCATGCACAGTTTAATAGCTCTTGGGGCATAGTTCCAAATTGCTTTGCAGAGTGGTTGAACCAGTTCACAGCTCCACCAACAAAGCATTAATGTACTTTTTCCACAGCCCCTCAAGTATTTGTAATTTTCCTTTTATTCCCTATTATGTCAATCTAAGGGATATAATGTAGAACTTCAAATTTGTTTTAATTTTCATTTCTCTAATCATTAGTGATTTAGATCATCTTTTCATAGAGCTGTTGATAGCTTGCATGTCTTCCCTTTTTCAGATTTCTTTTACATTACAAACACATAGATTGTTCTCATTTCATGAGCAATCTCTTGTAACAAAGCAAAGCATTAACTAAAATTGATAACGTAGCAACCTCATCTGAAAGTTCATGTAACATTTCATATCTGTAGTACTTCCCATCTCTCATTTTTTTAGCTAGAAGAAATCTATTAATTTTCTTTCCCTTCTGCCTCCCACTCCAATAGGAAACAAAAAGAGAAAAAGCAAATTTCTTGTAACAAATATTCATATTTAAGTAAAACAAATTTCCCCAGTGGCTATAAACAAAAATATATATCTCACTCCGCAGCTTAAATTCAGCACCTCTTTGCAATGAATAGCGTAATTCATCACTGATCCTCTGTAATCACCAACGGTCAGTGAATTGTTCGAAGCTTAGACACATGAAAGTTGTTTTTGCAGTGCTGTTACATAAATTGCTCTCCTGGTTCTGCTCATTTCATTCTTGATTTGTTTACATAAGTCCTCAAGGTTATTCATTTTTATATTTGTATTATAGTATAAGTTGTTCTATTTCTGCTCATTTCATGCTCCATCAGTTCATATGAGTCTTTCCAAATATTTTTGAGATCATTTATTTCTGATCATTTCTTACATAACAAAATATTCCATCACATTCAAATATGCCATCTTTTTCGGCCAATCCTTAATTGTTGGATATCATCTTAGCTTCCAGGGTTTGTTTGCTTTTTGCCACCACAAAGTATTTGTTATAAATATTTTTGTACATATGAGATTTTTTCCCATTCTTTAATCTTTTGAAACATAGAACTGACAGCATTATAGCTGGGCCAAAGGACACACGATATTTAATAACTTTTTGGGAAATTATAAATTGCTTCCCAGAATGGTTGTACCTATTCACAGGTCTAACAAGAGTATAAATGTTTCTATTTTTCCACAGCCCCTCCAAAACTTACCATTTTCCCTTTTTGTCATCTTTGCTACTTTTATGGATGGAAAATAAAATCTCAGAATTATTTTAATTTGCATTTCTCTAATTAATAGGGATTTGGAAGCATTTTTAATATTGTTAGAGTCTTTGTTCCTTTCCTTGAGAATTGCCTATTCATGGCTTGGATTTCTTCCTCCAAAAAGTACCTGTTCATATATTTTGATAATTTTTCTATTTATCCATTTTAATAGCTCTTATTCTTATCATTTTGAATCAATTTCTTGTATAACTTAAAAATGAGACCTTTATTCAAAAACAAGATGCAAAGGGATTTTTTTTCCTCACCTGCTTCTCTTCTCATTTTAGCTGTATTGGTTTTATTTGTGCAGAAACATTCATTTTCATTCTGTTATCAAAACTGTCTATGTTCTCTGTCTCTTAGCCATTATGAAATCTTCCCCTGTCCACTGATCTAACAAATCATTCTTTCCATGTTCTGTTATCTTGTTTATGTCAGCTTTTATGTCTAAGCCATGTACCCATTTGGAACTTATCTTAGTACATTGTATGAGATGTTGGTCTATGCCTAGTTATATCAGCCTATACCAGACTCCTTTCCAGTTTCCTCAAAACTCCTGTTGAATAATTTTTGCCCTAATTACTGGGATTTTTGTGTTTACCAAACACCAGGCTGTTGCATTTGCTTGTTTCTATATATTGTATACCTCATCCAGGGGTGGAACACTTGCAGCCTCAAGGTCACACGGGGCCCTGTAAGTCCTCAAGTGTGGCCCTTTGATTAAGTCTAAGTTTTACAGAACAAATCCTTTTAATTTGGAACTATGCCCAATGGGCTATAAAAAATGTGCATACCCTTTGACCCAGCAATATCATTTCTAGGGGTGTAGCCCAAAGAGATCATAAAAATGGGAAAAGGACCTACATGTACAAAAATATTGACCACAGCTCTTTTTCTGGTGGCAAAGAATTGGACATTGAGGGGATGCCCATTAGTCGGGGAATGGTTGAACTAGTCATGGTATATGAATGCAAAGGAATACTATTGTACTATAAAAAATGATGAACAGGCAGATCTCAGAAAAACCTGGAAAGGCTTATTTGAACTGATGCTGAGTGAAGTGAAAAGAACCAGGAGAACATTGTACACAGTAACAGCCACATTACACATTACACAATGACAGATTTTGATAGACTGAGCTCTTCTCAGCAACGCAAGGATCTAAGACAACTCCAAAAGACTCATGATGGAAAATGCTATCCACATCCAGAGAAAGAACTATGGAGCCTGAATACAGATTGAAACATATTGTTTGCTCTCTCTTTTTGTTTTGTTTCCTCTTTGTTTTGTTGTGTTTCCTCTTTCTTGTCATTCCTTCAATTGGTTCACTTTTCTTAGTTTGAGTTTGTTTTGTTCCATTAATCTTCTTTCCCTCTTATTCTCCCCTCTCCTTTCTCTCATTTCCCTCCTATTTCCCTATTGAGTAAAATGTATTTCTGTAATTCTGTGTGTGTGTGTGTGTGCATGTGTACTTTTTTCCCTCCTTTGACCAATCCAGATGCAACTGTGATCCAAGTGTCATCCACTTCCCCTACACTTTCTTCATCATTTGCAATGTCTTTACAGGTCTGCTTGTGCACTCCAATTATATAATTTGCCTGACCTTTCTTCTCCCTTATTCCACCCAATGCATTATCTTCCTTTCCCATTCTTCTTTTAAGATTATCAGATCTAACAAAATCACTCCCAGGTCCTCTGTCTTTGGACTCACTCTATGACCCTTGAAAATAATAGGATTCTGAGAGGACACATTCATCATCTCCCCATATTAGAAAGTAAATAGTTTATCATTATTTAGCCCTTTATAATTGGTTGCTCATGTTTATTATTTTATGTTTTTCTTGCCTTCTTTGTTTGCATTCCAAAATTTCTACACAGCTCTAGTCTTTTCATTAGAAATGTTTGAAAGGATTCTATTTTATTGAAAATTCATTTCCCTGCCTCACCATAATATTATATTCAGTTTTGATGAGTAAGTTATTCTTGACTGTACACCTACATGCTTTGCTTTCTAAAATGTATGTCAAGATTTCTGATCCTTTATAGTGGTGGATGCTAAATCTTTTATGATTTTTACTGTGGTTCCTTAGTACTTGAATTCTTTATTTTTTTCTGGCTATTTGCATGTTTTTTCTTTGAAGTGAAAACTCTGCATTTTGGCTTTCATATTCCTTGAAGATTTTTTGATGTTGTTATGTTTTTTCCCTCCAGGAAGTAACTGGTGAATTCATCCTTTTTTTTTTTTTACCTTTGCTTTCTGTTTCTAGCTATCTGGGCAATTTTCTTTTATGGTTTCTTGAAATATGGTGTCTAGGCTCTTTTTTGGTTGTGGTTTTCAGGGAATGTAATCATTCTCACGTTATTTCTTCTTAATCTGCTTTCAAGGTCAGTAGTTTTTTGCTATGAGATGACTTACACTTTCTTTTTTTCTTCAGAATTTAGCCTTTTTAAAATATATCTTGTAGTTTCATGGTGTTATTAGCTTCTATTTGGTCCATTCTCATTTTTGGAGAAATTTTTTGGGTAAGGTTGTTGTACCTCTTGTTCTAAGCTTTCCAATTCTTCTTTTCATAGCTCTCATTTCTTTTTTTATCCTTTCCTCTAGAATTCTCATCTGATTTTATAAAAATCATTATTTTGGGGTGGAGCCAAGATGATGCAGTAGAAACAGGGATCCACTTGAGATCTCCCCCCAAACCCCAAAACTTGCAAAAAATGTCTCTAAACAAATTCTAGATCAGTGGAAGCCACAAAATGACAGACTGAAGCAAATTTCCAGCCCAAGGCAATCTGGAAGGTTGAAATGAAGGGTCTATTGCCCCTGGCTGGGAGCAGAGAACAGTTCTCCATGGGCCCCACCAGTGCAGATGGAGTTGGAGTAGACCTTAGGGGACTGAATCACTGTAAATGGCTGCAGTTTCCAGACTTCTCAATCCACAAACATCAAAAACAGCTCAGAAGGTGGGTAAGAAGGGTCTCTCTGGCTAAGAGGAGATCATGGTCTAACCCCAGCCCCAGCCCCAGCAGGCCCTGGCCCTAGGGCATTGGCAGACACTGCCAAAGTGACCACTGCTTCAGGAGCCCTCCACTTAACAAAGAGCTCAAAGGTCAAGTGATTGGCTGGGAAGAAAAGCAAATAGGGGAGAAATAAACAGACCACAGAGTCTTACTTTCTTGATGAAAAGGTATTTTCTTATGTCATTGGTGGCAAGGTGGCAAGGAAGATCAAGGGATACAACCAGAAGAAGACAAGAAAGTTGAGACTCCTGTATCCAAACCCACAAAGAAAAATATAAATTAATCTCAGGCCAAAGAAGAGCTCAAAAAGAAGTTTGAAAATCAAGCAAGAGAGGTAGAGGACAATTTGGGAAGAGAAATGAGAATGATGCAAGAAAATCATGAAAAATAAGTCAATAACGTGCAAAAGGAGACCTCAAAAAATGTTGAAGAACAAAAGGCAAAAAAGGTCCAAAAAGGCAATGAGGAGATGAATGCCTTTAAAGGCAAAATGAGTCAAATGGAAAAAGAGGTCCAAAAGTTCTGAAAAAAATAATTCCTTAAAAATCAGAATTGAGCAAATAGAAGCTAATGACTTTATGAGAAATCAAGAAATTATAAAACAAAACCAAAAGCATAAAAAATAGCAGACAATGTGAAATATCTCATTGGAAAAACAACCAACCTGGAAAATGGATCCAGTGGAAATAATTTTTAAATTATTGGACTACATGAAAACCATGATTAAAAAAAAAAGCCAAGACATCATCTTTCAAGAAATTATCAAGAAAAATTGCTATTCTAGAACCAGAGGGTAAAAGAGAAATGGAAAGAATTCACCAATCACCTCTTGAAAGAGATCCCAAAAGAAAAACTCCTAGGAATATTGTAGCCAAATTCTAGAGTTCTCAGGTCAAGGAAAAAATATTGTAAGTAGCCAGAAAGAAGCAATTCAAGTATTGTGTAAACCCAAGCAGGATGACACAAGATCATCTGGTAGCTTCTACATTAAGGGACTGAAGAGCTTGCAATATGATATTCCAGAGATCAAAGGAGCTAGGATTAAAACCAAGAATCACCCACCCAGCAAAACTGAGTATAATACTTCAGGGGAGAAAATGGTCATTCAATGAAGTAGAGGTCTTTCAAGCATTCTTGATGAAAAGACCAGAGCTGAATAGAAAATTTGACTTTCAAACACAAGAATCAAGAGAAGCATGAAAAGGTAAACAGGAAAGAGAAACTATAAGAGACTTATTAAAGTTGAACTATTTACATTCCTATGTGGAAAGATGATATTTGTAACTCATGAGACCTTTCTCATGGTAGTTGGAGGGAATATATATGTGTGTATGTGTGTGTATGTGTACCTATATATATGTATGTACACATATATAGGTAGGTAGGTATGTATGTGTATGTGTGTATGTATGTGTGTGTGTATATATATATATATATGAAGAGAGAGAAAGAGAGAGGGGCACAGGGTAAGCTAAAAAGAAGGGATGATATCTAAAAAACAAAATTAAGTGTTGACAAAAATGTACTGGGAGAAAGAGAAAGAGAGGGGTAGAATGTAGTAAATTATCTTACATAGAAGAGATAAGAAAGAACGTTTACAATGGAGGGGAAGAGGGGGAAGGTGAGAGGGATTAAGTGAGCTTTCCTTTCATTGGATTTGGCTTCATATGGGAATATACTCAATTGGATTTGGAAGGTTATCTTACCCTACAGAAAAGCAAAAGGGAAATGGATAAGAGAGGGGGATAATACAAGGGATGGCAAATTAGGGGGAGGGGTAATCAGAAGCAAATACTTATGTAGTGAGATCAGTCAAAGGACAGAATAGAATAAATGGAGGACAGGACAGGATAAAGAGAAATATAATTAGTCTTTCACAACATGGCTGTTATGGAAGTATTTTGCATGACTACACATGTATAACCTATACTGAATTGCTTGCCTTCTCAATAAGGTTGGGGGGGAAGAGGGGGAAAGGGAGAGACTGTGGAACTCAAAGCTTTAAAAATGAATGTTAAAAATCATTTTTACATGCAACTAGGAAATACAATATATAGGCAATGGGGTATGGAAATCTATCTTGCTCTACAGGAAAATAGAAGGGAAGGGGATGGGGGGGGCAGTGATAGAAGGGAGAGTAGACTGAAGGAAAGGATAACCAGAATACGTGCTATCCTGGGGTGAGGAGAGGGTGGAGAGGTGGAGAAAATTTGAAATTCAAAATTTTGTGGAAGTGAATATTGAAAACTGAAAATATATTTAATTAGAATAAAAGAAAAATTCATTTTTAAACTTTTAAAAACTATTACTTTATCTCTTCTAGGGATTCTAGTTGAACTTGTGCTCATCCTCTGTTTTTCTTTCATGCTTTGCTTGTCGATGTTTTAGAGTCATTTTCTTCTTCTGAGTTTGTGTCTTAAACATCCCTTTCACCATAATTACTTTTTATGGTACGATTCTTTTTCTTGTTGTTTACTCATTCTTCAAGCCTACTTCCTGACTTTGGACTTTATGTTACAGATTGACTCTCCACATTTCAGGAGGGACTATTTGAGCTGGTTTTCTGTCCTCTTTGGTTCTTCTGCTGCTTTCATGGGTATTATGTTATTCCAGGATCTCAGGGACAACTCAGGCTGGGAACCAGCTAGCTTTCAGTGCTCCCAAAGTGGTTGGATCCAGAAAAAAAAAGTCTGTCAGTTGCCCTCCTGTCTCAGTTCTGCAAATTCTTGACCCAGGTTTGGATCTGAGCAAGTCTCATGTGGCCCTGTCTCTGGCTAGAAATCCTAGTAGACTGCTGATGTACTCAACCATTATCAGCCAGCTGAAAAGCCCTGCATATTCAGAGTAAAAGAGTAATAAGTTCCACTTTGACCTGGGATTTCAGCTCTGGTGATTCTTCTATAAATTTCAGATTGAGTTCCACTACTAAACTCAGAGTCACATAGCTATTGCTTGCCTCTGAACTTGTTCCTTACTCAGTACTTAGGCTAAGGATCATAACTACTCATCGCCATAGAATACCACCCTTAGGGACAAGTCCTCTCCTCAGTCTACCCTGGATATATGACCCAGAATGAGGTAGTATTAAAGCTACTAGTTGGCATCTGTTTCTTCACCCTCCACAAAGTTGGGCCCCTTTGTGTGGGCCTTCTTCTTTCTCCAATCTGTAGCCTTGATTCTCTTTTAATTACTGTACTAGAATGTTCCATACAGCACATTCCTAGCTGGACCCTGTCCACAATGTCTTTAGTCCTCTTTACCCAATTGATTCCTTATGATAACATTGACTAGAAAAATGACTGAAAATTATTTTTTTCTTTGATTTCTCAATCAGGACTCAGCCTGGTGAATTTTCTACATTCTAATGGAGGGGTTATAGTGAAGAGCTAGTCTATACTTCTTGCTACTCCACCATCTTGGCTGTACCTTCTTCAGACACTGTGTTCACAAATCTCTCATTTCCTCTCCTACAAAGTGTACAGATTTGCTTTCTCTAACAGCACCCCTCTCACTTGAATAGGTTCAGAGGAGACAGAAAAATTAAATTAGTTTAGGTAAACTGCATTTCTCTTCCTTCTTCTCCTCTTTCTCCTTCTCTTCTTCCTCCTCTTCCTTCTGTTTCTCCTGCTGCTTCCTCTTCATTCTTCTTTTCATCTTTCTTCCCCCTTTTCTTCTCTCCTTTGTAATCCTCCTTTGTAACAAAGAGAAAGAGTTAAGTGTAGCCGATATAAAATGACCACATCTGAAAGTGTATATTGGATTAAGAATCCGTAATCCCCCTACTTCTACTTGAGAAGAGGGAAGTATGTTTCATTATCTGTTCTCTGGACCAAAACTGGTCATTGCGATTAATCTAAGGTTGTAGTCATTATGTATACTGTTCTGATTCTGTTTCTTTTTTCATTCTGCACTAGTTCATACAAGTCTTCACATGTTTCTCTAACTTCCACATACTTACAATTTCTTACCGAACAATAATATTCTATTATAGTCATGTCACAATTTGTTGGGCCTTTCTCTGTAAGGAGTACTGTAAGCAAAGTGAATTTTACTGTAAATAAGGTGAATTTAGTGTGTATAAAGTGAATTTTTGTTATTATTTCTCAGAGTTCAGTTTTCCAGGCTCCATAGCCATAACAAGCTCCAGTTCTCCGGCACTACATATGAGTTCCCACAGTTATTGTTCCAAACATCTCCACCATACTTGCGCTCAGTTATATAATGGTAAATAATATGAACATCCACTGCTACTTCACAGTGAGATATAGGGATGAGGTGATGTAAACATGTGAGGCTATTGGCAGCAATATGCCTTCCTTGTCTGCTGGCTTATAAAAGACTAGACAGTGAATGAGGAACCCTTAGAGTTGAATGCCTCAACTGGCCCCCATTGAGGCTTTTGCCAGGGGGACCTTAGGGATGAGTGCACAACCTAGCCCCATTGAGGCTTGAGGGGACTGAGGGGAAGCACAAGTTGTGCCTGTCTTGATTGACCCCATTAAGAGGTAGGGGTAGTTGGCTCCCTTTTCACCAGTGCCTGTGAGAAGGGTGATTAGGGAATGCCACAGAAGCTTGTGCTCTTGTTATCAGCAACCTCTTCTAAGAAAACTAGACTAGAATAAAGTAAGATTATTAAGCCCTTCTTAGTGTCTTTCCTGTTTAGCCAGATCAAGAGTGAATCTGTGCTAGCAGCCCTCAAGTGTGCTATGTTTATCTGTCTTACACGTGCCCACTCTGTTTTCTTTTTTTTCTTACTATCATGAAAAGCTCTGCTACTCTTGGGAAGTTACACAGTAATTTCAACAATCCTAGACTGCTCCCCAGAAGAAAAGCTCATCTTAAGTGGTCAGAAGACATGAAAAAAGTTTTCAAAAGAAGAAATGCAAATTATCAACAACAGTATTAAAAAATATAAGAGAAAGACAAACTGAAACAATTCTGAGGTTTTACCTTGCACATGTCAAATTGTTAAAGCTAACAAAAGATAGAAATGGTAAATATTGGAAGGACTGTGGAAATTTGGGTAAACTAATATAATGTTGGTGCACCTGCAAACTGGTCTAATCATTGTGAAAAACAGTTTGAAATGAAATTTACTTGAAAAAAATGTTGATTTTGATTGGTACCAAAAAGTGCCTTAACCTCAATAAGGAGACTCAAAGCCTGAGCATTTCAACTGAAAATTGTTGAATGAGTTAGGGATTCTGAGATCAGGACAAAAATTTCAGTGGAATAAAATAAACGTTGTTTCTAGTACATGCATAAAATTCCAATGGGAATGAGGGTATAGGATTTACACCATATTTGCTTATCTTCGAGTAACAGTCACAACTATCTGTTGGCTTAGGCTAACTCCCTCATCCTTTCGGATTAGAGAGATGATACAAATACTCACAACCAGAACACCTCTCAGCTGAGAAACTGAAAGAAGCCTCTCAAATAGCCAAAACTTCAACTTAAAAGAGCTAAAATAGAAACACCTAGAATATAATGCCAGAGTCAAGACTTGCCACAAGGAAAGAGTTACATTGAGAAACCTTGGTATTCAAGGACACCCCAGTTAGTACATCAATGGAAACTAGTTCATACAAAGCTGTTGAGAGAATAGGCAACTTGCCAACTTATAACTTGCTCAGATTGGGGGGGGGGCATCTAGCAAGACAATTTACAGTAACCATTTATTATCCAATGTAGAGTTAAGTGTACTTGATGATAAGCTGGTAGAAAAGTAATGGATGCTTAACTAAGCAGACAGTAAGTAAAAGAGGCTACCCACTATTTTTATACAAAGCCTCCAAATCAGACATGGGCTCCAAAAGTGATATTTCCCATAAAGGAAATATTACCCAGCAACTTTATTTCCAATAAAGGGGAAACCTAGTACAGACAGGATAACAAGACTGAATATATCCAGAGGCAATTCCTTTGTGCCTAGAACTTCAACTACTATAGATACTCCTAGTATACAAACACAGCCCATAGAGCACAAAAAAATACTGATCATCAGCCTAGACATTCTATAAGTCCAGTTTTAGGGAAGCATTGGTGATGATGATGATGGACAGACAATGTCATCTATCACGTCAAATATAGGAGCAGAGAGGTGAGAAAATTATAAAAGTAACTAGAACCATTTGACCAGTCACTAGACTTAGTCACAAATGAAGCTAAAGAAGTATTCACACATATTCAGGTGACAAAACTAGGAACTGACCATCTAAAATGTGTCTTGTATGCAATTACATATGTTTATTACTATATAAGTTAGTTACTGCATGTTGAAGTTGAAGTGCTTATTTTATTTTTCTGCTTTATTTGAACATGTACTTTGCTAGGTTGTGCTCTATTTGTTAATCATTTTGTTGTTTATTTAAATATGTGCTAATGGTCATGTTTACTTTTTACTTTATAGGACTACTGTTAATAGCAAACTTTGCTTTGCTTTGTATTTATTACGTGCTTTTTGGGACTATTTGCTATTTGTGACTATTACGCAGTTATGTATGTACCCTTGGGACATGTATATACCACGTGTTTCATGTAATGTGAAAAATTTTGTCACTGAAGCACTTTGTCAAGTGAAGCTTTGTATAGTGCTATGTCTATTGATATATTATTAATGATAAATTATTAATAAATAAAAACATTTGTTTTCTTTTTTCCTTTTTTATTTTTGTAAATAATATTTTCTTCTTTCCAATTACATATAAAGATAGTTTTCAACATTAAGGTTTTATAAGATTTTCAGTTCCAAATTTTTTCTCCCTCCCTTCCTCTCATCCCCCCTTTCCAAGACAGCAAGCGATCTGATATAGGTTATATATGTGCAGTCATGTAAACAGATTTCCACCTTAGTCATGTTGTGAAAGAAGAAAAAAAATGGAAGGAAAAATTCTCCCAAAAAAATCCCCCAAAAGTGAAAATAATATGCTTCCATCTTCATTCAGACTCCAGAGTTCTTTCTCTGGATATGGATAACATTTTCCAGCATGAGGCCTTTGGAATTGTCTTGGATGGCTGTATTGCTAAGAACTAAGTTAATTATAGTTGATCATTACACAATGTTGCTGTTATAGTGCACAATGTTCTCCTGATCCTGGTTCTGATCACTTGACTCAGCATCAGTTCATGTAAGTCTTTCTAGGTTTTTCTGAGATCTGGCTACTCATCATTTCTTATAGCAGAATAGTATTCCATTACATTCATATACCACAACTTGCTAAGTCATTTCCCAATTGATGGGCATCCCTCAATTTCCAATTCTTTGCCACCACAAAAAGAGCTGCTATAAATATTTTTATACATGTAGGTTCTTTCCCCTTTTTTATGATCTCTTTGGGATACAGACCTAGCAATGGTATTGCTGGATCAAAAGGTGTGCACAGTTTGATTGCCTTTTGGGCATAGTTCCAAATTGCTCTCCAGAATGGTTGGATCAGTTCATAACTCCACCAACAATGCATTAGTGTCCCAATTTTCCCACATTTTTTCCAATATTTATCATTTTCCTTTTCTTTCATACTAACCAATCTGATAGGTATGAGGTGGTATCTCAGAGTTGTTTTACATTGCATTTCTCTAATCCATAGAGATTTAGAGCATTTTTTCATGTGATTATAGATAGCTTTATTTTCTTCATCTTAAAACTGCCTGTTCATATCCTTTGACCATTTATCAATTGGGGAATGACTTCTGTTCTCATAAGTTTGACTCAGTTCTAAACATATTTGAGATATAAGACCTTTATCAAAGACATTTACTGCAGATTGTTTCCCAGCTTTCTGCCTTCTTTCTAATATTGGTTATATTTGGTCTTGTTTGTGCAAAAACTTTTTAATTTAATGTAATCAAAATTATCCATTTTGCATTTCATAATATGCTCTGTCTCTTATTTGGTCATAAATTCTTCCTTTCTCCATGAATCTGACAGGTAAACTATTCCTTGCTCTCCTAATTTACTTATTAAACATTTGTTTTCAATAGTACCAAAAGATCACCTCCTGAGATGCCAGGAAAGTATTGTTTTTCATGCTTACAAAGTATATAATCCAAGTATCCTAACTGATTTTTACAAGGGACTATAAAATTTCTGGCCCGGAGAGAAATATAATTTTGTGTTGCTATTGCCATAATGAGAGACCCTATCCTAGAATCCAACAAATACGGAAGCTTCTGGGACTGATTTGTGGAAAATCCTGGGAGAAAGATTCCAGACACAGAGAAGCTGAGTCCAGAGCACAGATTGAGAGTTCTCCCTTCTTAATGAAACCATTTAATCAGATAGAATCAGATCTTAGTCTTTTTCCCCATCCAGGGAGAAACTGAGATGAGTGGAAGTTGTGCTGTTGTTTATAGGACTATGTTGGTGAAATGATCCAGCCCCTCCTCATTAGAAATAACTTCTTTCTCCATGATTCTGAGTTGGAGAAGGAAACAGCTGCTCTTAATTGTCCCTCTCCTCCAGGGTTTTTGGATCAACTCTTCCCTGAGAAAGGAAAGAATTTGAAGTAGCTAGTCTCCATTGTAGCTAGAAGTCCCCAGCACTGGCTATGAATTTCCCCAGATTGTTCCCCGCTCCCTTTTCCTTTGCTCTCTATTATTTTACTCATTACTGTTTAGAACCCCCATTATATAAAAAAAGGATAGGATCAATTATCCTTTGTGGCACATTAAATGTTAACAGTGCCAATAAAGATTTGGTTGAATGGCCAGCAGCAGAACTGGTCTTCCATTTCCTGGTCCTAGAATAAAGACTGGCTATTTCTAAAAGATCCCCTTAGTGGATCAGCCAACAATTGCACCTTGGCCAGGAACTAGAGGAAATTGAAATTGTGTCCAGCCAGCAGAACAATATGCCCAGTAAAAAACAGGCCCAGGGAGTCCAACAGAGTAATGTTTCTTCTAGCCAAGATGTTTCAACAAGTGAGGTGAAGCATGAGGAAAATCACAAGAAGACATCAGGAATCCTAATGCATCAGAAGTACAAGTTCTCCATCTGCACATGTGCTCTACATCCGGGGTCCTTACATTTGATTTACGTATTTGTTTTTTCTCCCCATTGATGTGCAGGGGAGCACACCCAAAGTTTTTGGAAGAGATGTTCTATTATACATCTTTATACTATGCTAGTTCAGTAAATGCCTTTGCTTTGAGCTTAATGTGTCTTCTGGCTGATTGTTGAAAGACAATTCCTTTGGTTGAGGACCTAGAACCTCACTCAGTGAACCTACTCTGAGTTAAAGGGTAATATAAAGAGATGCTTCATGTAAAATGCATGTAAAAAAGTAGATATCTCACAGGGTTGTTATGAGGCTTAAATGAGGGAATCTATGTTAATCACTTGGCAAATCTGAGAGCCCTCGTAAACATTTATTATTAGTCTATAAGGAAGATAGGAGGTGGCAATGACTCTTAGAAGAAAAAGACAACTGGGGAATGGCGGAAGGTGGAAGTGTAGCCAAAAATTGGCCTATATAATGAAGGATCATAAATCACAGATCTAGATTTGGAAGGAAGCTCTGAGGTCATCTAGTCCAATTCCTGCATTCTACAGATGAAAACAATGAGGCCAAGAGAATGACTTGCCCAGGGGCACACAGATAGTCAGGCTCAGAGGCAGAATTTGAGCCCTAATCCTCTGACTCCAAAGGTGGAACTCTTTCCACTGTACCCTGTTCTTCTCATCTTCAATATCGTAACACTGACTACCGTGATCTTCACTGTCTGAAGGACAGGTATGTTAGGTTTCACTTTTTCCCCAGGGTTCTCCAGGGCCCTTAAGTGGATTGAGAAGTAGCTAAGAGGCTTTCTGCCAATGGTCCCAGCCCCACAGATAGTGTCCTCTCAGCTATAGAGGGTGTGCCTCTCTGCCCCAGTTCCATTTAGCCACTATCAGATTAGCTTTAACATAGAAATATTTGCTCCAGAAGGTATAATCACAAAAATACAAACTTACTCCCCCCAACATGTGGCTGATATGATCCTCCTCTCCCCTGGCACCATCTCAGTTTCTGGGGAAGGGAAAAAGATTAGGTTCATTGCTTAGCTTGGACCATGTAGAGCACAATTCCAGTTCCAAGTCCAAAACTTCACTCAGACTCAAGTCCCAGGCACCATGATTTCTCAGAACTTCCATGACAGGCTAGCTGACTGGCTACACCATTTCACCTGTAAACCTGGTCATGGTTTGAACTCCCAGGTCCTGTGGGAAACAAGAGAAGAAACAACACAAAAAGGAAACTAATACCCCCAGAGCCATTTCTAGAAACTAGGGTAAAAGAGAGGGCTCAAGGGAAGAAAATTCCTTCCCCCTCTCACCAGTTCAGTTTATGGTATCCGTGATGTGACTGAACTGAGATCTTCACCCTCTGGATCTAGGCAACAGAAAGAGTGGAGGAAAAGAGGAAGACTGACTTGATCTCAACAGTTTTAAGGACACAGGCAGTCATCAAATGAGGCAATCCACTGCAAAGGATGCAGTGAGTTCCATGTTGGGCAGACTGGACATGCTCATAAGGTCCCTCAATGGCATATCTGTGTTAAAAAAAACCCAAAGAAGCCTCAATTACACTATATGTGTGATAGGTTGTCTTCCCCTGGTTTAAGGCACATTTTTCATCCTTAAATAAATTGTTCTTTATTGAATAGTCAATCTTTCATTGTAATGGAGCAACCAGGCCCACTGTTACTTGCCTTGTATTATTTTCAAGGAGTTATAACTTTTACATTTGAAAAGTAAAAAACTTGAAAAATCTATCTTTATTCTAGAATACTGCCTAGGACTGAACCATACTAGTCCCCAAGCAATTTGTATTTTAAAGTACTGTAATAACCTGCATGTGCTAACATATGATGAGTCTCTCACCCCATTTTGCAGACTGAGGGAACTGAGACTCAGATAAGAGCTCTAAGATCAAACACAATTAGTCGGGAATAGAATGAGACACTCCAAGTTCCCAGTCTATTGTCTCAACCACTCACCCCACTTATACTGTAGAGAGTCTGTATGTTTAGAGAATTGTCTTGTGTGCCTGTGCTTTTCACATGGCCCCAAAATGGCAAGGTAGAATCTTCCTTTACTTCTTTTCCCTCACTCAGAGATCAGTGAAATCTCTGCATGGAGATGGGGAGGGATAAGACAGGAGAACTAAGTGTCATCAACTGCTCAATCATTCTCCAAATTCACCGAGGAAGATGGTCAAATATTTTTATCCATATGATCTTTCACAATTAATTCAAACTCTGAAATGGCAGAGGTGGGTCTTTTTTTAAGACTACACTTTCTAAAAGTGTTTCCCCTTGCCCACCCTTCCTAAAAAGTTCTCAGAATTAACAAAGGAGAGACAGACTTTGAAGTTCCCTTTTATTATATTTAAACTGTGAAACTAAAGACACCTCTGTCTAGGTTGATTACTCACTACGGGCTTCACTGACAAGAAGAACTGTAGGTGGGAGGGCAACGGGCTGCAAAAGAGGCAAGAAAAATCTTGTGGAAGTCTCCATATGTTGAGGAACTGGTCAAAGAAGTTAAAGTCAACTGTACTTTCAAAAAAATTACCCTTGCTCCTCACTGATCCAATATGTCTCAAGTGGCCCACAAGAATTTTATTACATGCCATCCACCCATGGATGCTATGACCTGATGTGACCCAAACAGATATCTGTTTTGGCAATGCTTTCAGAGGGAATTAGAATAGCAAGTCACGGCAGCAGAATTGACAGTCTTTGCTTTAATAAGGAATGAGGGCTTCTGGTGGGAATGGAAAGCAGGTGGTGGGAATATCAGTGAACTTTGTCACAACGCAGAATTTTTGTAAAATTCACAATAGCTTGTTAGACTAAATCTGAATAGACTTTTAAGCAAAATGTGCTCCATTGGCTGCAAGTAATGTTGAGCAAAAGGTTCTTGTCTAAAGCTAAGAACTGCAAAGGCAAAATTTAGGTCTGCAAAAGACGGATTAATTTGTTTGAAAAAACACAATATTATTCTTATTTCTTTTTGATCCAGATCTATTACTTTTTCTATATGGGGGATTCCAGGTGTGGAAATTCTCACCTTTCATGTGGATCAACAACTGGCCTATAATTTGTGGGCATAGAGGTTACTTAGGGCTGTAAGAGATTAAGTGATTGGCTCAAGGCCACACAGCTAACTAGAATGTGTCTTCCTGCCATCCACACATCCATCCATTCAAGTGTTGTTTGTTTGAGTTTGGAGGCATCCTTAACCCAATTCCCATGCTTACTGACCAGTCAGATACCTAGAATTTATCTACATTTCTTTTTCAGGGCTCTGGAGTTACTTCTGAGAGAAATGAGGTTCTCCTCTAATGCCATCAACTCAAGCCCCATACTGATGTGCTTTTCCCAAGATTATCAGTTGAGGATCAATTTAGTCAACCAAAGTAAGAATAGTATAAAATATTCCCCCCAAAAGTTTGGGGCGTACTCCCCCACAAGTATTTACAGAGTACAGGGTTGGTGGGGGGGAGGGAAATGAACTCAAGCTTAGAGAAAGTTACCCTGTTGCAAAAGAGTAACTCACAGATCTTGGTTAGTGGAATTCCTTTTATTTCATTCATATGCCATCCAGCTGGTGCCTATTAAGCATATATCTGGCTTCTAATTCAGATCCCACCATCAGCTGATCCAGGGATGTGCACAGGACTCCAGTGCAAAAATGGGAGATCCTCCATCCTTTAAAGTACACAGTCCTCTAGCCAAAGTGAGAGGAAGGAAGGAAGGAAGGAAGGAAGGAAGGAAGGAAGGAAGGAAGGAAGGAAGGAAGGAAGGAAGGAAGGAAGGAAGGAAGGAAGGAAGGAAAACAAGAAAACTTGGTGAAAGGCTAAAGTCAAGGTCTCTCCTCCCTCAGTCAGTTCTTCCTCAGGGGATTTAGCTAAAATGTCATGACCACTTCAATTTCTGGAATTCAATACCTTCTCAATTTACTCGATAATTTATAGATGATCCCTGAGTTATGGATAAGTTTCCTAGTTTCCTTGGCCTATCCAAATAGAATTTTTGGATTCTTATTCAACTTTACCAGTTCAAAGGCCTTTTAGCATTTCATCTAAGTCCTGTTGATGATTGACTAGGATATGTTCTCACCTAGTTAAGGTTTTAAGGCTAAATGCTGTGGGCTGATTTCTATGCCACCCTTACACAAGCATATATTAAGTGCCTACTATGTGCTAGGCACTATGCTAAGCTCTGGAGATACAAAGATGAAAGTGAAACCATACCTGCCCTCAAGAATCTTATAATCTATTGGAGTCAGAGGGAATACCTGAACCTAGGTCTTCCTAACTGCAAGAGCTACCACTGTCACCAGACCGACTCTATTTATTTATATTTATCTCCATTATTTATTTTCAAAACTCAGAAAAACTAATACAAATTGAAGACAATATGTGCTTTATTGGTCATACAATAACTGATTAGTGGTTAAGATATAAACTTCTACATTTTCACCAGATTCCTTCTGTATGTGAAACTACCAAGTTACCAATAACAGGCTTAAAATAATGGACATTTTAAAGTTTCTCAATGTTTATGTTTGCTTTAACTCTTTGACTTGGGGGGGTCTTCCTGCATATGCGATCACTCCATCGGTAAGTTCTACTATGTTGGATCAAATTACATAGAATGTCTAATCTGTTGGCCAGGATTTGTTGTCTATATGTTGCACTGGTTATTCTGTAAAATACCTTTAATTTCATATAAATGCATGTATATGTATAATGCACACATATATGTATATCTACATATTTATGACATACCTTTATATACATATATCACACCTTTGATTTCATATATATTTGTGCATGTGTGTGTATATATATATGTATATATATCACTTTGTCAGTTCTTTAATTAATCTTTACTTGAGGTCTAATAATCATAGAAACATTATTATGCCCTTTGGAATAATCTGTAGATTCTCACACACACACTCCCAACTTGTAAAAAGAGCATGAAGTTGGATTCTGAGAACCTGGGTTCAAATTCTACCTCTAGTCTGTACTGCGTGACCCTGATCACTTTCCCTGCCTAGGTCTCAGTTTCCTCATCTGTAAAATTAGAGTGTTAGACTAAAAGGCTTCCAACATCTTTTCTAGCTCCAGATCTGTCACCTTATTATCCAGTGAGGAGAATAATGGAAAAGTTTGCTGAAACCAGGAATCCAGCCCTCTGACCATGGGCAAGTCACTTACCCTCTCCAATCCTCAATTTCCTCATCTGTAAAGTGAAGACAGTAACGTTTACACTACTTATTTAATGCAGTGGTTGTAAGTAAGGTCAGTACACCAAGCACCAAACAAATGCTAGCTCTTGTAATCAAACAGTCTAAGGCAATGTCTCTATAACCCTGGAAGAATTGAACTGTAATGAAAGAGCAGATGATTCTGATTACTAGACCATAGATGTAAAAGCTTTGAAAAGCTAAAACTTCTAGACAAATGCATCATCATCAGCGTCATCTACAGAACACTATGGCAGAGAGTTATTTGGAAGTAACTAGTAAGCCCTTGTGCTGGCCCCTTTAACAAGTGATTTCACATTTGAATAACAGAGCCCCTTTTCTTGGTCTGACAGGACAATAGCACTGCGGGTCACTGTAGCACTGCTTAGAAAGTCCAAACTCATCATCACTG
Source organism: Notamacropus eugenii (assembly GCF_028372415.1). Lineage (NCBI taxonomy): Eukaryota > Metazoa > Chordata > Mammalia > Diprotodontia > Macropodidae > Notamacropus > Notamacropus eugenii. Next base: position 426,241,390 of record NC_092876.1, on the reverse strand, counting down.
CTGTATAGACCACCTGGCAATGGTAGGGGCAACAGTGACTACACAGTGTCATCTGATAGATGGAGCTTCCAAGAGGCATCTTCACCGATGAGCAAAACCTAGGGAAGTGTTCTCCATCCATACTGGCAGTAATCAGCCTAGTCTGCCCCTTGTAGCTGTGGTCCAAAATGTCGATCCCACAAGTACAGGTCAGCATCAGGGCCATTTACACTAGATAGACTCAAGGAGCTGAGGTAGCTACATATGTAGAGATGCTCACCAACTAACAATGATATGCTTCTACTAGACTGGTACTAGCCAGTCAAATGAATGGGCAAGCTTCACCCCTTTTTGGCTTTTGACAAATAGAACCATCTTCCTGATGACCCTGCCTTCTGAGAACTTAGTGATGACACCCTGTGCCTTATAAGTGGTCTGCTGCTTTCCAGTGGCTGGCTGATTGGTAGAGCATATACTCTCTATGTAAAGTTATATATAGTAAGTTATATAGCTATAACTCATTCCTCCCTGCTAAAAAGATATTCTGTGGTTGGTAGGGAGAAAGATTACAGGGGTGACTGGTAGCTTCATACTAGTAGTACAAGAAGTATATACATATATGTATACATGAACTGAGTGTGGATCACTTGACAAGAACATACTTCTGATTTCATCATGTCTTTTCCTAAAAGCAAAATGAGATTGGTAGCCACATTCTAATTCATAAAAATAGGCATCTGTCTAATGAAGCAACAATAATGGCTGATGGAAAGTTTGAATAGAAAAGTACTTTTGATTTCTTGGCTTGACCAAATTACTCAGATCATGATGGGTTGATTAGTTTAGAAGAGTGGTTCCTCTTTGGAGTAACAATATATTATATTAGTTTGGGGTTGCTTTTTGGTTGGTTTTTTTTTAGTGCTGGATTCATTATTTGCTATAAATTAATAAGAAGTATTAATTTCAAAAAATCAAGTGGACTGAGATTAATTTGAACTTGAGAATATTTTATAAAGTTCTCAATATGCTTTGAGATCATTGGAGTTATACCAGGTTGTCACAAAGCCAGAGTTGGGAATGGTTGCTCTTGATATATTGGCTGTTCATTTTGGGGACCTGTCCATTCAACTTCATTCTAACCTAGAAAAGAAAGAGTAATAGCAAAGATTCAGCTTTTGTTTGTTTGGTTCACTGTATTCCAAAATTAGGAAATGTTGTTACCTTAAGGTGATCCCCTTGAGGAATCAGATACTTTTGCCAAATGATGGTACCCTATCTAAAAACTGTTCTTGGACTCTTCATTTTGAATTGTCATCAGAGCTGATGTCATGCAGTGGTGAATGCCCTTTTCTGTTCTTAGAGAGTCGATTTCATTTTGGGAAATAATCCAAAGTCATAATTGAGATAAGCAAGCTAGATAATACTATTTGGGGTAAGAAAAAATGTGGTTTTACTCTGAAGATAATTTCCAAAGCAGAGTTCCCAAAATGTCTTAAGCAATGGAATCATTACTGCAATAGAATGTAGCCTCCCAAAGAAGATGACATTAATCTGGCTGCTGAAGTTCTGGTTTATTTGTTAAAAACCTAAGATCAAATATCAGACTATACAAAGGCCAGTTAAGAAGATGATATTTCTTTCAAGTACATTTGTGTGCAGAGGATATGGAAAATGTTAATGTTTGATGTACATATCTGAGAAGTATTCTGTATTTTTCAGTTATTTGCATTCTCTCCCTCTTTAATTCACTTAACTATGAGTAACCTCCCAGTAGAATATATGCTCCTTGAGAACAAAAACTCTGTTTCTGTTTGTGGCTTTGTTTGTTTTTTTTTTTAGGACAAAAACTCTGTTTTGTTTGTGGGGGTTTTTTGCCTTGTATCTCCAGTGCCTGACAGTGCCTTTCACTTTTTTTTGTGCAGATCAGTAGGGAACTCCAGGTGAGGAAACTCTTTTGCAAAACAGATCAACAACTGGGCAACTCATCTGTAGCTTATAGCTTTAGAGAGTTGTTTGGAAACTTAGAGATTAAATGATTTGCCCAGAATGGCAAAGCTATTGTGTATTAGAGGTAGACTTGAGCTGAGTTTTCCAGATCCAAGGTTGGGGCATTATGAAGAATCCACCCAGCTCCCAAATTCCATCCTTGGCCCCACAGACTTCTTTAGCCAGCCCTCCTCATGATACTGCCTTCTGCCTCCTACACCTACTCTCTGGGGCCTGACTTCAACTTGTTTCTGACTTCTGTGAGGTGATGCTCCTGATGTCCCCCAAGACACAATAAAGACAGAGAAGCATAAACCTCTGATCACCAGCCTCACTCAGCAGACCTCTCTCCAGTTCCTGTAACTCTTCCTGGACTCATTCCTCAATGGTTAGCATACACCCACATCCTCATACTCCTGCCCTCTCAGTGATTCTGGCCCCCATTTGCTGATGTACAAACTCTGTTCTCCATGCTCAATCCAATCCATTGTTCAAGCAGCTAAGTGGTTCAGTGGATGGAGTGCTGGACTTGGAGTGAGAAAGAACTGAATTCAAAGTTTGCCTTATACACTCACTAGCTGTGTGACCCTGGACAAGCCATCCAATCTCTATAAGCCTTAGTTTCCTCATTTGTAAAACTGGAATCATTATAACGCATGCATCCAGGGTTATTGGGAGAATCAAATGTGACGATATTTGGAAAGTGCTTTGCCAACCTTAAAGTGCTGTATGGTTGTTATTTTCCCTTTACATCTCTTGTTACCCACACCTTCCATTGTGCTTTCTACAATGGTGGCTCCATACTTAACAAATGTGCTTTCTTCCTAAACCTTTTCCTCTCTTACATCTTACATCTCCTAGCATCATCTGAGACCAGGCTTCCTTCTGTGGGCTTTGCATCCTTGGCCTCCTTTTCTTGTACTGGTTATACTTTTATTCACACTTCCCACTCTCTGATTATGTTAGAGCAACTGGCATACCCCTTACTCCCTACAGCCACTTCCATATTCTTCCTCTATCACTATCACTCAGCAATCTCTTCTCCTCTGGCATCATGCTATCCAAATTTATCTTTCAATCCAGATTCTAGAGGACCTTGTCTATCTATTACACAGATATTCTCATTCCTCTCTTAATGAATTCAGCATCTAATTCAAAGTCTTTCCACCCCCAAGTAATGCCCTTAAATTAGGGACTTCAACATACATGTTGATGCTTCTTCAAAAACCCTGATTTCCCAGCTCTTTGATCTCCTCAACTCCCATCACCTATTCCATTAATTCTACTTCAGTCATCCCCCTGTTCTACTTCCACATTCACGAACTCTGAAATTCCTGTGTCTGACAATAATTTTATCATCCCATCTTTCCTTCTGCCTTATGTCCCCAACCCTGCTTGTCATTTAAACTTTAATTTCCTCTTCTTCTACTCCTCATGGCTTTCCCAGGTTATGCTACCTGGGCTCGATCTCAATCTCCTTTTCCTGTCTCAATTCAATTCAGCTCTATGCTCTGCTCTGGCATCCCTTGCCCCTTTGTCCTATCATATCTTCCCAACCTCAACCCTGTCTCACTCCCACTACTGTTCTTATTCCTATTCATTTGTGACTGAACAGAGCTGAAGAAATTCATGAAATCATGCTGACTGGATCCTCGACATGTTTACGTTACATAATTGAAGCCTCATTTCACCAAGGTAATCCTTTGACTTCTCACAAATTGATTTGCCATGCCACTCACCACATTGGCTATTTTCAAAGCTTTCTTAAGTCTCCCATGGCATCCTTCCTTAACCTTCTTAGCTAAAGGCCTGACATCATACTTTACTGAAAGAATTGAGGTCATTCCCTGTGGTTTCCCCTTTTTCCTTCTTACACTTCTCAAATCACTCAGACATCTTCCTCCACTCTCTCTTAATTTATTTCTACATCATGGAAAGATGTGGTCCTTCTCCTTACCAAGGTGAACCCTTCTGCGTGTACCCTTGATCTTATCCCTTTCCACTGTGTCCAGCAGATCAAGACCCCCCATCATCCCCATTCACGCTCTCTAATCATCAAGCATCTCCAGTCTTCTCTTATCTACTCCTTCCTTCCCTACTGCCCACAAACACTCCATCTCCCCCATCCTTAAAGAAAACCCTCATGTGATCTTATCCTCCCCACCAGCTATCATCCTATATCTTTCTTCCCCTTCCTGACCCAATGCCTTGAAAAAGTAATCTACACCAAGTGCTTCCATTTCCTCTCCTGTCATTTACTTCTACGTCCTCTGCATTCTGGTTTTCTATCTTCATTATTCAACTGAGAAAGCTTTTGTTAAATTAACAACTATTTTTTTAATTCCCAATTCTAGCAGTTTTTTCTCAATGCTCATCCCTCTTGACATATATGTGTGCATGTATGTGCACACACACATGCACACACATATATATGATAGATATGTGAGACAGACATAAGTACATATAGATATAAATGATGAGATCACCAAGCTAGGTCACACGTGTATATATACACATATGTGTATGCATGCATGTATATGTGTATACATGTATGTATGTGTATGTGTACATGTGACTTAGCTTGGTAATCTCATCAGTTTCCCCAGATTCAATTATCATCTCTGTTCAGATGACCGCCAAATCTATATATTCAACCATATTCTTTCTCCTGAGCTCTAGGCCCACATTACCAATTTCCTTTGAATAGCTTGACCTAGATGTCCTGTAGATATCAACATATCCAAAAACAAAATTCATTGTCTTTTCCTTCGATCCTCCCTTATTTACAGCTTCACTATTATCTTTAAGGTCACCATCATGCTCCCAATTCCCCAAGCTCTCCATCTCAGTATCATTCTGGAGTTCACTATTACTCACTCCATATGTCCAATCCATTGCTAAATCTTGTTGTTTCTAAAACCTTTACAACATCTCTCCTATGTGTTCCCTTCTCTTCACTCACGTAGCCATCAGGTTAGCGCAGGTCCTCATCATTTTTCATCTGGACCATTGCAATAGCCTTCTAATTGGTCTCACTGACTCAAGCCTCTCCTCACCCTAATCCGTCCTTCATGTTAGATGCCAAAGTAATTTTTCTAAAGCATAGGTCAGACCATGCGATCCCTCTTTTCAGTAAGCTCCCTCTGGTGATTCCCTGTCACCTTTGAAAGTAAAGTCCTTTGTTTGCATGAAAAACCTTTTAAAATCTGGCACATTTCTATCTTTCCAGTCTTCTTGTATTCTCTACTATTCAGCTACTCTGACCTATTGCTGTCCCTGGCCCACAAAGTTCAACTTTCCTGTGCCCTTCCTCCTTAGCAAGCATCAGCTCTGCAAAAAAATGCAAAGTGGGTAAAATTCTTATGTATTGTCTCTTCTGCTCCTGTGGGTGAGAGGATCAGAGATTTAACGCTAGAAAAAAAACTTTGGAGACTCTAAAATCCAACTTCTCCTTTACATAGATGAGCAAATTGAGGCCCACGTTCACAGAGTGACTGTCAATGTCTAACACAGGATTTGAATTCAGGTGTTCCTAAATCCAGTTTCAGAACCCTGTCACCATATTCCTTCACTTGAGGCACAGGCATGGAGGCAAAAATTCTACCACTAAATCATCCATCCTGCTTATTCATATTTCCCTCTTTTCATCTTCCCAGCCTGTCTTGACCAGGAATCTCACACTGCCCCTATCAGATGCCTAATGCCTCACTCAGACCTGGTCCTTTCCACCCCAAACTGTAAACCATTCCTAAGGCTTTCCTTCCCATCAAATTTATTTGATCTATGTGCACATCTTGAAGACCCTTAACTCTTTCAGATGATGATTAAATAATATGATTAATTGAATCTAATGTGTGCAGTGTGACTTATGGGAGAGTGGTGATTTTAATGTCAAAATAAGCACTGATGTTGATCATGTAACCCTGGCCATATGACCCAGTGCTTCCAGGTGATTCTCTATTATTATAAATGGAAAAGTAATTGCTGATCTGCATCAAGGAAGGGAATTTCCTATTCAGAGATCCCACTTCACCTATGAAACCACAGGTCCAGTCCAATGCGCCCTGTGGATATCAACAAGTTTATGTATTATTCTTTCCATATAACAGAGTTAAACATAATAAGGATCTTCTAAGAGACAGGGCTTTAATGTGAAAGAATTAAATTCATCCATTTAATTATTTGTTTATTTTGTGCTGTGTACTTCAGAAGTCAAAGTAGTGGGGGGAGAAAGGATTTTTGGCATGACAACGCCTATATATATAGATCTCTCTATATAGATATCTCTCTCTCTCTATATATATATATAGATATAGATATAGATATATAGAGATATGTTCTTGGCCCTGTTATCTATCAACCCCTACTGGTTGGGAGAGGTGAAGGGTATCATAGGATGAAAGGTTGAAAAACATTAACTTTCATTAAGACTCAGTTGAGATATTTTCCAAAGGCCTCACACTGAAAAGTTTATTGACAGGGAAAACTTCACAGGCAAGAAATAGGAAATTTTGTTCATATAGATACTATGATTAATACTCCAAGGGTCTACAATTTCTTAAGTGGGATACTCCCTCTACTAAAAGAGATTATAACAGCCTTTATAATCTATTAGAGGATTTTGGAGCTTTGAATGGATGAAAAATCCATACTCTTGTAATAGCCAATCTGGTAGAGACCCTCTCCAAAATTAACTGGGTTAGTCTTGGACAATAAATGTACCAGATTCCTACTTAAAACCTTTCCACTTTAGTAGAACCTGCCATAGCTTGGGCTCTACTAGGATGGCCTTCCAGACCCCCAAGGTCTTCACCAGGCCACGAGGAAGTGTTGATCTTAGCAGTACTTGGATTGATAGATAGTTCCTAAACCACTGAACATAAATAACAATGAGGGCAAAACTCTATAAAGTGGGAACATCTTCAGTGGGTTTGTTGTTACTTTATTTAATTGTGAATTTTTAAAAATTTATTGTGCTTTTCTGCTTGATGATCTCCCTAATTTAAAAATTGTTTGAGACATTTGGTAGCCTGATTTGCAAGCAGCAATTCCCAACCCCATTTTTTAACCCCCTGACAAAGCATGTTGAGAAGTTCTCAAAATTTTGACAAGTTCAAATGAATTTTAATTCACTTAAATTTTTAAAATCAATATATATTTTATGACACAATTAATATTATCTAAAATGTATCTCATGCTCAAATGAATAACTAACATGTCAATGACTCCAAAGAGGATGGAAACCAGCTCTCTAAAGTAAGTTGTCAGTCCTTCATGATCTGGATAATTTAGTCAAACCAACAAATCAGTGTAAACCATACATCCTTCCTAGTGTTGTATCTAGGCCTGCCTGGATAGAAGCATATAAGGAGTCACCTAAGTGTTGTATTATAAGCCAGAGAATATGTAATTAGCAATCAGGCTTTGCATTTAGAATAGAACCCAAAAGAAACTAAACAAGGCAGCTTGACCTGATACCTTCCTATTTTTGTAATAAAATGGAAGAGATAAAGCCTAGAAAGTTCTTAAAAATAAGCCTGGGCTGATACCCAAGTGATTTACTCTAACTCCGGGGTATTTCAAGGCTTCCCTATGTTGTCATGAGGATTAATTAGTTAATGTTTATACGGTATTTTGGAGTCACTGGGAATTATGCACGTGCAGGGTTATGTATGTTCAGCTCAGGTGGCTAAACTATTTTAAAATGGAAAGTGTGTTTGTGTGTCTATCAGTAGGGGGTGAACGTTGGGAACACCCTCTCCCATACACTACTACACCCATGGCTCGGTATCAACCCATCACTCAAAAGTTGGTGCCTCCTATTTCTGAAAAAAAAAAGCAAACAAAACAAAACCTTTTGGATTGTACAATTATAAATTCTTGTCTCCAAAGAATACCTTAGAAATGTAGGAAGAATACGGGTCAGCAGGATCCACTTTGCTAAAGTGAACATTACATAAAATGCATGAGTACTGTAGAGGGCTATTTTAGAGTGAGACCTCAGCAAAAAAAAAAAAAAAAATTGAAGAGTTGCCAATGAATCATAGCTAGGTTACTCATAGGCAATAAAACAGCAGTGCTTGGGGGGAACAACAGAATTCATCTAATTCGACTCTTAAATTTTATAGATGTGGAGAAAGCCCCAGTTAACTCATATATTTAAAGTACTTGGAGATTCTCTGAGAGAAACCATCCAAGCTCAAAATGTTTTTAACATCACAAATAAAATTGTCACCCAGTCATGCCAACCTCTGTACTAAGCTCTGTGGATGCAAAGGAAAAAAGGAAACATACAACACTTACTCTCCAAGAGTTTTCTTACTATGTGGAAGATGACATATACATAAGTAGAGTTATACTGACAGTTCTTACATTATGTGCTTTACACAAAGAACTTTGAAAGAAATCTGCACTCCAAAAAAAGCACCCATGTCAATTTTACTGTACAGTACTGTGCTCTCTCTCTCTCTCTCTCTCTCTCTCTCTCTCTCTCTCTCTCTCTCTCTCTCTCTCTCTCTCTCTCTCTCTGCTCCTGCCTCTCAGTTTGGCCACTCCCAGGTCTCCTACCCTGTCCCCCAAACCCCCAAAAACTCCTAAAAAATCCTCCAAGTGAAAGCAGAGCAGAGGCAGAGGGGCCTTGCACTGCTGGCCCACCAGCATGTCCAGCGTCTGTCTTCCAATCTTTGCCCAGGTACCTCAGCTGTCCCCACCCTGCTTGTCTGTCCTCTCCCTTCAGTTCAGATCAGGCCCCAAAGTGACTGGCCCCACCCCCACTATCCCTCCTCTTGCTCTCTGTCCTGGCCCCTTGAACCCTGTGCCCAGCTTGGGGCCAGTCTCTCCATACATAGGCAGCCTCCTGTCCTGCCTGCCTCCCTCCCTTCCCCACATCTGTAGGCAAATTAGCATTACATAAAAATCCCTTTTACATAGAGGTCTCTGGAATGGTTCACTTAGGTAAAAGGAGAACTGTCTGTACAAGATTTATAATAATCACAAGGTAGTCTTACAGGGGTTGTGTGGAGATCAAGAGGGGCCTCTTACAGAAGGAAGCATTCCAACTAAGTTCAAGGAATTCTAAGAGACAGAGGTGAGGAGAGAAAGCATCCAAATTATGGAGGTCAATCAGAGCACTGCTTGGAGGGAGGAAATGAAATATTATGTGTGATGAACTGCAAATAGACCAATGTGACTGGATTGTAGAGTGGGTGAAAGGGAAGTAAAGCATATGAAGACAGGGGAGGGAGAAGGGACCAGTTTGTGAAAGGCTTTAAGTGCCTAACAGAGGAGTTTATATTATTTCCTAAAAGCAATAGGGAGCCACTAATGTTTACTAAATGCAAGGATAACATAGATATGTTCCCAGAGACCAGAACTTTTAGAAAACCACTTTGGCAAATGTATGAAGGATGAATTAGACTGGTAAAAGAGTTTTGACAGGGAGATCAGTTAGAACCCTATTGCAAAAGGTTAGACTAGAACTGATGACAACCTGATGTAGGATGGTAGTCGTGTTGGAGAAGAAAAGTGGATACGTATGAGAGACACAGAGATTTGGAGACTAGTTCAATATATGAGGTGAATGATTGCAAGGAGTCATGGACAATATCAACCTAGGTGATTGGAAGAACGATGGGAGGGATTTGAGGGAAAGATAATGAGTATTGTTTCAAATATTTTGAGTTTGAAATATGTGACATCCACTTCAAAATGTCTAATGTTTTTTCATTTCAATCATGTTTGACCCTTCATGAACCCATTTGGGGTCTTCTTGGCAAAGATACTGGAGCAGTTTGTCATTTCTTTCACCAGCTCATTTTACAGATGAGGAACTGAGGCAAATGGGTTAAATGACTTGCCCACGGTCACACACCTGGTAAGTATGTGAAGCTAGATTTGAACTTGGGTCTTCCTGACTCTAGGTCCAATGCTCCATCCAGTGCACAACCTAGCTACCCCAAATGTCTAATAGGCAGGTGGTAGCATGAACCTGAAGCTCAGGGGAAAGATTAGGACTGAAAATCTGAAATCATCTTCGTAGAGATGACAATTAAACCCAGGGGAGCTGATAAGCTAACTAAAGGAGAAAGTATACAGAGATAGGGAAAGAGAGAGCCTTAAGAAACACTTATAATTAGTGGGTAAGATATGGATAAAGTTCTAGGAAAAAAGACTGAAAAATAAAGAAGTGGGAGGAGAACCAGGGAAGAGCTATATCACACACATGCACACGCATGCACACACACATGGGAGAGAGGCAGAGAGACAGAGACAGAGAGAGAGAGGCAGAGACAGAGAGAGAGAGACAGAGAGAGAGGCAGAGAGAGACAGAGAGAGAGAGAGAGAGAGAGAGGCAGAGAGGCAGAGGAGAGGAGAGAATTTAGGAAGTCAACAGTGTCAAAAACAGAAATGTCAAGGATGAAGATTGAGAAAAGACAACTGTATTCAACAATAAGGCATCATCATGAACCTCCTTACCTTTAACTTGATTGACTATTTTACCTCTGCGTGTGTTTGTGTTTTTGTGTTTGGGCTGTGTGTGTATGTATGTTAGAGGGAATACCCCAATTTGTTCTCCCACTTTTCTAACCACTCCTAGTCTCTCTCTGAAGAGGGTTCTCAGTGCAGGTCTTAGATCATAGATGTAGAGCTAGAAAGGCCATTAGAGATCATCCATTTCGATCCCCTCATTTTACAAATGATAAAACGGTAACTTTCCTAAGGTCACCCAAGAAGTAAGTGATGTGTTGGGATTCAAACTCAGAAAATCTAACTCCAAATTCAGATGTCTTTCCTCCACAACACATTCTTTCAAATTGTCTGATAATCCTGGCAGCATTCAAAGGCAGAATCTGCCTACAAGCGAGTATGGCCTTTCAAAACTAACTATAGCTCACAATTATGCAGCACTTAGGAGATTTTTACAGACATTAGCCCTTCGAATCCTCACAAAAAACCTTGGGATGTAGGCGCTGTTGTCACCCCGATTTGAAGAACCTGAGTTATAGATTTAGGTGACTTGCCTGAGGTCCTCCCACAGCGAGTAAGCATCTCAAACTGTACATGGACCAAGAGTTTCTCGACTTTAAGTCCACTACACCATCTACTGTGCTGGCTAACTCCATGCAATTATGTGCAAAAGATTGTTAAGACATAAGAAAGACTACTTACTGATGGAATACTATCATTCTGTTGATTATCTTGAAAGAAATTCTTTCCAGCACATTTTTGGAAGAAAGTACATTATGCAATGCGATTGAGTTGTATGAATTCAAGTACACCATGTCCGTTTTGCATTGCCCATAACGTATATAGTATAGGTGACCAATAAGTATCTTTGGTTGACTGTACAAAAGATATTTGAGATCCTTTACAATCTGACTCTCATGCCTCTTTCCAGTCTTATCTGGAGCTACCACTCATCACATATCCTGCATTGCAGCCAGGATGGACTATTGACAATCCCAGATTTATTCCTTGAATGAGTCTACCTCTTTAACCTTTTGCTTGTTCCATTTTCAATGTCTGGAATGTCCTTCCTTTGGTCCAACTCATTTAAAGAAAGGCAGCATGGTATAGTGGGAAGAAACCTGGACTTGAAAGTCAGAAGATCTGCTTTCAAGTACTGATTCTGATACTTGCTTGAGCCAAGTCCCCTTTAAGCTCTAAATCCTTTCATCCTACCTAGACTTCAGGAACAGGATCAAACATTATCTGTTCAATTAAATTTTCCCTGATCTCTGTAGTCAAAACTGGTCATGACAATTACACATTATTCAACTTTGGTCTTGGGGTTCCTTTCATTTACTTTCTAGTAATCCATGTGTATATTGCTTCTATGCTTCTGTTTACTTTCCTCTGCATCAGATTTTCAAGGCTTACAGTGTTTCTCTAAATTCATTTTAGTTGTTTATCACTTCTTGTGGTTCCATTGCATTCATATAACACAATTTCTTCAGTCATTTCAAAATGATAGTGACTATTTTATTTCCTGTTTTCTTCTAACACAAGGAGTGCAGCTATGAATATTTTAGTATATATGGGACCTCCTTTTAAAAAATTTCCTTTTGATCATTATGAACATTTTATTTATGCTAAGATGAGCAAGAAAAGGGGACTACATATAAAACTGTGAACCTCTAACTCAGATTTTTTTTATATATTTCAAATTGAACATAGTAATTTCAAAACTGCCTTGTGTCTTTGAATGTCCTTGTCTCTCACTTATTTTTTTTTAAAGATTCATTGGCACCATCCTTCCACTTTTAGTGAACTCTCTTGCAACTACATCTCTTCCTATCCCATTGCCTCCATCTCACGGTGGTGATAATGATAATAACATTACCATTTATATTGTGCTTTCAGATTTACAAACACTTTACATATATTATCTCATTGATCCTCACAACAACTTTGTGAGTAGGTGCTTTTATTTATCTCCATTTTTATAGATGAAACTGAAACCAATTAAGAGATTTGCCCACGGCCCCATAACTAACGTCTAAGGCAAGGTTTCAACTCAGGTCTTCTTGACCCCAAGTTCGGCACTCTGTGCACTATGCCTCACTAAAACCTGAGTGTATTCTGAAGGCACCATGGCCCTGGATATATTCTCAAAGACTGGCTTCTCCTAATCCCACACCCTCTGGAATGCAGGATTGAGAAAAGGAGTTGACATATTTCTTGCTCCCCATGGCTAATTTTGGAACCTCTCTCTGCTACCATCATTCGGTAAGCAATTGTCCTTTATATATCACTCCATCCTGTCTAGATTCTTATTACTGCCATTTGAGAACTTCCTTGATATTTCCATGGGTAGCTAGGTGGCACTATGGATAGGGTGCCAGGACTGGAGTCAGGAAGACTCATCTTCCTGAGTTCAAATCTGGCCTCAGAAACATAATAGTTGTGTAATCCTGGACAAGTCACTTAAACTCATTTGCCTCAGTTTCCTCATCTATAAAATGAGCTAGAGAAGAAAATGGCAAACCACTCTAATATCTGTGTCAAGAAAACTCCAAATGGGGTCATGAAGAGTAAGGTATAACTGAAAATGACTGAACAACTCTATCTCTTTCCCAATAAGCTTAGTACTTGGCTCACAGACTTTTCCATTCTAATCTTTGGCCTCCCATAATTTGTCTCCAGTTTACCATAAACATACATAGTAGCAATTATACATTAAGCACTTCCCACTCCTTCTCTGAACATTGGCTACCATAATTCCTAGCTATGGCTCTTTCTCCAAAATATTTTATGGCATCTTTTTCATACCTATTCTGACATCACGTATTATGATCATTTGTGCACATACCTTATTTTCCTCTTGTATTAGAAAAATTCTTGAGAGACATTTAGCAAACTGTCACTTTTAGGGAAACTGAGGTGCTATGTATTATATATCATAATATCCCATAGAACCTAGTACAGATTCTTGGACAAAATAGGTTCTTAATGAAAAATGGGTTTGATTTATGAAGACCATAGTGAGTTTTTTCATCATAAATGTAGTTTGAGTGAGGACAACTCCTACTTCCCTCTTTTCTCTCATTCCCTCTCCTGGCTCATTTCCTTTCAAACTCTTCCCCCCTCTAGCAGCTTGGGATTCCCCAAGAGGAGGTGTCTGCTAAAGCTACTACTCTCAGTGTTCTAAAGATAACCTTTGTGAGTGGCTCTTCCTACTGACATTATCGCTTCTGAGTTCCCACTGGTGTAATTCTCATTTAAAAAGTCAACCAGTTGACTCAATGAATTTTTAATCAAACCCATTGGCCAAAAAGACAAAACAAGAGTAATAATTACATAATATTCCACCCAAGGCTTCTGAGTCACTTGACCAACAAGATGGCCATTTTCTCTGACCCCTACAAAATCTCAAATTTCTCTAGAAATGGAACTTATGTACCAACAAGAAAGCAACCTCAGCTGTCTCTATGGTCTAGGATACCCAAAATCCAAAATAAAGTTTAAAAAAAAACCCAAAATTGACAGACACCCTGACCTCACACTCTTTCCCCACCTCTCACTATATAAGCAACAAGGTTACACTAGCTGACCCATAAAGGTTTGGGAAAATGACATGGAGTTTAGTAGCCAAGAGATCATTGATAACTTTAGAGAGAGCAGTTTTGGTGGAATGATAAGGTTGGAAGTGATTGTCAGAGGTTACGAAGAAATGAAAGGAGAGAAGGAAGAGGCACTTATTGTAGATGACCTTTTCAAGTTTAGACACAAAGGACAGAAGAGATATAGAATGATAGAAAGATCAAGTGAGAATTTTTTCAGGATGGGAAAAATTTAAGCTTATTTGTAGGCCGTAAAGAATAAGCCAATAGACAGAGAAAAACTGAAAACAAATGATAGACCAGGGATGACACATGCTGTAGAAAACAGGATGGACTGGGATTGCTTGAGCAGGTAGATTTGTTAGCCTTAGAAAGGAACAAAGCCACTTCATAGTGTCAGACAGGGGTGAAGAAGGCGATAGTAGCAGAAGTACTCTAAGTGATAGGAGGTAGGGAAGAGGGGAGAAGAGGAATATTACAGAAAATGGTCTCATTTTTTTCTGTAAGATGTAAAACAAGGTTTTCAGTTGAGAAGGTGGGGGTAGGTAGAGCCAAAGTAGGTTTAAAGTAGGGATGAAAGAGTTTAGTACAGCCACTGTGGAGAGTGGGATAGTAAGTTGATAAGGCAGGTATCACAGAATTGCCTAGCAGCTGTGAGGATCCAGTTGAGGTTGTAAAACCTAAATTTGTAGTAGACCTGGTCAAAGCAGCTATGTGATTTTTCTCTACCTTCATTAGCTGCATGTGTATAGGAGTGAAATTGGCAAATTGTGGGAGTGATGTAAGGCTGAGGGCTTGGCATGGCTTAATTGATGAAATGATAAGGAGGATAGGAATTCAAGAGAGGAGGATAGTGTTGAGTTGAAGTGGTTCACCAAGAGGTCAAGATGGGGAAAAGAGGAAAGAGGAGCTAGTGCAGGGGAGATGATCTGGGAGAAAACTGAGGAATTGAGGTGGCTGAGGTCACAATACAGATAAAGAGTAGAGTTTTGTAAGGGAAGGCAGAGGGAGAAGGGAAAAGTCAAAAGATTATGATCAGATAAGGGGATTTAAGAATTCTTGAATGTACCACAAAAATGGTGCATTGGCAAGATCCAAAGTAATGGCAATGGCAAGATCCAAAGTAGTGGACCATCTTTGTGTGTGGCTAAGGATAGAAGAGTAGCACATGAGAAGTGAGTAGGCTGAGGTTATGGTGTTTGAGGGAGAATCAAGATATAGGTTGAAGACCACTAGTATGAAGCAGAAGTTGGGAGGAGAGAGAAATTGTGAACCCATATACTGAATTCACCAAGAAAGGAAGAGAAATTACCTGAAGGTCTATGAATAACAGCTACCAGGATTTTAATTGTGCAGTAGACATGAACAGCATGAACCTCAAAGGAAAAGAGGCTACTAAGTGATGGAGGTATGAGAAGAACCTATACGTGGCAATGAGAAACAAGTTGTATTTCAACTCCTCTACCCTGACCAAGAGGAATGAGTAAAGGTGTAGCCAGTACTGGAAAGGGTGGCCAAAGAGGCTTTTTCTAGGGCAAGTCAGATTTCAGGGATATCTAGTGAATGAAAGGAGTAGGAAAGGAAAAAATGTAGGATAAGGAAGTTTGCTGCCTAAGGAACAGGCATTTCAGAGGGTACAGTAGAAGAGGTCATTGGTATTGGTTAGAACTTTGGTGTGGGAAGGTTGAGGGAGGTGGGTGGTGAGGATAAGGAATGCGGTTTGTTTGATGACTTACAGGAGTTCAGAATCACTGGAATATGAAAGGTATAAGCAGGTAGGAGAATGTTTATCATTGAGTGGAGAGTGCCACTCCTCTTCCAAAAGGAAGTTGGTGATCAGGCTGGATGAAAGTAAGATATGAGGCACAGCATTAGATGGTCAGATGGGTGGCATACACAAGTCTTCTTCCCTCCAAAGGATAGAGGTTCGGAAGGAGAGGGGTCCACCTGAAATGGAAGTTGAGAGAGAACAGCAGGAGAAAAAATTGGGTTCCCCACCAACTTTCCACTTCCTCTTTCCTCAAAGGATGGTACAGCAGAAGATGGAAGGCTTGAGGCCAAAGGGAAGGCTGGTCTTCTTTGTTCTCCAGAACAAAAGATGGCAGTTGTCTTGGGCTGGCACAAATGGAAATAGTTGCTTTGGGGCTGTGTATTAACAAGCACGCTAGCATACCCAGGATGGCCTGCTAGCACAGGTTCTCTGACATGCTTTATAAAGGAAAGACAGTTTCAAAGGGATTATCAATCCTTCTTTAATTAAACACATATAGGTCATTCACTAGTTCAGGGGAAAGGTTAGCACCCTGAACATGGAGAAAACACAGAAAATACAAGCAGAAAAATTAACACAGAGATTCAACAGACAGGGCTCTTACTGTCTGAACAAAGTAACACAACCACCTGCATGTACCATCGAATGGAAGAGTACAAATCTCTGAGTAGTGGGGGGGCGAGAGGAGGGTGGGACTAGGGGGGCTCTTAACAAACTCACAGTCCCCTCCAGGGAATCAAACAGTCCTTCTCATAAGCAAAACCTCCAAATAAACTGCCAGCCTCTCAGAATATATAATGAAGACTCAGCTCCTGATTGGCTCAGAGCCAGTAGGCACAAAACCTAAGTGACTCAGCGGAGTTGTGAATCACCAGGGTTCAAAGAAGATCAATCCCTCAGATGTTTTCAGTGAGCCTGGGAAACTGAACTCCAGAAAGAAAACAGCAAAATCCTACTTTACTTGCTCTCACAGGCTAATGGAAAACTCCTGGCCCCTTTCTACTTTCCCTCAAGGGACATAATTCAAGACTAAGGTTTTAATTTCTAAACTCTAGCTTAATATAATGAAATGATAAGGTAGGGGACAGGAAAGTAGGTCCATCCTGGGATGCCATTGCACTTTTGGCTTCGCCCTTTTTTTCAACCACTATTCTTGGTACAGGACTAGATACGCATCCCCTTGGTGAGACACTTTACTCTAATTCCTGGAAACTAGTATATTTCCCAAACTTTCGTATCTGTGGGCTAACTTGCAATCATATTTGCCAAATAATCATAAAATAACTCTGGGACTCAAGATTACCAAGTTTTTTATACTTTTAGTCTCCCTTTTTATTCTGTGCAAATGAGTGATTTGGGAAAAGGTACAGGGACCATCCATGCTCCAGAGACAAAGTTGTCTCTACTGGCTGCTCTTCTTCTTTCCTGACCTTTTCATATGCAAATGAACTAGTTAATACCCCAAATCTTTTACAAGGTGTAAATGAGCCTCCTCTTTGGTTTATGCCTTTTCCCAAGGTACAAAATGATCCACCCACATCTGAAAGGAATTTACCCTCCCACCTCTTTTGTCTCTTACTCATATTTTTTAGCCTAAAAAAAATTGCCAAAGTTTTGAAAGAGACATTAGGATTTTCTATGTGGGAGGCAGTTTCTTTCTTTTTTTGGACTCTGAAAGAATGCATAGTTCTAAGTAATTCACTCAATACAGCAATTGCCCTCTTCCTTGTACATCTTCTTTTTCAACATTCCAATGGAGTTTATAGTAGCGTCTGTGATGTACAATTCTTAGATACACCCCAAATTACCAGTCTTATGTTAGATTCCAGACCACTCACTTTTAGTTGGGCATGTAGCTTACTTTCATCCCCAAGCCAGTTTCTCTAGGCTAATACCTCCCTCAGTTCTTCCAAAGATCTGTTCTTCTCTCATGCCACACTTCACCCAAAAATTCCCCCTACAAAAATCAGAAAACAAAAATAAAATAAATACAGTCAAAAGAGAGATAAAAGAAAAATAACTAGGTATCTCTATGAAAGTTACAAAGCATTCTGGGTTTCTAGGGAATCAAGTAACTCCTACTGCTGTGAACCTGAAAGTTACCACCAAGGGACAGAGCAAGCAATTCCAGGTGAGGCCACAAGATGTATGTGTATGGTACAAGTTCATGGAATTTCCCCTGAGCTGTCCGAGTCATACCATGGTAAGGCAAGTCATCAGTCTGCTCATTCCATTAAAGCAACTAGAAAGCAACAAGGTAGGATGATTATCTATAAAATGCTTTTGATATCTAAGCAAACAGTTGAGAGCATCCAAATCACATATGTTATGTAAGTTAGTTTGGAATTCTGGAATGTGTTTCCTCATGGAATCCATGTAGCATATAGTAACAAAGGGGTCCTACTAAATGATTCCTAAAGTCCTTTGCAAGAGTTAGTTTCTTCAAACTGATGCATATAATCCTACTGAGTCCCTGATATTGCTAAAGGAGAATGCTAAAAGAGCATATCAACCATAATCATAATATAGCAACTAGTATTTGTGCAGCACTGTAAGATTTGTGATTCATTTTTAAAATATTATCTCATTTAATTCTCACAACAACCCTGAGAGGTACCTTTCATTTTACAAATGAGGAAACTGAAATAGATCTGTGTCTGTATGCAAACTCCAGTCCTCTTGACTCCATCCAGCTCTCTGACTACTCTGACAACCAAGCTATTTCCTAATAGCTCTCTCTCTCTCTCTCTCTGAATATATATATATATATATATATATATAACGTATATATATACATATACATACACATACACATGCACATATATACACACATACATATATGTATCTATGTGTGTATATGTATGTATGTATACACAAAATGTATGGAAAATAAAAAAGTAATTTGGGAGGAGGGAGATACTCTCAACTTGTTGTGTTTGTCCTTCGTTGCCGAAGAAGACCATGCTATCAGAGAAATGATGTCATGACTTGCACTTGACTTTGTTTTGAGTGAGGGAGAGCTGTGCAGCTCACCAGCCTCACTTCTCCTCCAGAACCATCTGAATCCAATGACCTTATATTCCTCGGGATAACTGGAGATGACCCAGGATGCACTGGGAAACCTTGGCCCCTTTAGGCCAAGGTCTATTCAGGTACTCACTTAGGGTGAGGTAATGCGCATTCATCAAATAGACCTGTTTAAGAGTTGCCAGGGGCTGGGCCCTTTAATGAGGCAAAGAAAAATAAAGACATTGGGCTGGGAGGGAAACAGCAACAGTTAAGGAAAGGGGGAGGAGATGTTGGAGCTGAGCTGCAGAAGAAGCTAGAACTTCAAAGAGGTAGACGTGAGGAAGGAATGCAATCCAGGCACTGGGGAATTAAGTCTATGCAAAGGTATTTTGGTTGGTTGGTTGATTGTTGTCCTTTGTGCTAGAAGAGGACCAAAATGACATCACTTTGTTAGGATTAAGGTATACAGTATGTTCAACTGTGGCTGATCCAACCAATACAATCCCAGAATGTTCTACCACAAGTTAGGAACAAACAGTTCATACAAACATTTGGAGTGGAGAGGTCTTTAAATTTGCTCTTCTCACATTTCTTTTGAGCTACTGCAATTCTGCTTTGCTCATAGAGCACAGCCCCTTCTTTGAAGGGGACACAGTATGCTAAGCAGTTCTGTGCCAGTGTCTCCCATGTCTTACAATCAATTCCAGAGTTCTTCAGAGAGATCTTGAGAGCCTTCCTGTATCACTTCTTTTGACCTCTGTGTGAGCACTTGTCTTGTGGGTTCTCCATTCAAAAGCATGTAAATGGAATGTCATGTGTGAGAAACAGCAAAGATACCAGTTTGATTAAACTGTAGAGTAGAAAATGACCAAGGCATTTCCAGGCAGTGGTGGAAAAAGGATAAGGATTCTGATAGTCTTGGTAGGAAAATGAAGCCCCATCTAGACAGGCTATTCCTATATGAAGAATATTTAATATTCAAACATTTGTGTTGATAACTTCCTGTAAAAGAAAAGCTTTCCCTGCTAGAACCAGGGCACATTCAGCAATTGGACTGACCAGACTAGAATTGACTAGTTAAACCTAGTAGGGAAGAAAATAATGGGGCCATGTCTGCCAGCAGCCAATAATACAAGCAAGTTCAGACAGTTGATTAGTGTCAGGGATGTCTCATAGGAGTGAACTGCTAAAAGTCCTGGGAGGCTGGCAACAAGCAAGACATAGATCCAGGGAGGCTGGATCACAGATCTAGAGAGTCATAAAGTCCAACTTCCTCATTTTGCAAATAAGGAAACTGAGGACCAGGGGGATTAAACATATAGATAGGCAACATTTATTATGCACTTACTATATACCAGGCAGTGTAGTAAGCAATAAGCAGAAAGAAAGACCATGCCCTCAAGGAATTTATGTTCCAGTGGGAGAAGAGAACATACAGGGGAAGTTAAAGAGGGAATGGACAGAGAAAAAGCATTCATTAAGCACATACTATGTATACAAGCACTACAGTAAATGCTTTTCAAATATTATTTTATCTGATAAAGAGTTGGAGCATGGTGACTGTCCCAAGGTCACACAGCCAATAAGCATCAAAGGGAGGATTTGAATGCAAGCTCTTTGATTCCAGAACCAATACTTTTTCCATGTGTAGTGGCAGGTATCAGGGTCAAGCAATAGCCTGTGCTGCAGCCAGCACAGTCAGGCAGGTCTGGGGTGGTTACGGGGCTCACAGAGCGAGGATGAAATGACAAGCAGGACACAGCAGTCTGAACAAGCTGAGTTTATTCAAGACATACTGAGCCAACAAATCAGCGGGGTCTGGGTGCTTATATAGTAAAAAACCACAGGGGTAGTGTGATCGAAGCATGAGGACAGAATAGATCATGATTAGTAGCAAGGGGCCTCAGGGCCTCAATTTCTGGAGCATTATCTTGTATAACAGGGACGTCAATTCCTAGAACTTCAGCACCCAAATTCAAGGACGTTCACATGAGAACAAGGTCCCACTTAACTTCTCAAGTCAGCTAGTATTCTCCCTTGGAGGAGGGGAACTCTTGATCAGGGGCTCTTTCAAACCCCTCAAGGTTTTCTACAAGCCTGGGCTTCAGATATCAGTGAGGTGATAGGAGAGGTGGAATAAGACAGGACCCAAGTACCAGAAAAACCACAGGAAGCACTCAGGCACAAAAGAACATTACTCAGATACTCACAGAAAGAGCACCAGACCTTGGTTACAAGAAAAAAGGTAAAAGTTTAGTCAGGAGAATCAAAGTACAAAGTCAGAGTGGGACTTGCAACCTGGAGGACTTGGTGCTTAACCTCAAGCAATGATCCAACTGTCCTAACGTTTCTCCTGTTTAGGAGTAGGATTGATGGTGAGAAGAGCCTTAGGTAAGGGACTTGACCATGAATACAGGGTTTTACCTGGCCTTAAGGATGACACTGGAGGAATCCAGGGCCAACTTGAGCCACACACTTTGCTCCCCATGCCCAAAGCCTAGCTCTTAGTGGTGTGTCTAGATAGAAATGTGTGTGTTCACCATAACTGTGTTTTCATTATTAAGGAGAGTCAATAGTTCAGCTCCTTGCTAAGGTCTAGAGAACCAAAGAAAGCCCCCATGCAAAGTGTTTGAGGCAACACCACTGTTAAAAAAAGTGCTAGTCTCCGAGGACAAATAATTACTTCTCCTGTGGGTGCTTGATTCATTCTGTTCTAGGCATCCCTTCTGCAGTGTGCACATGACTCAGAGTTACTATAAGAATACAGAAAGACATCTGAAGTAATCTCTTGAAAGAGTATATATTTTAATGTCTTTCTCTGTCTCTGTCTGTTTTTCTAGAATGAGATGTTTAAAAAGGGTGAAAAGTATTGAGAACGAATAATCTTCTCAGTCCCACCTCACCCAAAAAAATGGCAAACCTCTCCTTAAAATGCAAACTTGTAGGCAGCTTGCTGGGAACTATGCAGAACAGCATTTTGATTTGAGATTTCTAGGTGATGACAATGGAAAGAAAAAAAAAACAAAAAACAAAAAAACCTAGAAGTCAGTGTTAAGAAAAGCAAGTAGAACTCCAGGCCTGGTTTGCCCCAATTTTTCTTTCTTCTTTTAACTGGGTGGTGACTGTTGCCGGGTTTTGTATTATCTGAAGTTCAGCAGGAAACAAAGTCTACCCACCCAGCCTTTTATTTAGCTTTGTTTCATTGTGTCAAACTTTGAAAAGAGAAAACACCCCTTCTGGCCGTTTTATCTGGCAAATAAAAAAAAAGGAAAACGAAAAAAAAGAAAGAAAAAGAAGAAAAAAAAGACTATATTGAAAGGCAGGTCCGGCCTAAGGAGACAGATGAAGTACAGTGATGGAGTATTAGGCTCTGGCTTGCTGCAGCCTGGCCAGAAGGCTGTGAGGTGCCGAGCAGAAACAGAGGCATCTGGCTGCACAGCATGTAGTAGCAGGCCCATGAACCGCAGCAGATGCAGCTTCAGCTGTGATTGGGTACAGAGCGTCAGCATCCAGGCCTGGGTCACACGGAGGAGCCGTCTTAATTGTGACAGTAGAGTGTCAAACTGCCATCCTTCCTCCCTCTCTCTCTCTCTCTCTCTCTCTCTCTCTCTCTCTCTCTCTCTCTCTCTTTCTCTCTCTCTCCCTTTCTCTCTCTCTCTGTGTCTCTCTCCCTTTCTCTCTCCCTTTCTCCCTCCCTCTTTCTCTCTCTCTGTCTCTCTGTCTCTCTCTCTGTCTCTCTCTCTCTGTCTCTCTCTCCCTTTCTCCCTCCCTCCCTCCCTCCCTCCCTCTCTCTCTCTCTCTCTCTCTCTCTCTCTCTCTGTCTCTCTCTCTCTGTCTCTCTCTCCCTTTCTCTCTCTCTCTGTCTCTCTCTCTCTGTCTCTCTCTCCCTTTCTCTCTCTCTCTGTCTTTCTCTCTCTGTTTCTCTCTCTGTCTCTCTCCCCTCCGTCCCTCTCCCTTTCTCTCTCTCTCTCTCTCCCTTTCTCTCTCTCTCTCTCTCTCTCTCTCTTTCTCTGTCTTTCTCTCTCTGTTTCTCTCTCTGTCTCTCTCTCTCTGTCTCTCTCTCCCTCTCTCTCTCCACCTCTCTGTCTGCTTGTCTGTCTTCATCTATCTCTTTGTCTCTTTCTCAGTCTCTTTTTTCTGTCTCTCTCCATCTCTCTGTCTCTCCCTGTGTCTGTTTGTCTCTCCATCTCTCTTCCTGTCTCTCTCTTTCTTTCTCTCTCTGTCTCTCTTCCCACCTCTCTTTCTCCATCTGCCTGCCTTTTTTTGTGTCTGTCTCTATCTCTCTTTTCCTCTCTTTCTTTGTCTGTCTCTTTCCACATCTTGGTTTCTGTCTCTGTCTGTTCTTGTGTATTTATCTATCTTTTTTTCTCTGTCTCTGTCTCTCTTTCTCTAAAACCTTTCCTCCAGATTTTGCCCTGAAGTATAAACTCATTTAAAGGAAAGTGATTTCTAGTTTGTTCAAGCTGATTGCTTTCTTAGGAAGGATTCCAAGTAATTAAGTATTTAATGTATCCACTTCTCAAAGCTTCAAAACTGCTAGTAGCAAACTAGCAAGAGTTCATGGAGCCAAGATCTGGAAGAAATTAATCTGGTTCTAATTGAAAATAGACTGTGAGGAATTAAGACTTTTATTAAAAAAACTAAAACACAACATTACATTGGAACTAAAAGATTTCCTCAAGCTACTGAGGACCATAGCCATTGGGATACTACTGAGATACTAGTAACATGTTTCAACTCTGGGTCAGAGGGCACTGGTTTTTTTCTGGAGATCTCTGTGTTACATATTCTTCAGGATGAGACTTGGTGATAAGGATGAGCAAATACCATATGCCCACATTATGTTTGCCCTTCAATATGTGGGGACTTGAAAGGCAAACTCTCCAGGCATAACATTGCCAGGATGTTTCAGTCCAGAGGTGGGGACTGATATGGAGGGGAAATCTTAAACCCTTCTCCTCACCCACCTGTGGTGAGGAAAATGAGAGGGCAAATGCCTGGGAAGAGCCCTGGCAATGTTTATCCAAGGAGAAGAGTTCAGGATCCTCAAGAATGATTCCCAAAATAAAAATCAATGGGTTTTTAGACTACTGCTACAGAAACTGATGAAAATGATCCTGAGAGGTTGTAATAGAGTCTGCTCAGTTCCCAAACTCCCAAGTCAACCAACCAATAAAGAAATTACCTAAGAGTATTTTGTTAAAATTCAACTTCAGGAAATGACTGTCTCCCTCTTCTCTTGCTCCAGATACTTCATTCTATATGTATATTTGACCATCTCTTTTTTATATGCAGGGTGCTTGTGTTGCTCGGAAACACACACAAACACACATAAACACACACACATATACACATATGTATATGCATGTGGATAAATGTCTATTTCTTTGCATCATTTACTTTTCTATTAGCTGATTTCCAGATTTAAGAATCTATGACATATTTTTCAATGTCTCTTTTTATCTGTCTATATATAGTATATTCTTACCTTAGTAATCGTAATCTATCTCTTATCCATGAGAAATTGCATCCACGTAACCATGAGAAAGTCATTTAACCTATCAAAGCTCTAGACAATTCTCTAAGATAATAAATTACTGCGCACAGTTCCCTGCTCCCATGAAATATTAGTGTCTAATTCATTCCTATGTCTATATCAGATTATATGGCAGGAGCCTATCTGTCACTATATCGTCTATTCACCTATTTCTGTCTCAGTGTTCTCCCTTTCATCCTTTCTCTACCCATTTCCTCTTTGCATATTTATATTCATCTTTCGCTCTCCTCCCTCTTCCTTCTTCTCCCTCCCTCTCTATCCATATATCTCTTTCCCTCCTTTTCCCTTTCCTTCTCCCCTGTCCCCACTCCTGTTACACTCTTTATAAACTTTTTCTTATATATTTACGTCCTTACGGATCTCTCTCTCTGTCTCTGTCTCTCTGTCTGTGTGTGTGTGTGTCTCTTTCTCTTTCTCTCCCTCCCTCTCCCCTCCCCTCAGTCTCAGGGACTTAACCAGTCCATTGCTGTGCAAGCACCTTTTTGTGTAAAACTCCTTTGGAAAAGGGACATATAACCAAGACGACACTTTAAAATAATTTGCCTCAAGCCTTGCAGAATAAGATTAGTAAAATACATACGTATGTGCAACTATATTGTTGTGATATGTATTTCTATTATATCATTATTATTATATAGAATTGTATATATATATATATATATATATATATATATATATATATATATATATATATATATATATACATATATGCTGCGGCACTGCCAACTAACTTGTAGTCTGGGTACGTGGATCATCGAGTTTGGCGGTGGGTACATGACAAGTGTCGGTTCATTCTCCGCTTCCCCTTTAAAGCCCCATCAGACCGAGAAAGAAATCGGTGGGTTTATAAAGTAGTATCTGACACATTGATAAACATCAAAGCTCTAAAACGGATGTCGGGCCGACGTGCCTTTTCTCTCCGAACATCTGATCCCCTGATAAACTGTTACAGTTACCAGGGCTCGCCACGCCTCACTCCCTCCGCTATTCCGCAGCAGCACACACCGCTCTGGATCTGTTCTCAAGTTGTTGCCCTGAGTGTGCCGTATGATGACAATTAGGAGCAGTTAGTGCGCAGATGAGGCTCCGGAGTGGCAGGTGGTGAGAATGGGACTCAATTAAGTAACATGCTCCAAATCCTTTCCTAATGAGGCTGGGCCACCCCAGATGAGCGGGGAAGCATGTGTCGCTGATAGCAACAGAGGATTTGAAACGAAGAGGGAGAGAAAACTGGTCAACAGGTATCACTGGAGACAAGAAAAGCATCCTTTTTTGTTTTGCAGCTTTGGAAACAACTGTCTTCAACTCAGTCAACTGTGAGAAGGAGAAATTAGATTTTTGGTGTTTGGTTTGTGTCTGGGTCATTTCTGAATTACATTCCTCCTAAATCTGTGGGTAGGTAACTTCCAACAAGATGTCTACTCACTCACCCTATCACCCGAGCCATCACCCAAGTGTTTACTTCTTAAATATACGTGTGTCAGTGTGAGTTACAACTACTAAATGAGATATTGAAATATGTAACCTTCTAGCAGACAGAAAATAGGTTGGGGAAGTAACGACTGTCAGAAACTTAATAAAAGGCCATTGTCTTGGTTTGCATTTGAATTCCAAATCAGACACTTTAATAACCCTGCAAGTGTTACAGTTGGGCTGTGAAGTTAAGGGTCTGTTGTCATTTCCATTGCAAATCTTCTTTGGGAGGCACTGTGTGAATTCATCACCCGAATTTATATGGGATTGAAATGTATATATGTCATAAGCCTATGAGACCAAATAAATAAATAAATACATACTTCAAAGCCTACTGTTGAAGGGTTAGGATAATGACTTAGAGCTGAAAGGGACCCTACGGGTCATTTTATCCAACCTCATCATTTCACAGATAAGGAAGCTGAAGTACTTTGCCTAGGATCACACAGGTCATATATGTGGCAGAGCTGGGCTTTCAGGACTCCGGTTCCAGCATTCATTTCACTGTACCACGTTAACTCTTAAGAGGAATAACAGTTGAATTTTTTCTAATATATTTTCATCTACATTTTAAAACAGCATCTTACCAAAAGGTTCATACAGCTTCATCACTGAAAGTGCAGAAAGCTTGTAGAAAGAAGGCTAAAATTCTTTTATGTTGCCTCAGAGAGTGGAGTTTGGAACAATGAGTAGATGTTATGGAGAGGGAGATTTCAGTTTTTCAAATTTACTGAACATTTTTTAAATGTTTTAAAATACTTTATGCGAGTCACTTCTAGTCACAAGGAATTTGTTGTTCAGTGGTTTCAGTCATGTCTGATTCTTTGTGACCCTATTTGGGGTTTTCTTGGCAAAGATACTGGAGTGCTCTGCCTTTTCCTTCTCCAGCTCATTTTACAGATGAGGAAACTGATGCAAACAGGGTTCAGTGACTTGACCAGGGTCACACAGCTAGTAAGCATCTGAGGCCAGATTTGAAGTCAGGTCTTCCTGACTCCAGACCAGACACTCTACCCACTGCACCACCTAGCATTGCCCAAGCAATACAAAGACAAAAACAGAGAGGTCCTTCCCTCAGAGTATCCATTCCACTTGAGATCTTAGCTCAGAAAAAGGACAAAATCCCAAAGAGTAGAAACAAACAAAAATGGGTTGTTTTAGGAAATAGGGAACTTGCTATCACTGAAAGTGACAGGTTCGATGACCACCTGTCAGATATGTTGCAGAGGGAATTCCAGCATTGGGTGAGAGGTTGCACTAGGTAACCTCTAAGGTCCCTTCCAACTCTGAGATGATATGATTTATTGAATCTCCCCAGACTATCAACTTTTCTAGGTTCATTCATTGGTGATTCATTGTTTTGGCCATAATAGAAGTGAGTCCAATCACAAAAACATAAAATCAGATCATTAGGAACATATCGTATCCATTCTGTGATGCCCCTCCTATACAATTGCAAAGCCAATTTGAGTGCTAAGCCAGCAGCTTAGCTTTATGATACTGCTTTAAACCAGTTACTTCAGATAGTTTGTTCTTCAACCACTTCCCAAACAAAAAGAATTTGGTGCTGTAAAAGGTAATCACTTTCAGAATGAATGTCAGAATCAAAATTGAGGCAAAGAGCAGGCTGACTCACAAATCCACCTGCCTCACTATCCACGTTTGGCTGTAAGGATGATATTACATATCACATACATTCACTAAGCCAGAGTGTTTAGAAACAATAAGGCAAGAACCCCGTGGGACATTTAATACCACATTTCTTACCTATTGGCATTTTAAAATCCTGAATGTTATTTTTATAAATGGTTTTTGTCCCTTCCCTAATCGCATTATAAAGAAAACATTTTTTTTTAACTGCTAGGGTAGATGATCTAGAAGGAGCCAACCAGACGTTTATAAGGAGTTTTTTACTCATCAGTGAACTATCAGTCAGTTTCATCTTTTGATCCTTGATTCTAGCACATAATTCTATTATTTAGACAATTGTAAATCTTTTAATTTTAAATAGGCTCTGTAACATTTTTCCAATTTATTTTAAATCATACTGCTACTTCTCAGGTATGTAGCGCCTTCAGAAACTGTTGAAATTCTATCAAGAATAGGCCAATAAATATTAGTCTTATTTTTACAAAGGATTCATGGGTAGTAATTTGATTCCCTTAAATCATGGGGTTCAAAGGGAATATACATTTCTTTTTCTAGATAAAACAGCATCTAAAAACACTCCAGACTCCTGTCTGTCTTTTCTATGCTTAAAACTAGGTAGGAAATATTATTTTATCATCTTCATCAGAAGCCTGCTCTGGTTTTTTTTATGACTATCACGAGATAATTTTTGACATACATCAAGTTCATACTTCCTCTTAAGGCATAAAAGTTGAAGAAAATTAATTTAATAGAATGATAATCTCATACATCCCTTAAGGAAAATGATCTAGTGAACAGATTCTATAGGTAAGATGTCAGATGACAGATTAAACTACATTTTAAAGATTCACAATCAGTTGATTGAAAGATTCACATATCACAATCTCTAAGCCAGAAGAATCCTTCCACACATGGTTAAATCACTTTGGAAAACTCAAACTCCTCTTTAGCTTCTTATCTGAAGAATGTCAAAAAAGTTTTCTTTTAATTCCTATCATTGCTTGAGTCAAGTTTTAATCAGGTGAAGTTAATCTTAATAGAAAACAGGCTTCAGTTAATCAAATATTCCATGGCATAATAAAATTGAATAAAAGGAAATTTTTTAAATTTCCCATCACATTCCAAAATGTTTTAACAATGCTCTTTTCTTCCATTTAAAAAAATCTATGTCATTACGTAGTAACTAACACCACCCCCCTCCCAAATCAAAGCCCTCTTTCTAATAGATTAAGTATAGTTAATTGAAACAAATCAATACCTTGGTCATGTCTAATAATGCATGTCTCATTCTACACATCTCAATCACAGTAAGAACTGGATACTTCGTCATCAGTTTTCTGAAGTCAAACTTGGTTACTACATTGATCAGAGTTCTGAATCTTGCAGATTATTTTCCTTTACATTATACTTGTCATGATGTAAATTGTTCTCCTGGTCTTGATCATTTCACCCTGCATCATTTCATGATGTTTATAGAAATCTTCTGAAGTTTCTCTAAATTCTTCCTGTTCATCATTTATGCCAGTGTAATAGTATCCCACTATATTTAAATGTTACATACAGTTTGTTTACCTATTCCCCAATTGATGAGCACCCCACAATTCTCCACTGGTAATATGTTTCAATCCACTCACACTCTCCATTCTACTCTCCATTGCCATTTGGGTGACCCACAACTTTAATTCTTTAGTGAGTGTGGTATACAACCATAAAAATTAACTAGGAGAATACTGATATTGAAAACAAAAAAAGAGGGACCTTGCTTACAAAACTTCCCAAAGGCCAACCATTCTAAGATAGTGTATTGAAGAACAAGTTCTGTAGGATATCCATCCAACTTCATATCACATTCTACACAGTAGGCATTCTTCATCCGCTTGGTTTTTCCTATGTAGGTAGTTACTTGCCTAACTCTTTTAAGCAGATATGAATCTTATTTAAGAGGCCTTCCAGTATTCCAGGGTTTGCTGCAACCAATACAAAATCATTAAAAGGCAAATTTGTAGGATCTAAACATCTATAGAGAATCTCTTTTCTATTTGAATATTATACAGGGATCTTCTATGGGAATGGCAAATATCTTTGGTAAATACATACATACATACATACATACATACACACACATATATATATATATACATATATCTTCTTGTTTTATGCCTTGATTGATATTAATCATTCATTCAGCAAACACTTATTAAGGTCCATCTTTGTGCCAGGCACTAACTGTACTAGATGCTGGGGACATGGAGATTAAAAATAAAACAGTCCCTTCCCTCAAGGGGGAAATAACATGTACATAGAAATTGTACTGGGGAAAACAAGTGTACATAGAAAAACTACATATAAAATAATTTCCAGAGGGGTAGAAGTGGGGGTGGGACTCTCTGTAGAACATCATATTTGAACTGAACTTAAGGAGGAAGCACATTCCAGAAACAGTGACCAATCTTAACCATAAAGAAGGAAATTGGAATGGCATGTACAGGGACAGCAAGAAGTCCAGTATGGCTGGAACTTATCATTTGGGAGACACAGCAACGTAGGATAAACCAGGAAAGTAAGCTGGAGACAGAATGTAAAGGATTTTAAAACTCAAACATAAGAATTTGTACTTATCCCAGAGACAAGAGTGAGACATTGGAGCTTCTTGAGCAAAAAAGTGATCAATCATATATATTAGGCATATTAATTTGGCAATTATATGGAAGAGAATTTGGCAGAGGTAGGGAGGGGTGGAAGGAGACTGGAGGCTGACAGACCAACTAGGAAGCTGTTCTGAAGCTATTGAAAACTACAATTCAAGTGAGAAGTGATGAGTGTCTGAAGGAAGGTTGAGTGAGTAGAGGGTGAATGAGAAGGGTGAAGAAAAAAGAGCCTAGGAAGACTGCTAAGCTGTGAACCAGGGTTACCACAAGACTGGTGATTCCCAGGAAATAAATAGGAATTTTTTTAAATATTTATTTTTAACACAGTTTATAACAGATAAAGCAATTCAAACTTTTGGTCAGGTGATACTTCTTTTTAAAGCATTTACAAGATGGACCACAAAAGAAATTTTTTTTTAAACATTAACCAACTGAGACCCAAATAATATTTATGTTGCTAACTTCACAAGCTCTTGACCTAATTGTTTCCACAGTATTACTAAGAATTATAAATAGGAAATTTTGAAAGGGAAGGGAATTTGAAGGGAAAAGACGAGTTCTGTTTTGGACATACTGAACTTGAGATGTTGATAGGATCTCAAGTTGGAGAGGTCGAATAGGCAGTTGGTGGTGTGTGACCTAGTCCAGATTTTGGAATGGGATAAATAGATCTGTGAGTTATCTACACAGATGTAATAAGAATTGAACCCACAGGAGCTCTGATGAGATCACCTGGAAAAAGAAAACCCCAAAACACAGATCTCACATAATCAGAGGGTTGTAGAATGAAGTTCTCTCTGTCTTATCTTTCCAGGAATTGTATATGGTTTGGTTTTCATTTTGGTTGGGTTTTTTGTTTTGTTTTGTTTTTTTGTGCATGGGAGATATCTTGTGGGAGACGAGCAGTGTGTTGTTCTACCAAAATCAAATGCTGGTTTTAGTAACCAAGAAACAATAAGCTTATCAGGGAGCCAGTTCAAATCACCGTTGAATTTTCAACGTGAGCACCTCAGTAATTTAGCAAATGCTACAAATGAGCGCTTGCCTTATTGTTTTGTTGACTGTCTGGATTGAGGAAAGTGATGGAGAAAAATGTTAATAATGCAGATGAAACTTAAAAGTGTGTCATGGGTTCACTTTCCCCCTAGAGAGCCAGTTGCTAGACATTTGTCAGGAAATCAGCATA
This sequence comes from Notamacropus eugenii, assembly GCF_028372415.1. Classification (NCBI taxonomy): domain Eukaryota; kingdom Metazoa; phylum Chordata; class Mammalia; order Diprotodontia; family Macropodidae; genus Notamacropus; species Notamacropus eugenii. The sequence goes on along the minus strand of NC_092876.1, from coordinate 426,210,069 downwards.
ATCCCTTTGGACTATGGAAAAGATGAATTACTGTGCAGTTGGTGCTTGCCTCACTGTGCTAATCCATGGTAGGAGTGGCCCATTGATTGTTAATTAACTTCTAGTGTGTATGTTATTGAGTTTTTGATCTTTGAGTGCCATGAGAAACTACTTGGTCTAGCTTGCTGATTGGCAGGTAATGTAATTAGCCCCCATTTTATAGAGGAGGAACTTTCAGATCAAAGTTTCAACTAAAATGATTTTCTTAAACTCATAAGTAATGTGTTAGTGTCTCCCAAAGGGCAAAGACTGTGTTCTATACCCTTTTTGTTCCCATATCTACTAAACTTCTGGAGGTCCCAGCACACAACACTACCCAGCCCCGTTCATGTTGGCTGCCAGATGAAGATCTGATGATTTCTCCAGGACACCACACTTCCAAACTCTACTCCTGCTTCTTAGGAAGCTGGACTTCCAGCCACCCTGAGACACAGCTCTTATAGGTCTCCAGGACACAACAGCTCCTATTAGTAACCTGAGCAGTCAAAGGCTTTGCAGAGACAGACCCTCCTCTTAGGGACTGGACTTAGAGAGGCACTTTGAACCCACTGTCCTCAGTAGAGCTCCTCTCATTGATTAAGTCTCTGCATGGAATCATTCTAGAAATGGTGGATATATTTCCCTACCTTCTTACTCTCCTTATCCCAGTGATACTGAACCCCATTTTCATGTTGAAGAACAGAGTCCCCTCCCCATAACAGCTTTACTCCCTCATGGCCCTCCATCTCAGCCTTATCATTCATGATGGCCCATTCTCGAGCTGTCCACACTTTTCATGTGTCCTCTAGAACTCCCAATCTAAAAATGATCAAATTCCTTCTTATTTTTAAGTCTTTTCCTCTCTTGTTTTTCATATCTTCTGGCATCATTGAGACCTGGCTCCCCCTTTCCAGTACTCTTTGTATCTTCTCTCATCCACTATAACACACTGGTCCTGGGGGAAGTGGAACAGGAGGGAGAGTCAAACTCCTTGTTCCCCATTTCTACTTCAATCCTCTACTTCCATTACTGAACAACCTCTCCCTCTCTGAGGTTCATTTAATCCAAATTTATCATCCAATGCAAATTTTGATAGCAATTATACACGACATTCTCCTTCCTTTCTCAATGCCTGACTCACAGGCTGTCTCTACCCCTAATTCCTGCTTTCATATTAGGGTGCCTTCACATATGTTTTGATGTTCCCTTAAAAACTTTCAAGTTTCTCAGTCTACTCAACTCCCATGACCTACTCTTCTATTTCTCCATGTTCAGGAACTCTGACGTTCATTTAACTGATAATAAAATTTTATTTCCATCTATTCCTTCTTACTCCTAAGTCTGTTCTTTGTCCTTCCATGCCCTTATTCTGATAATACTTTCTTCCTTTCCCTTTCTTAGCACCTGAATGAGCCAGTTCAATTTTATTTTAGCCTCTGCTCTCAAATCCCTTGCCAATTATGCTTTGCCAAACCCCCACTGAGGATGAATCCTGCCAGCTTCTTTTCTTGGAGCAACTCACATTGCTGGAGTTAGAAATCATGCTGATTAACTCCGCTACAAGTTTATCTAATCTCATGTAGGCCCTCATAGCAGTGAAGGATTTCCACCTCTCTAAATCAATTCTCTATCCCACTTACCAAAGTGGCTGTTCTAAACCTCATCTTTCCATAGTCTCTCACAGCATCTCCATTTCCCATTGTCTTTCATCCTTTATTTTAAAAAAAAAAAGAATGAAGTCATTTGCCTCTAGCTTCTTCTTCCCTTCACCTTATCTCACATCCTCCTGACAACATCTCAAATTGCATCTTTCTTCACTAGAGTCTCTGATGAAAAGATAGTCCTTCCCTTTTCCAAGGCCAATCACACTACACAGACCTTCAATCCAATCTCCTACCCTCTCCAGCATATTGATCTGTGTGTGTGTGTCTTTCTCTGTATGTCTCTGTCTCTCTCTGTCTCTTTGTCTCTGTGTATGTGACTCTCTGTCTCCCCCTCTTCTCTGAGATGATACTCAGATCTATATAGAATTATCTAGAACTCATTCATACTTACATACCCACATTCAATCAGTTGGTTCTATTGTCACATCTCTCTTACATACCTCCTCTCCACCCTAGTTCAGGCCCTCATCACTTCAATCCTGAACTATTTGCAATAGACTTCTCATTGGTCTTTCTTTCTCATGTCTCTCCCCCACTACATCTGCCTTCACACAACTACCAGTGATTTTCCTACAGAGTCGGGCTGACCATGTCAAATCAATAAAGACTTTATTACTGTTGTTGTAGTTTGGTCATGTCCAATTCATTTGTGATCCCATTTGAGGTTTCCCTGGTGATGATACTAGAGTGGCTTATCTCTTCCTTCTCCAGGAAGGAAGAAACTGAGACAAACAGAGTTGAATGACTTGCCTAGGGTCACACAGCTAATAAGTGTCTGAGATCAGATTTGAACTCAGGAAGATGAATCTTCCTGATTCCAGGCCTGGCACTCTATCTACTGCAATACCTAGCTACCCTTCAATAAGCACTAGAGGCTCCCAGTTAGCTCTGGAATCAAATATAAACGCCTCTATTTAGTGTTTAAAACTCCTCTCAAACTGGCCCCTACTTTACATTATACACTCTACAGTCTAGTGAAGCTTTTGTATTTGCTGTTCCTTCCTCATGATGTTCCATTTCCCACCTCCACACTTTTGGATATGCCATCCCACATACCTGGAATGCTCTTCCTCTTCCTCTTTACCTTTGGAATCCCTAGCTTCCTTAACCTCACTGAACTTTAGTTTCTTAATTTGTAAAATGAAGGGGTTGAACTGCTGTTGATGACCTCTGATGTCCTTCTCACTCTGCAGCTGTGTTTCTATCATTCTACAGTGAGTGCTCAGCCCACAGTGCTGGAGAAATATTACACACTCCACTGAGCATGCCTGAGGAAGACTTTGAGTCTTTGTAGCAGAAGAGATGCTAAGCCCCTTCAGACATGGAACTATGGATAGCTCAAGACCAATGTGGGAAGAGAGGAATATATAGAACAATTTTCCTAGCCTCATCAACATAGTGATTTATACTACATGATATTAAAGGCAGTTGATAAAGCTTGGCTTTCATAATTAACTGCTTTTCTCCTAGTGTTTGATGTAGTTGTTACAAGACAATTTGTGTCCCTAAAGATCTGGACTCAGCATCTTGAGAAGAACATGGAGAACTTGGTGAAAGTCAAAGGATCATTCCACTGTGTACCTGCTCCGTGAAATACGAAGTCACTTTATGGACCTCCTGAGCTTCTTGTAAGTTCTTTGAGGGCAGAGGCTGTCTTTCCTTTTATTAGTTGTATCCCCAGGCACTTAGCATAGGTGCCTGGTACATAGTAGGTGCTTAATAAATAGTTTTTGGATTTATTGGATTGGATTGGGAAGAAAGGGAAGGAGGAAGAAATGATTAATAATGACAGAAGGGGTGAGAAAGAAAACCTTTTGGGGAACACTAATGGAACGAAAATTATCTAGCCCAAAGAAGAAACCTTTGAAAGGTGATATTTAATAATGACTTTCAAATATGTGAAATGCTATTCTGCAGCAACCCATCTCCTACTGTGCTTTTGCTCTTTGCAGAGGGCAGTGGAGTGAATTGAATGGGGTCAGTCTAAGGAGGAATAATCTGGCAGTTAAGAGTAGTAGGAACAATGGATGGAATTACAAATACCTAAGCTTCACTGAACTGTAGAGTATATGAATGAGAGTAACGTAAAATAGGGGGCCAGTTTAAGAAGAGTTTTAAACACTAAACAGGGGAGTTTATATTTGATTCTAGAGCTAACCAGGAGCCACTAGTGTTTGTTGAAGGGTGACTAGGTGGTGCAGTGGATAGAGTGCCAGGTCTGGAGTCAGGAAGCCTGGAGTCAGGAAGGCACCATCCCCTAGATATCTTTGAATCAATTGACCAGTCAATCAACAAGCATGTTGATAACATTAAGTACTTAGTGCATGCCAGGAGCTGTTCTAAGTGCTGAAGATACAAATAAAAGATGAAAAAAAAAACCCCTTCTTTTAAGGGGCTTACATTCCAATGAAAGACACAACATGTGTGTGTGTGTGTGTGTGTGTGTGTGTGTGTGTGTGTGTGTGTGTGTAGGCACAAAGAAACTCATGGAACTTAGAGGAGAAGGCACTGGTATCTGAGTAGATGGGAAAAGGCCTCCTATAGAAGGTGGTACTTAAGTTGAGTCTTTAAGTGGCTTGCCAAGGTAACAGAAGCAGCTAGTGGCAAATGGGGCAGGTAAGTGGTGTTATGGATAGAACTTTGGGCCTGGAATCAGAAAGACTTGAGTTCAAATCAAGCCTTAGATGCTCACTAGCTGTGTGATCCTGGGCTAGTCACTTAAGCATTTCCCGAATCAGTTTCCTCAATGACAAAATGGAAATAATAATAGTACCTATCTTCCAGAGTTGTTGTGAGGATCAAAGGAGATATTTTGAAGCTCTCAGGACAGGGCCTGATACACAGTAGGCACTTAATAAATGCCTTCTATTCCCAATTAGAACTCATGAAGACTCGTTACAATCAGAACTCATGTTTCAATTGTGACACTCCAGAAATCTTCATCTGACTTAGTTTAGGCTCAGATGAATTTGTAATATTAATTCTTAGAGAGATAGTTTAGCTCATATACATTGGGCTTGCTTTCTTTATGGAATGAAATATATACAATTCTATTTTAGGGGATCAGCTCACTACCGGTATTTAAAATTAGTTTTGGGAGTGAGTAGAGGAAAAAAAAATAATTTTAAAGCATTACTAAAGATGGGAAATTACCCAAACAAATAAGGCTACTCAAATGTTGGTTACCCAAGGAATATGAGAGAGCTAGAGAGATCAAGAGAAAGTTCAAAGCACTGATATTTTAAGTTGGCTGACCCAGATTTCTGGGCCTTAGAAGGTCAGCTCTGACATTTACTACCAGCTGTGCAAACCTGGGCAAGCTGATTCACTTTTCTGCATCTCAGTTTCGTCATTATAATCCTCACAGGATTGTTATGAAGAGAACACTTTTTCTAATGATCTGAGGGAAATTTGGGAGGGAGTTTGGTCTTCTAGGTTCTGCTGTAGTACAGCCCATAAATTATTTGAAGACTAAGTATATCACCAATTCACCTCTGTGTCTCTGTCATTAAAAATAGCTGTATTCCTTGGTTCTTTCTCCTTGTTCTTATTTTACTTGAGTGTTTGAGTGGCCATCCAGTTTCAGTACAATAACTTGTATTTGTAGGTTGCTTTGAGATCTTTTACAAGATGTAAAAGGAACGTAATTGTTATAACAATTGTTTTAACAAGGATAGCTAGGTGGTGCAATAGATAGATTATTAGGCTTAGAATCAGGAAGACTCATCTTCATAAATTCAAATCCAGCCTTAGACAGTTACTTTTTAGGTGACCCTGGGCAAGTCACTTAACCCTGTTTGTTTTAGTTTCCTCATCCATAAAATGAGCTGGAGAAGGAAAATGGCAAACCACTCCAGTGTCTGTCAAGAAAACCCCAAAAATCAAGTCATGAAGAGTTAGATGCTACTGAAACAACTCAACAACCACATAACAAAAATACTGTAGGACACTGATAATCTCTCTTTTTTGCTAATTGATAACTTTTGTTTTCAAAGAGAATAAAGTTAAACACATAAAACCACAAGGTATACTTCCTGAAGTACTCCTGAAAACAGTGAGGAAAAAGCATGAGTGATTTTTTTAGCTAATCATTAGTGCAACTATTGCCAACTTATCTCCGTTTAATTTTTGCAGTTTACTTAGGAGAGTAGCGAACTTTGACGCTAATCTGATATAGTCCATTTCTTCAGCTGTAAAGAAAGGTCAGACAAGATGGTCCCTGAGGTCACTTCCAGATCTAGATCTATGATTCTATGATCCTATAAGCATACTCCATTGTAGAAAATGTTTGATGTATTCAATTACACAGTTGTGGTCAGAGTATATAGGGTTTTTTTGGCTCTGGTTTCTTCTCTCTCCCTTGACAATTTCATCCCTTTTCTTTTGTGCATATTAAATACAGCATTTTCTGCTCATTGCTGAAAGATTCACATTGGTCAATATTTTCTTACTGTTTAATATAAGATTTCTTCTTTAGAAATATTTGTATATGTTTCACATCATCAGCAACTTATTCTTTGTTTATTAACAATATTTAGGTGTTCAGCAAATTACTAGGAAGACTTACCTAATGTATATGTCTGTGAGGTTGCTGTAAAATTCTTGGCACAGAAATAGAGACACAGAGCTTAATTGCTGTGATCATGCTACATTTTGACAGTTCCAAAGCCTGGTTCAACATCATTGCAAGCAAAAAGTCACCCATTAAACATGTTTTCTTAAACAGTGACTGATAAGTTATCTTTCCGTTTCTCCAGCTAATTAGACATCATGAGTCAAAGTTAATTTGGTGGAAAACATTTCTCAATTTAATGACATTTAGGGGCAATTAGAATGTTGTAAAAACGAACACACATTTACATTTCAGTCTATTTCCAGTGCTTAACAAGAATTCACCTCTTTCCCAGCTGGAGATTTCCCATTCTCTAAGGAATATACTCAGTACAGACACCATTCTTGTTATTCTGGAAACCAGCAATTGTTTGCATGAAACAAGCTATGGCACAGTAATGAGGCATAGACAGAGAGAGAGAAAATTAGACACAATAAAATCTTTCATGTTGTTTAGACCTATGTCTTGTCTTAAAAATTACTGCTCACTTCATCTCCAGGCACTAAAATAAAGACACACACAGAGTTAATAAAAATTTCAAACGTAGACATATCTTTCAGAAATTGCTACTGTTCTTATAGCACACATGAATAAAAATAACTAATTCAACAAAGCAAAAGTTTTAGTTGTGGAATTGATTTCTTAATTTTTCCTTTTTTAGGTGAAAATATGACCCTATCAATATGCCATTTTGCTGTGAAATAAAGAATTGATGTTTCCTCTAACCTCAAATAAGAACATAAATTGCTTTTTACCTCACTTTATATTGATGAAAACCAAAAAGAAGTATATGAGTATTTTAGCCCTTGCTTAGAGCCAATGGATAAATTAATGTCTGTGTCTAGTTAAGACAGTGACATGAGATGTTCTAGAGAAGTAGAATTCTCCAACCTAAACGCCCATAAATACATGTAAAGGACTACAGAAAGATCAAAGAGAAAGAGAACTAAAAAAATCATCAGTAAGCTCCTTCATTTGATCTAGAACTGAACGAAAGGATAGTCAAAAGCTGGCAGAGGTTGGCAAAGGACCCAGTCATACCAAAGACTTCATTTGTACAATCCCCACAAATGAATCTGAAACTAGACAGTCCTTTGAAGAGAGGGTCTACAAGTCAGTATGAACTCCAGTACTTGGGGAGGTCAAACAAGTTTTACCTCTGACTAGTCAGAACAGAAGCAGAGGAGCCACATTCTTTCCATTGCACAAGGAGACAGAGGCCAGCCATACACCCCTCAGAGTACGGAGAGTCAATATTGTTTTCATAATTACTGCTTTGTAGATTAGCATCTGGGGATGCTTCATACTTTATTCATTATTTCTCATAAGATTCTTGACCTTTTGTTTCTTCAAATGCCTTTTTAAAAATTATTTTGTCTCATTATATAAAGTAATTATTTGATATTTTTATTAGTATGACAATGAATCCTAAAATTAATTTTAATAACATGGCTATGACCCAACTATGAGAATTTAGTTTCTCTCGAGTTATTTGTCTTACTCTATTTCTTTAAAGGGTGTTTTTCTAGCAGTATTCATGTATTTTCTATGTGTATCTTGGTAGGAAGGCTCCTGGATATTTGGTACATTCTGCAATTATTTTGAATGGGTTTGTTTTTCTATATCTTTCTACTGTGTTTTGTTAGTAACATACAGCAATGTTAATGATTTTGTGGATTTATTTCACATCTTGCTACTATACTAAAGTTATTGTTTCTATCCATTCTTATTTAAATCTCTAGGCAAACCATCATATCATCTTCACAAAAAAAGATTTGTTTCTTCTCTGCCCATGTTTATTCCTTCAATTTATCTTTCTCTCCATGTAACTATAATAATATTTCTAGAACTGTGTGACATAATAGTAATGACAATGGGTATTCCTACTTTAATTTTATTTGAAAAACCTCTAGCATGTCTCTATTACAGATGATTTCAACTCTTTACTTAGGTTGATATTGTTGACAATATTAAATTCCAATGCTTTCTGATATTTTTTATTTACATCAAATTTTGTTGAGCTCTTGTTTTTAATGTCACCTAAGTTTTTGTCCCCCCAATATTCCTCCCTCTCTCCCCAATATTCCTCCCTCTTCCCAATTCTAAGGAGGCATGCATATGACAGAAATTATTTTTAAAGAAAAAGGAGAGAAAATGAGCAAAATTAATTAATACATCCCCAAAAAGGTCTGCAAATGTGCACACTATATCACACCTGTGTACCTATTATCTTTCTAAGTGGAGTACAGTAGGGTTATCTTCTCAAATTTCATTTTTTTAGATATACTTGTTCTTGTAATTTTGCAACATTCATTTTTTTTTGGTTTTTATTCTTTCCATTAACATTGCAATCGTTACTGTGTTTGTATTTCTTTGGCTCTACTAACTGCATTCTACATTAATTCATGTAAATCTTTTCATGCTTCTCTAGTCACCATATGAATCGATTCTTGCAGCATAGCAACATCCTGTTACATTCATATAAAACAATTTTAACTCCTCAATTGATGGGCATCTACATTGTTTCCAATTGCTATCTCAAAAAGTGCTATTCTAAATATTCTGATACACATATATATACATATATATATATATGGAGACTTTTTTCTTATCAAAGACTTCCTTTTGTCTAAGTCAGGGAGTAGAATCTCTAAGTCAAACGGTATGAACATTTAAGTACCTTATTTACATGATTCCAAACTGCCTTTCAAAATGACCATACTTATTCACAGCTCTACCAATAATATGCTAGTATGCTTATCTTTCTACAACTCCTCCAAAATTTACTATTCTGATCTTTTGCTATTTTTATCTTATCTTTTGAAATCTTTCCCTCTTTCTGGTGTTTTTAAAGATATGAGTGTTTTGTCAAAAGCTCTTTACGCATCTATTAATTAAATCATATGAGTTTTTTGTTATTAATATGGTAAATTATGTTTATAATTTTCTTGACATTGAACTGTCCCTGAATTCTTGGTATAAATCCAACATATTCGTAGTTTATAAACTTTTTAATATTGTTGTTCAGTTGTTTTAGTCATGTTCAATTCTTGGTGACCAAATCTGGGCTTTTCTTGGCAAAAACATTGAAGTGGTTTACCATTTCCTTCTACAGCTCTTTTTGTAAATGGGGAAACTGAGGAAAATAGAGTTAAGTGACTTGCCCAGGGTCACACAATTAGTTAGTATCTAAGACTGGATTTGAACTCAGGAAGGAATCTTCCTGATGCCAGGCCTAACATTCTATCCACTGCATCACCTAGCTACCCTAATCTTTTAACAATTCTTTACAAAGATTTGTAAACAAAGTAGATGCCCATTAACTGAGGAATGCTTGAACAAATTATTACATGTGAATGTACTTGAATATTACTATACCAGAAGAAATGAATGATGAGAGAAATTAATTCAGAGAAACCAAAAAACACTTGTGGAAACTGATTCAAGGTAAAGCAAGCAGCACCAGGAAAATTATTTATACAAAGACCGCAACCATAGATGAAAACCACTTTGAAAAATTTAAGAACTCTGACCAAACATGACCAAAAAGAATGATGATGGAGAAGTGATCGACTGTACGTTCAGAATGAGGCATACATTTTCAGAAATATCCAATAAAATACTTCTTTTTGGAGGGGAGAGGCAAGGCAATCAGGGTTAAGTCACTTGTCCAAGGTCACACAGCTAGTAGGAGTCTAGTATCTGAGGCTAGATTTGAACTCAGGTCCTCCTGACTGCAGGGCCAGTGCTCTATTCACTTAAAAAACTTTTGTTTTGCTTGATTATAGCTACTTTTTTTACAAGGGAAAATTTTATTGGGTGAATGGGGAACATTTTGGAGGAAAATAGGAATAGTGAGAAGAATGCCCCCCAAAAAAGCAGAAAAGAAATTAAATAGCATGAATAAGACACATAGAATACATGTAGGGATGAGCGATGTGCTCTTTTGCCCATGGTGGTTATGTGTGTCCTTATATGGCTTCCTCGGTGATACAGTAGATAGAGTGCCAGACCTAAAGCCAGGAAGATTCATCTTCCCAAATTCAAATTTGACCTCAGACACTCACTAGCTGTGTGACCCTGGGTAAGTCACTTAACCCTGTTTGCCTTAGTTCCTCATCTGTAAAATGAGCTGGAGAAAGAAATGGCAGACCACTCCAATATCTTTGCCAAGAAAATCCCACATGGGGTCATGAAGAGTCAAACCAAGTGATCAACTAAAATAGCAACAACAAATAAGAGGGTTTAGAAAGGGATATAGACAAACATGGCAGCATCAGAAAGACCACATTAAATTAGAAATATATTCAAATGTTTAATCTTTAAAAAAAAAATTGGTTTCCTTTGTTATACCTTTGTCTGCCTTTACCAAATAATGCCAGAGTTTCTGCTTATCCTAATTTCCCATCCCCTTTGTAACATTTTAAGTGTTGTAGTTCTTCCATTTTTTTAAAGTAGAAATACACTACATATGTATGAACATATATGTGTATGCATGTGCGTAGCTGTGTGTGTATGTCTATATGGATTTAGTTCCAATCAATTCAGTCAGCAAAGTCGCTGAATTAGGACTTGTTACAAGTTGCCAAACCAAGGAGTTCTGGTATCAGGCTTGGCAGATTGGTGTTGCGAAATACCTTTGCTATGAGTCCTTTTCTGTTTTCCAACCCTGACAGGGATCTTGTAATGTTAAGGCAGTTGCTACCATTCAAATAAAAAAAAAGAATGCTGAAATATCAAAATAAATTTGGTTGAAAAGAACCAAAACCGTAACAGGGAAGCTGGCATCCTTTGGGGAGCTTTGTGATGAGAATGAGAACAGGTTCTTAGAAAGTAAGGAAACAAGCCTACTATGTGCCAGGCACTGTGTTTTTATTTGCTTTATAAATCTCACTTGATATTCACAACAATGCTGCAAGATAGGTGCTTTTATTATCCCCATTTTACAGAAAAAGAAACTGAGGCAGACAAAAGCTAAGTTACCCAGAGTCACAAAGCTAGTAAATATTTGAAGCCAGATTTGAACTCAGGTCTTCCCAACTCCAAGCCTAATGTTCTATCCACTGCCTCACATGGTTTCCTTTAGAACTTGGTTATTTGCTTCAAATACACACCAGTATTAGTTTTTGCAACTAGTGGCAGTATGTGAAGAAGCCAGTCTACAGAACTACTACCATGGCTTCCAGAAGACTATTATATTTGTTACTAGGGGATTGGCATGGATGCAGATGCTCCAGGAACCTCAGTGAAAGAGTTGAATTAAAGAAACATTAGAAATAGAGCTTCCCCTAGAGAATGTTCCACTGGAGATAATTTGATTACACAAAATCAAAAAGATTTTGCACAAACAAAGCCAGTGCAACCAAGATTAGAAGGGAAGCAGAAAGCTAGGAAACAATTTTAGAGCCAGTGTCTCTGATAGAGGCTTCATTTCTAAAATATATAGAGAACTGAGTCAAATTTATAAGAGAAGTCACCCCAATTGATAAATGGTCAAAGGATATGAATAAGCAGTTTTCAGAGGAAGAAATTAAAGCTATAGTCAAATAAAAATGCTCTAAATCACTACTGATTACAGAAATACAAATTAAAATAACTCTGAGGTACCACCCTACACCTATCAGATTGGCTAATATGACAAAAGAGGAAAATGATAAATGTTGGAGAAGATGTCAGGGAATTGGAACACAAACGCATTGTTGGTGGAGTTGTGACCTGATCCAACAATTCTGGAGTGCAATTTGGAACTATGTTCAAAGAGCTACCAAACTGTGATCCAACAATGCCACTGTATCCCAAAGAGATCATAAAAAAGGGAAAAAGATCCACATGTACAAAAACATTTATAGCAGCTCTTTTTGTGGTGGCAAAGAATTAGAAATTGAGGGAATGCCCATCAATTGGGGAATGGCTAAACAAGTTGTGGTATATGATTGTGATGGAATACTATTGTGCTATAAGAAATGATGAGCAGGTGGATTTCAGAAAAACCTAGAAAGACTTACAAGAACTGATGCTAACTGAAATGAGCAGAACAAGGAGAACACTGTATACAGTAACAGCATCAACTTGTGCAACGACTAACTTTAATAAATTTAGCTCTTCTCAGCAATGCAATGATCTAAAACAATTCCAAAGGATTCATGATGGAAAATGCCAGCCACATCCAGAGAAAGAACTATGGAGTCTGAATGCAGATCAAAGCAGACTATTTTGTTTGTTTTTCTTTCTTGTGATTTTTTCTTCTTGTTCTTATTCTTCTTTCACAACATGACTAAGGTAGAATTATGGTTAATATGATAATGCCTGTATAGCCTATATAAGATTGCATGCCATTTTGAGGAGGGGAAAAAAAAGGGAGGGGAAAAATTTTGGAACTCAAAATCTTATAAAAGTAAATATTGAAAACTAAAAGTAAATAAATAAATTTTAAAGAGAGAATATTCCATTGGTGGAGGTAAACATTCATAGGAACATAGATTTAGCACTAGGAGAGACTTTAAAGATCATCTCATCTAACCCTCTCCATTGAATAGCTCAGGAAGCTGAAGACTAGAGGGAAATGAATTGCCCAAGGTCACATGGGTAGTTAGTAATAGAGTGAACCCAAGACCTTTAACTCCAAGGCCAGTGTTCTTCTACACCACACCACACTGATATACATATATATATATATATACAGCATTAAACTAATAACTGATGTCACAGTTGTCTTGAATCATTAGAGGCAAACTTAACTTCAGGATGAAGGTCTACTACTTTCAGTAGTAGAGGGAAAAAAAATAAACGAAATACTTGGAAACTCAATGTTCAAAAGACTCAAGGAGACAAGGTTCCCAAAAGACACTAGACTATGAAGCCACTGGCAGAAGCTGAAGATACAAATGAATGAATGAAGTATTTATTAAGTACTTAGTAGGTACAAAGTGCCGTGCTAAGCACCGGGGTTGCAAATAAAAAAATGAAAAGTCCCTGCTCTCAAGGAGCTTCAGTTCTAATGGAGGAGAAAACAAATAGGGGAAGTTTCAGCTACAAGTCAGATGGAAATGTCCTATGGTCCTTAGGGTGCACTAGCAAAACAAATGGTAATACTGCTTCTTTAATGTTACTTCCACTGATAAAACCGTATCAATTTCTGATGATCATTTGACAGTGCCAAGGATTTTGGCAACAAGAACCTTCCTTCCTGGATCTCCAGTAGCTATGGCTAAAGCACCTATAGGAGCAGTTGCTAGGCTGCATTTCCACAGGGGTTACATCCCAGGAAGATGACTGAGGGCACTGGACTAGAAACATTGCTATTCCTAAGGCTCATGGGTTCAGGGTCTTGGGCTGTCTCCATCAGGGTCTGAAGAGAGGTGGTGATCTAAATGGTTTTGGTGGTTTGACATGTAAAGAAATATTGTCCAGGACTATAATCAAAACCCACATTTGGTATAAGAAGGTAGTTGGTGCTATACAAGAACTACAGCCTACCAAGCCATTTAATGAAGGACTTTCATGATGATTTTGGACACTGGCTAAATGAAGACTGGAACTGGTGGTGAACTTATCTAGCTAATTCACAATGCAACAGATGCATGTAAAAAGTATGAGAAAAGGGCTTGGTGTGTTCAAATAAATGTCTTACTGATTCAGGCTGTTTACTTGAAGAGCATAAGCAGCACCAAGATTCTGAAAGAGATTTATATGTCCTCCCCTATCTCCCCATTTGCACCCATTCTTGTCTTCTCTAAGTCTTTTTTTATCAATCCTTGTACACGAACCCAGGTCCTTTCATCATCATGGTTTCTTTCCTGTGGCTGCTCTTTGGTTTATCAACATTCCTGCTAAACCATGGCACCCAGAACTAGACATATATCTTCAGATAGGATATGATGAAGACACCCAATACATTATGTCATGGATCAGTGCCAGTGACTACACTATCTATAAAATAATGGATGTTTTTATGATAGATATTTCTAGCTGTACATGTGCACCCAGGTGTAATTTACGGAGATTACAAATATTTTTACAGGGAAGGGGGTGTAGCTGAGATGCATAGGATGAGAGAACTGCATTTGTCATGGAATTATGGGTCTCAGGAATAGATTTCATTTGTCAGAATGCCTGGAACCAGAAAATGACATCACCTTACACACACGCATGCACGCATGCACACACACATACACACACATACACACTCACACCTCAGTGCTGCCCATGGAAGAAATCCACAAGACTCAATTCCCAATGAGTGCCTACATTGCCAGGAAATTGTGTCACAAGAAAATGACAAATTTCCCTTTGATACATACTGGCTCTGTGACCTGGGGATGTCCCAGGCAACTAAAGTAATAAGTTTCAGAGTTGGTGTCTAATCTGAATTGGTAAAGGGAGTTTCCTCACTGAGAGTTCCCTATGTCAACAAAATCAAGGTTTAGTCACTCCACTATTCACCTCCCCCCCCCAAAAAAAAGATGATGCCAGTAATAAAAATTAAAATAATAATAATAGCTAACTTTATATAGCACCTACTATGTACCAGGACTGTGCTAAGAGCTTTACAATTGTTATTTCATTTGATCCTCATAACAACTCTGATAGATAGGTGCTATTATTATCCTGTTTTTTTAGATGAGGAAACTCAGGCAAACAAGAGTCAAGTGACTTGCCCAGGGTCACACAGCTAGGAAGTATCTGAGGTTAGATTTTGTAAAAGCAAGCATCCTAGCATACCTAGGATGACCTGCTACCATAGGTTCTTGGATCTGCTTTTCTTAAAGGAAAGCAACTCAAGGGATCAACAGTCTCCTTTAGCTACATTCACTAGTGTTCAGGAGAAAAGTCAGCACCCTGAATTCCAGAGAAAATACAAGCAGAGAAATTAGCATAAAGACCAACAGACAGGGCTCCAAATGTCTGAACATAGTAATATTGCTATAAACTTTACATACATCACTGGATTAAGGGAGCAAAGACCTCTGAATAGTCAGGGGGCTCTGAACATATGGATACTCAGAGTCTCAACCAGGAAATCAAAAGATCCTTCTCATGAGCAAACCCCTAAAGCAAAATACCAACTTGGACTATACACACACTTTGCAGAGCCAAAAGGCATCACAACCCTCATGACTCAGTGCCTAATCAACTTAACACAAAAAGATATGGAAGCCTTCCTACAAGCAACCTTCCCCTTAAGCAAGCTCCTCCTTAGGTAAGTACCTCCCTCAATGGACTCCATATGAGGCCTATTAATGGGTGGGGAACATCTTATTATCCTATTAACATCACAAATTTGAACCCAGGCCTCCCTGACTCCAAGTACAGTTCTCTATCCACTGCACCACCTAGATGGTAAAAGGACTCAGGGATGAAAAAGGGAAACTGTGGTTTTGGAACTGATCTAGGGACATCTGGTATGGCAAATGCAACTTACAAGACACTCCTCTATATTGCTGGCATGTTTTTGACTCTTCATGGCATAACACAAGGTGAGGAGATAACCAGGTTTCAGAGAGAAGGTAAGACAAGAGAATGATCCAAGCAGAGTTTCAGTTCCTGCATGGGTATAAAGAAGTGGGCCACACCTATATTGAATTGTGTATCCCTCCTCCTTTTTCAGAAGCCATTTGGGAAATGTTCCATCTATTTCTTTATTTAGCAATTCCTCCATGATGAAATGTTTTACTAATATTATTGATAATGACTCTTTGGTGAAGGTATCACCATTGCAGCTGCATGAAGTCGGCAGTCTCCTCCTGACTCACTGCAGTTCACTCTCACAAAAGAATACATCACTACCATGGCATTCCAAGGTACTTATGGAGCCTGATGCTGCCATTCACCAGAACCAATCACCTTCATCAGCTGCAGTGTAAGAGGAAGTATGTGCTAACCTAATTAGGAGAGCTAAAGAAAAGAACTTGAAAGTGAAGGGACCTGTTCAAATGCCCACTAAGACAGTTTGAATCACAACTAGAAAAACTCTTTGAGGTGAAGATTCAAAGACTTGGGATCAATTCCAAAAGAGAAGCCACAAATGCTTTATTGATTTGCAAAGTCCTGAAATTGTTAAACAGATCACTTCTATCAGCCTTGAACCAGGTTTAGAAGTTGAAGTCACCACTGTAGATGCCTAATCAATCATCTCTTTTAATAAATTGATGGCAACTATTAAAAATATATTACTAATGACTGTAGTTGTTGACAAGTACAAAGTACACTTATAAAGCATTTGCAAACATTTAAGTTTCACAACAACCCTGGAGGGAAGTTCTACAGATGTTACCATCTCTAATTTACAGATGATGAAACTGAGGCTCAGAGAAGGTTAAGTGCTTTTCTGTAGCTAGACACTTGTTGAGCATGAGAGGTAGAATTTTAACACAGTCTTCCTGGATTGTCTTTTAGCAATGAATAAGCTAAATTGAGATGATTTTTAAAAGCCAGCTTTTAAGTTTTCCAAGAAACTGAATGGAGGTTTTAGCCCATGAAGATAAATTATACTTATTATCCAAAAATATACCTACCTTGAAATCAGCAACCATGCAAATCTAGAGTCAAGTGGCTTATGGGTTATATTGACTTTAAGCTGCGTTGTGAACCATGAGCGGAACTGTGACTATATTACGTTGGGGAGTTTGAAGGTGTAATGGTAATTTAAATGGGGAGATCTTTCCCATTCATTAATAGGTCCATGTAACCTGGGTCACATGGAAGTCTGAGTCATATGGAGCCTGTGGTGGAAGAGTTTGCTGAATGGATGGAACAGGAAGGGTAGAACAAGAACAGTCAGAGGTAAAGCAGAGCTGAGAGGAAGTGAGTCAGAGAGCAGAGCTAGGAAGGATGCAGTCTAGCAGGCAGCTGGCTAGCATGAGGGAGAAAGCTTGTTTGTGATTTGTTTAATGGAGCTGGTTTGTGGGAAGCCTAGCAGGGGGATGGCTTAGGGGTGGTGTTTTTCTCTGCATTGTTATCATGTATAGATTTTTGTTACTATGATGGATTTGGCTTTCTGGTGTCTGAATAAATGTTTTAGTTCTGTCTTCCAAGTGGAGAGTCTGTTGTATTTCGTGATTCAGAATTGCACTGGAATATTCATGGCCACCACAGGCACTGTAAATATCACATTGGTGCTACAGGAGGGTGCTAAAGTCTCTTCGAAAGTCATGTCATACTAGGAAATCTGCAAGTGCTCTCTCTCCTTTTTTTTGCTGTTGCTTCTGTCAATGTTCCACTCATATTCCTGAGGTGAGACTAGAGAGGGCTGTTTATTTTAACTGAGAACTCTAAAGATAAAAAACTGTTAAGATACATGAAAAATAAGAAAAGTTTTAACTAGTGACCAAGAACTATCACCAAATCACCTTGACCTGGATTACAATGGACCTTTTCATTTCAGAACAATCATTATTCTGGGCAGCAAAATGCTCAAATTGCATACACATGTTATTTTTCCCATTGAGGTGTTTGAAAGAAAAGTAGGATTTTGAGGTCAGAAGCATACGTGTCATCAAAGGCATACGGTGCTATTCCTAACCATCAAACAGTTTTGAGAAAGTAACTTTGTACCCTACAGGACGTCATACATGACAACGAGTTTAATTGGTTCTATAGTCTAGTAGGGGAGGCCACATGTGGCCTTCTAGATCCTTGTCTGCAGCCTTTCAATTGAGTCCAAGTTTTACAGAAGAAATCCTTTTATTAAGGGAACTTGTTCAGTGAAGTTTGGATTCAGTTAAAGGGCCTCACTTGAGGATCTAGAAGGCCATACATGACCTCAAGGCCACAGGTTCCCCACCCCTGGTCCAGGGTTTCTTAAACTTTTTCCATTCATGACCCATTCTTGCCCAAAAACTTTTTATGCAACCCTAGGTATATAGGTATATAAAGTAGGCATACAAATCAAACATTAACTGATAATAAATCATAAAGAAATTCATTTTAAAGCAATTCTTTGGTATACATATAATTTTGCCATTTATTAAAGAAAGCAAATTTGCATACTAATGAGATGGGTGTGTTTGTTTATTTTTACATAAAGAATTAAATCTTGGTGGATATTTGGTACTACAAGATATAGAGCATCTTCAACATTTTTCAGAGTTGATCAACATTCTGGTTCTATAATTATCAATGCTGAGAATGCCACTTCACATAAATACATAGTACAAAATGGTAGATGTATTTTAGGGCCATTTCAGAAATTGTTGGAAATTCTGTCCTAATCCTAAATCAAAATTCATTTAACAATTTTGTAGGCTCATTAAAAACACTGCAAGTCATAACATACAGTAGTCTCAAATCTCAGCAAAGCTGTTTCTGGCAGCATTCGATGGCGTTGTGTGGTGTGATGGCTTTACAGTGAAAAGTGCACATGTGCATTCAGAACCAAGGCTGTAATAAAGTCATGCAATACAGCATGGGCAAGCACTGCCAGGAACACCTCAGATTCATTACACATTTAATTTTCAATTAATTTTTGGTCATTGCGCATTCAGAAATCTTTTACTGTTACCAAACTTTTCACAATCCCCACATTCAGTTACTCAACCCCATATGGGGTCACAGTTTAAAAAGCACTGCAAGCATAGTACATAAAAAGAATACATAATTTTTTCCCAAGTTAATGGTATAGTGAAACTACAGGCAGAGACAGCATTAAGATATTGTGCAGAGACAAACACTAAATTGTTGCAAAGTATCAGCTGTACCTCTGACCAGCAGAGAGAAGACATCTTCTCAGGTTATGTATTTCCTGACTGCAAAAAGGCTGCAAAAGTCACTGGCAGGGTTCCAACTGCATGGTTATTATCTGGAGAACAAAATAAACAAGGATTTCTTCATTTCTGATAGGAACAACTAACAGGCATCCAATTTTTTTTTTTTTTGGTGGGAGGGGATTGATGACTTGAAAAAAGCAGTTATCTACTTGATTCCATCTCCTTGATTGAAGGAACATTAAAAAATAACAGAAATTAATGGTGCATTTAGAACTTTGGTTGTGGTGGTTCCTTATATAATCCACTCATCTATTGGAACATCTGTAAGAGATGCAGGGGAATAATTCACAATTAAATTCTGTTTTGTATAGAAGTTCACACTGATTCAGATACAAAAGCATCAGAGAGAAGTAAAATGCTAAAGCTATAAGATGAGGGTTCTGTCAGCTAAATATAGCACTCTTCAACTAAATAAGTTAAAATAACTAAGGTAGTACAGTGAAAAGGGAGAGAAAGAAAAGGGAATAAGCATTTATTAAGTGCCTACTACGTACCAGGCATCATGCTAAGCTCTTTACAAACATTCTCTCATTTGATCCTCACATTTGAGGGTAACTGATAATTTCTGAGAAGCTATTTTCATCCTCACAAGAACTCTGAGAGGTAGGTGCTATTATTATCCACATTTCACAGTTTAGGAAACTGAGGCAGACAGAAGTTAAGTGACTTGCTCAGAGTCACACATCTATTAAGTGTCTGAGGCTGGCTTTAAACTTGGGTCTTACTGACTCCAGGCCCAGCCCCACAAGGGCCCAAATTGAGAGGCAGGAGCCCAGAGTTGGAGTTCCAGCTCAACTACTCATCAGCAGCTTGACCTTGGGTAAATCCCTTAACTGCTGTAAGCTTCAGTAAATGAAGCATCCAGTCAGATACTGTCTAAGATCCCCACCCCATCCCACCCCACTAGCAGTCGGTACACATGCCACTTACACAGAGGCACGGTCACAATTATTCTTGGGTGGAGAAAAGTCAGTCTTTCCTCCCCCCTCACTGATAGTCTCAGAGTTCCATGATGCCACGGACTACTGAAGGAAGAGATATCAAACTGAACCTGCCTCTTCTTTTAACTGATGCAGCACTCCACCCCATTGCCATAGGGTGAGGAAGGACCAAGGGACCTCTCAGGATTTGCTATGTCATACCAAAACACCATGTTCTGTCAGCACTGGGTTATACTACGGACTATAACAGGTCCCACAGTACCCGGGGATATTCCTTGGGATGGCATTTTTTACAAAAGGCATTGGTTATAAAGTCAAAAATTGAAACAGTTCCTGTCCTCAAGGAGCTTATAGTCTTGTAACAAAGATTAATCATGGGCACAACTAAATTAATACAAGAAAGAATATGATAACTACATAGGGAAGGTGAAACAGAGTGCCCCCAAGAGATTCAGAAAGAGAAAGCTCACTTCTTGGAGGAACCCAAAGACTTGTCTAGGGTGTCGCTTCATGGAAGAGGTGACTCATGGGCTAGAACTAGAGACAAAAGAAAAATTTCAATATGCAGAGATGAGAAAGAAGGGAATTCCTCATTCAATGAATAATAATTTATTATTTGACTCGTGATGAATAAATTCAATAAACATTTATTAAACACCTATTAGGTGCCAGGTGCTAGATGTTAGAGATACAAAGACAAAAATAAAACATTGCGGACCTTCAAGACACTTACCTCCTCCTTGGAAGAAAAGGTGAAATAATCAGAGGAAATGGTTGAAAAGTTGGAGTCCCAGCCTAGAAATAAGTTAATGGGGTTGTGATCCTTTTGCATACTTGTTTGGTCCTCTGAAGAAGAAAAAAGATAAACATGGGTTGAGAATATTTAGGTCTTATTCCTACTTGCCTGGAGTCAAAAGATAAATGTGGATTGAGAATATATGGCTCTTATTCCAAATTAGACTGAATCAGTCAGACACCTACTATGAGCAAGGCACTGCACTAAGCCCAGGGGATGGGCGGGAGGGGGAGAGCCACAAAATAATCCCTCAGGAATCTAACAATCTAATGAGGAAGACAGCCAGCAAACAAATATGTATAAACAGGCTATATATTGGACAAAGACAAAACAATTAAATGAGGGAAGGCTCTAGAGTAAAGAAGGGATAGGAAAGGCTTCTTGAAAGAGATAGGATTTTAGTTGGTGCTTGAAAGAAGCCAGAGATGAAATGGGAGAGCATTCCAGGCATGGGGGACAGCCAGAGAAAATGTCTGGATAGGTAGAATGAAACAGCATGGAGTAAGGTGTAAGGAGACTAGAAAAATAGAAGGGAGCTTGGTTATGAAGGACTTTGAATGCCAGACAGAGCATTTTGTCATTGATCCCAACTGAATATACTGATTTCACAGTTGACTGTAAAGGTTTAGATCAGAAACCAGAGACTCTCCTATGGAGGGAGCCATATAGCAAGGAAAGATTTGGCTTGTCATTTTTGACTCTGTGGTGATACTTCTCTGAAGACACAGTGAAATCGTGGAGTTGGAAGAGCCTTCAAAAGCAATCCTGTCCAAAGGATAAGAACTTTCTGCAACATTTCAGGCTGCTGTCTGTCCAGCTTCTGTTTAACAACCTCCAGTCGGTTAACAACTCCCCAGTCCCAAGACCAGGGACCAGCGAGGGTCAGTTGCAACTGAGAGAGAGCCAGATTCAATTATAAAATTTTTGTTGTGAGCATTTACACCTTGGAATTTGGTACGTGTTACAAATCAGGACTTCATTTTATTGTTTTGTCCATTGCCTAGACGTGAGAAAGTGATCAAGAGCATGTAATGTAATAGTACAGATTAAACATAAAAATATGTTAGGCATGCATTTTTGCTAAACATTTGCCAGCATACCTCTGCCAAAGCCAACCTTACCTCAACTAGAACAGGTTTTGAAATGAAAGAAGATGGATTAACAATGATTAAGTAACATAATGCTCCTCGGTTTCTTGTATGGAAGGTCTATATTCTCCTAACCAAGTCTTTGACAAATCTCTGAAGTAAAAAATAGACAAAAGCCTTCTCAGTCATAATTCTTCCCTCCTCCGTGCACCTCCCGGTTGGCAAAGTGCTTATTGGAGTTCTTTTCTTAGGTAAAAGGACCCTGGCAATAAGCATGCTACAAATGCTCAGTTATATATAGACAAGTCCTCTCTAGGGAAGTATTGTCTCAACTTTCCCTGAGGAGAACTGAACAATCTAGTAAATTTCAGCACCAGAAGGCTTTTACTGACAGTTTCCTTGAAATTCCCTTTGCTTAATTTCATTCAGTTACTCCCCCTTGTGATCATCACCACTATCACCTTCATTATTACCTTTATCAAAAAGCAATTGTTGAGCAACTAATTGCTTTTACCACCATGCTAAGAACTGCACATGATGAACTACATAGACCTAGCCAATGGTCTCTCATAGCTGATGTTCCAAGATGGATCTCACTGATGTCAACATATGTACAGTAACAATAGCTGGAGTTTGCAGGATCTTTTAAAGTTTGTCAAGTACTTTACATGAATTAATCTCATTGGAATATGGCAATGATAATAGCTCACATTTGTATAGTGTTTTGAACCTGGAAAGACATTTTCCTCATTAAAAAACTGAAAGGTGGGAGCTACAGGAAGTTTTGTTCACATTTTACAGATAAGGAAACTGAGACTAAAGGGCTTATGATTAAATCACATAGCAGCACGTCCTAGGGAAGATCTGAGCTCTGGTCTTCTGGACTCCAAATTCAGTGCTCCATTCGCTATGCAATGACGCTTCTTGCTGTAGATCGATGGCAAGATGAAAAGCTTTAAACAAATACCTGAAAAGAGAAAAAAAAATTTTAGTTTAATTCAATAATCTTTTAAGTGTTTACCATATATAAGACACAGTACTAGGCACAGAGCCTGCTTCAGCCACCTGCATGGCCATTGGAACAAACTGTTCTCATCTGCCCATTCTGCAAGGGGAAGTCTTCACATGCTTGAAACAGACATCCCCCTAACTGGTTTAGCCCATCAGCCAAGACAGTTTACCAGGGAATAGCCATTGCACACGCTATAGCTTCTTGGAACCACAAGTGAGAGGTGGATGAATCAGATGGATACCAAAAATGGATAAGCAGCCCTGAAAAGGGGCTCAGCAAGCCCTCACACCAGAGGTGCTCATCCTCCTGAACATCCCATGCACCCTAAGGGAGGTAAGATTAGACAAGTAACTATAGATTCAAAATTTTAACAACAAAGTCGAAGTAAGAGAAAAAATATGGACACTAAGGTTTTATGGAGAAGATGGCTCTTGTTCTCGGCCTTGGATAAGAAGAATATTAACATGTGGAGATAGAATGTAGGGGAGAGAATTGGAGAGAAGAGGGTACAGGGGCACATGGAATGCAGGAAAATGCAGGGTACGGTTTAATAATGACAAATGGTCCAGATTGACTAGAAAGGAGGGGATTAATAAATTTAAGGCTGGAAAGGCAAATTAGAATGAAGGTATAGAGGGAAGCTAGACAGATCGAACATCAGCCCTGGAGTCAGGAGGGTCTAAGTTCAAATCTGATGTGAGATACTTACTATCTGTGTGACCCTAGAGAAGTCATTTGACTCTGATTCCCTTCCCCTCTCTCCTCACCCCCACAAAAAAAGGAAGAAGAGTGAAGGGCCTGGAGCACCAAGTTGAGGAGTTTGGACTTTATTTGTAGAGTATAGGAAGTCACTTTTTTTTCTTTTTTTAGTAAGGAAGTGTGAATTATTTACATTTGACACGTCAGCAAAAGTGTGTTTTAGGGATCATGACATCATGACCAGGGTACCTAGAAGGCAAAAATTGGGGAGGGCAATCGTAAGAATGCTATTGTTAGATACAGAGGACTTATCAGTCAGTCAACAAGCATTTTACCCACTGTACTGTGCTAATCTCTGAGGATGGAGGGAAGGATTAAAAAAAAAAATGCCCTAGTCTCTACTTCCAAGAAGCTCACAGTCTAATTAGGGTAGACAATACACAAACAACTTGTACAAAGCAGATAGAGAAAGCATAAATTGTAGGTAGTCTCAAGAGAAAGAAACTAAAATAAAATTGGATTAGGAAAGTATCTTGCAAAAGGTGAGACTTTAGTTGACACTTGAAGGAAGTCAGGGAAGCCAGGAGGTGAAGATGAGGATGGAGAACATTCAAGGCACAACAGGTATAAACACACAGTCAGGAGTGTCCTGTAAGAGGAACAGCAAGGAAGTCAGGGTCACTGGACCAATCAGAGAGCAGGAGTAAAATGTAAGAACACTGGAAAGGTAGGAAGGGGCAAGTTAATAAAGTCACAAAAGTCAAACAGAGGATTTTAGACTTCAGCCTGGAGGAAATGAGGTCCTACTAGAATGTATTGAATAAATGAATGATGTGGTCAGACCTGAACTTTAGGAAGATCATTTTGAGAGCTGAGTATAAATTTGAGACAGCATCCCCATACTTGGTAATTCCGTTTTATACAGTTTCATATTTTTATCAGAAGACAAAATTAATATTTCTAGAATGTCATTTTCCTATCAAGAGTTGAGTATTACCAAAATGGGCTTGAGATATATAGATATAGATACAGATATAGATATATAGCCATAATGATTCAGACTGGCACTTTAGACTGTCACAGATTTACCAGACAAACTTTATCTTTGCTCTACTTCCAGTCTCCAGGTGGTTGCTCCTATTTAGACATTTTACCTCCTTTTTAATTTCCCTGACTCTTAGTGAAAACTAAGTTTTCTTTAATTTGTGATTCCAAGGGCAGACATACTAGATTAAATTAAATATGCTAGATTAAATTCTCTCTTCAACATTTCTGATGTGGCAAATGAAAAGCAAGAAGATTTTGACTCTGGTGCTGTCTGAGGTTAGAAACTTGTGATCTGTGACTTGCAACCAGATGGCCTGTGTGACTTTGGGGGAATATCACTTGTCTGTTTGTATTGTACTCATCTTTTCCTCTTTTGCATTGGTTCCAACAAAGTAATCTAATTTATTATGAGGTATTAATACTTGTCTCCATAAGACTTTTCAGCATTACATCTTTTGTGGAATATTGCACATCCACAACTTCTGTTTATTTAAAAATTTTATCTCTTCATGTTACTAATATTGTACTTGTGCATTTGTGACTCTCCAGTTATTTCATAGAACGACCATATTTCCTTCTTTAAAAACCAATCTTATAGTAGAGGATGACTTAGGCAGTGAACAGGACTTATCTCAGGAATTGTTTTCTATACATTGGATTTTTAATTTTTCTCATGTTAAACATGGCTCAGCAACTTCTTTTAAGATAAGGAAGACAAAAAAATCTTGGGGCACAAGTAAATTAATCTCAGCTCTTTTATGTCTAGGCTATTTGGGTGTATCTTCTGGTTCAATATTGTCTTTTCTTTAAACTTATGACTTATTTGGTCATATTCAGACTAAGTTTAGATCAAGGGATCTTTTAGATCAAGGTCACCTAATCCAAGTGACTCATTTTAGATATCTAGGTCATATAACCAGTAAGACATCAGACTACTTGCTTTTTCTAGACTGTTCACAATGCTCCAAACTCCCAAAAAAGAACTATGGCCCTCAAGTTTAGTGATTACAGCTAAATCCACAGAAGAAGAATTCAAAATCTCCAACAAGGTAAAAATCCCTTATGAATTAGCATTAGCCAGTTCTAATTCTTAGAGAGTTCACTCAAGGCTCTTACCCTCATGCATATGGAGCAGGAGCAAAAAAAAAAGAAAAAAAACTTGAGAGGCTAATTTAGGACCTGATCCTACCATAGAGGGCTCTAAATTTGTACTCACTCTGCCTGAACACATCCCTCCTTTCCCTGTTTTGCAGGAAATGGCAAGCACTTGTCTCCATTCAGCCCTTTGAAAGAAAAGGAGAAGAGCATGGGAAGGAACCAGGAACAGGAACATGAATATGAAAGAGAAACTAAAGAAAAGAAAGAAAGTTCTCAAAGAAAGAGAACTAAAAGGGAATACTACTGTGCTATAAGAAATGACGAATAGGCATACTTCAGAAAATCCTGGAAAGATTTATATGAACTGATGCTGAGTGAAGTGAGCAGAACCAGGAGAATGTTGTACACAGTAACAGCCACAGCGTGCAAGGACTTAGCCCTTCTCAGCAATGCAAGGACTAAAACAGCTCCAAAGAACTCATGATGCAAATGCCATTCACATCCAGAGAAAGATGTTTGTTTTTTACATGGTTTCTCCTGTTCACTGTCATTCTGTGCGACATGACTAATAAGAAAATGTGTTTAATAGGAATGTATGTGTAGAGCCCATATAAGATTACATGCCATCTTGGGGAGGGAGGAGGAGAAAATTTAAAACTTATGGAAGTGAATATGCCCAAAGGGTTACAGAGATGTACATACCTTTTCACTCAGCAATATCGCTTCTGGGACTCTATCCCAAAGAGATCATAAAAATGGGAAAAGGTCCCACATGTACAAAAATATTTATAGCAGCTCTTTTTGTGGTGGTCAAGAACTGGAAATCAAGGGGATGCCCATCAACTGGGGAATGGCTGAACAAGTTGTGGTATATAAATATAATGAAATATTATTGTGCTATAAGAAATTATGAACAGGAAGACTTCAGAGAGGCCTGGAAGGACTTATATGAACTGATGCTGAGTGAAAGGAGC
Organism: Notamacropus eugenii; assembly: GCF_028372415.1. NCBI lineage: Eukaryota > Metazoa > Chordata > Mammalia > Diprotodontia > Macropodidae > Notamacropus > Notamacropus eugenii. The sequence continues at coordinate 426,183,356 of NC_092876.1, read as the reverse complement.
AGAACCAGGAGAACTTTGTACACAGCAACAACCACAGCGTGTGAGGAATTTTTCCGGTAGACTTAGCCCTTCACAGCAAAGCAAGGACCTAAAACATTCCCAATGGATGGACTCTTGAGGCAAAATGCCTTCCACATACAGAGAAAGAACTAAGGAATTGAATCACACAATGAAGCAGACCATTTTCTCTTGTGCTATGTTTTGTTTTGTTTTGTTTTACTATGGTTTTCCCATTCATTTTAATTCTTCTATGCAACATGACTAAGATGAAAATGTATTTAATAAGAATGTATGTATAGAACCTATATAAGATTGCACACCATCTTGGGGAGAGAGTGGGGAGGGAGGAGGGAAGGAGGGGAAAGAAGGGGGGAAAATCTAAGATATATGGAAGTAACTGTAGAAAATTGAAAACAAATAAAATAATTTTTAAAAAACTTATGGAAGTGAATGTTGAAAACTGAAAACAAACAAATTAATAAATATGAGGGGGAAAAAAGAAAGGACTAAAACTCAGCTAGGGTCAATCCTGTTTCCTAAGAGGGTACTCAGGTAAGCGTACAATTCAGTGAAGCCTATATTTCCCCATGCAAGGGAGCAAAAGCAGTTCTGAAGGTCAGTCTCACAAATCAGCTCACTAGTATTGAGAGAGGGACTAAATATTGAGTCAAGCACCAAGGATTTTTTGAAAGCATACTTTATGTGCCATACACTGTGCTATATGCTACGGATACAAAGATACAGTCCCTGCCCTCAAGGAGCTTACATTCTACTGGAGGAAATAATACGCAAAAAACTATACATGTAAGATGTATAGAAGGTAAATGGAAAGTAAACTCAGGGGGAAGTCACTAAACAAGAAGAGGGGGAGGAAGAAGTCAGGAATAGTATCCCAGTGGGATGTGAGCTGAATCTTAAAGGAAATCAGAAAGCAGAGGTGAAGAAAGAGAGTATTCCAGGCATGGTGGACAGACAGTAAAGGAATGGAGTCTGGAGATAAAGAGTCCTGTGTGAGGAAGGACAGGAAGACCAATGTCAATACGTTGTAGAATATGGGTGGGAGCAGATGGTAAGAAGACTGGAAAGGTAGGAAGGGGCCAAGTTTGAAGAGCTTTAAATGTCAAGAAAGAACATTTTATATTTTATCCTGGAGGTAATAGTAAATTAGAGTTTATTGAGTAAAGAGGAATATAAATGTAGTGGCTATCTAGAGAAAGTATTGGAAAGAGCAAAGACTGGATTCAGGGATCCTATTTAGGATGAGGTATAAAGACTTGAAATTGGTTATTGGATGTGTCAGTAGAGGGAATGGGATAGAAAAGGACAAAACTGAAGAGGTAGAATCAACAAGACTTGGTAACGGATTGGATACCAGGGATGAGTAAGAATGCAGGAGGAGAACGATGGGTTACAAGCAGCTAAGTGGTGCAGTGAACAGAGAGCCTGGAAAAAAAAAAAGATATGAGTTCAAATATGCCCTCAGACACTTAATAGCTGTGTGACCACTTAACCTCTATATGCCTCAGTTTCCCAAATGCAAAATGGGAATAATAACAGCACCTACCTCAATGGGTTGTTGTGAGCTAATATTTGTAGGAGATAGTATTTGTAAAACATAACACAGTGCCCGGCACGTAGTAGGTGCTAGGTAAATGTTTATTTTCTTCCTCTCCCCAAAGGGAGTACCCACCAATTGAGGAGTGGCTGGATAAATCAGGGTATATGAATGTAATAGAATACTATTTTGCCATAAGAAATTACAAAGGGGATAGTTTCTGAGAAACCTAGGAAGACTTACACGAACTGATACAGAGTAAAGTCAACACAACAAGGAGAACAATTTATACAATAGCGACACTATAAAAAATGAAAATCTCTGATAGCCTTCAGAACTCTGATGAATGCATCGCAGAGGAATGATGATGAAGAATGTGACCCACCTTCTGATCGAGAGGTGAAGGGACTAATAAGACATATAATGAGGGACACGATTCTGGATGTTGCCAACGTGGGAATTTGTTTTGCTTCTATTATGCACAGTTGTTACAAATTTTTCCCCATTAATGGGGGATGGAGAGAGAGAAGAATACTTGCAAACTGAAAAAACACATTTTTTTACAGGAATAAAAGAGAATAAGTTCTCCATTGTTACTGTGGTTGTCTAGAAAAATGGTGATGTTCTTGAAAGAAAGGGGGAAGAGAGGAGGATGAGGAGGAGGTCTAGGGGGAAGGATAATAAGTTCTATTTTGGACGTATTGACTTTAAGAGGCCTATGGTACATCCAATGCATTGCCTTTACCCAGGTTAATCTCATCAAAAATCTATAAATGCAACGGAATATTATTATACAATAAGAAATGAGAAATTCGAGGATTTCAAAGAAATGAAAAGATTTATATGAACTGCTGCGGAGTAAAATAAGTTTAAACATATACAAGGAGTACAAAAATGTAAGAGAAAGCCAAACTCTGAGAAAAATAATAGTAGATCCCAGGATGAGATAACAAAACATATCTTCCACCTCTCAGTGAAGAGACAAAAAAAGCATAAGGACAGAATGTTGGGTACGTTGACAGATGCAATCACTATAATCGAGGCTTTGTCTCAATGTTTTTCTTTCTTAGAATGGAGGGTTTCACTGAATGTTGGGGAATGGGGTGATATATCCATAAGTGACTGTGATATAATTCAGTGACATCAATAAAACTTTTTTTAAAGCTATAAATATTTTCTATCAGTTTTCTCCCTCTGCTCACACAAATTGTCTCTGCGTAGATAAAGGAATATTAATTTTATCCTATGCTAGAAAGTAGGTAGAGGAAAGAGAAGATATTTTTTAAAAGTATGTAAGAAGAGTTTGGAAATTCATGAGTAACATTACCCAGTGGCACCTAAGCTTGACCAGGCCCCTGAAAGGGATGACCTAAGTGGGTAGGAGCCACTATCTAGAACTGTTACTTTATTAGCAATAGTAGAAATCTAGAGAGGAAATTATTAACTGGTCCCTCAAAAAGCTGGCAAATGCCTGTAACAGTATGCATTCAATCTTAGAAATTCTTCGACCAACTGAGACAAAAGTTCACCTAAAATCAGAACCTGGGGTAGTGTCAGGATAGATAGGCAAGGGGCCATTTCTCTTTTTTTCTGTCCTGATAATAAATTTTTCCTTTCCTCCATTCCTTTTACAGATTGAGGGGGTGCTCACTGACAGGCAAAGATTTTTAGATCAGTGACTGACTTAGAAGGGAAGATGCTACTACACTTTGGAATATAGGATTTAGAAAGATACTGTGCCTCTGTCCTTCTTGCCAGGGCCCTCCCTCCCCAGCAGTGGGAACAGGGGTAAGACAAGAACAGCCTAGTGAACATCCTCCCCTCCCCTTCCTTCTCTTCTTAATACTCTGGGCTGGGAGGCTGAGACTTCTCCTGGCTCTGGGCTTCACTGCCTATGTGCATAGTGTGTGCCCAAATCCACTGGGACCCATGCAATATGCTTGGACCCAGGGCCTTAAGCCACCAAGCTGGTTAATTAATGCTGGCTCCTAGGAAGCCCCATCTGTTCCCTACCACATTATGCTACTGAAAATTTTCTTTTTCTTCATGATTCCAGTCAGGCAAGGAAAGAATTCCACTCTGCCTCCTAGTTTTTCCCCAAAGAATTTTCCCTTGATGAACTTTGATGCAAAAAGATGTTTGCCTTGTTTATGATACAAGAAATCTTTTGCATCCTTATCTTGATAAATGTCCACGGAGGCATGGATAGATTATCTGGTAAGGTCAGTTCTGGGAATCTTAGTTGAGGATATTATTCTCTAACCACAGAGGATCTATAGAATAGGGTTAGATTCTCCTAACCATGTACCTTTCAGAGCAGGTGAAATTTCCATTGCATGGGCATGAAGTTAGGAGAAAATATAATGTTGCATTGTGGGTATTGGAAAAGCAGATGATCCTGCAGGAAAGATTTACTCAATAGACCAAGTGAGGAATCTGTAAAATCTGTAAGGTTGTTCCCACAGTGAGGCAAGTGTGCATAAAGAATGGAGAGGGTAGATGGCCCCTGGTTTGCTTCTGGCCCAACTCCAGATGTGGCTAGTGGTAGAAAGAGGCAGTGTTTGGGGGCCTAAATAAGTCAAACCTTGTGCAGAGGACGCTTGAGAAAAGTTGCATATCAGTTATCAGTATATGGAATGAAGGGGAAGACAAGACCTCAATGAACTGCTCCCTAAGCATGGCATAGCAAGATGGATCCAGTGGGCATAACTGCTCTGGCAAAACATCTCAATGTCATATTTATTTTATTTTTTCCCCTCTGGCGATGATGTTGCAGCAACTACCTCCTCTCAACTGTATTTCCAAAAAGTATATCCAGATTCAGGTGCCTCTGTGTGTGTGTGCACATGTGTGGGTGGGTGCGTGCATGTGTAGGTGTAGATGTTTATAAAGACAAAGTAAATAATTAAGACAAAGAAAGATAAATAAACTTTCCTTGTACTGAGAAGGAAAGGCTCCAGGTTTCAATGACCCAAGGGAGTTAATAGCATTGCTACCTTGGAGACTATAATTGGACCAATGTCTTATTGGTCCAAATGACTTTGTTCCCAGAGCCCCAGTTCTTACATTTTTGATGGTCACGTTGCACATCTGCTCCTCCTTCTCCATGCAGCATCTCGTAGCCTTTTGTCGCCTCAAATTCTGCGTCATCTCCTACTCAGCTCATCAGGTTCTAGATTCTTCTTCTAGTCTAACTTCTGTCTAGACTGACTGAACTGAACTTTAAACGTCACCCAGGGTATAACAATCATTGTTCATCGTATATCATTGCTCCCTTTCTAATTCACACAAAGGACTTGTCCCTACCTCATAAATGTCATAGCTACTTTTTAAGATTGCTTTTGGCCCTTTCTCCATGATTATGTCCTGGATTTCAAAGATCAGCTCCCTGCCACATTCATGTAAGGATATCCAACAACCACAACCGGGTCATTTGATGAAGAATTTGGGTGGAGACAATCAGAGGAACAGAAGTGATACTGTCATTGGAGTAGACTCCTGAGACCTGGACAGAAAGAGGAAATGAATAAGTAATTTGTCAAACAGTTCACAGGAGGCAAGATAAAGCAATGAATAGGGACTTCAGTTATACTGACTGACTGGAGCTCTCCTGCCAAAAGCAAAACAACTCATTTCTTGGTTCACTTTACTGATAATATAACTCTTCAAAATATACAAGAGCAGCAAGAGGATGTCCTCTTCTAGATCTGATTCTCAAGAGAACTGCTTGTCGAAATGAAAATGAGACTTTTGAGAGGAAGTAGCCATTTCATTTTGGAATTCATGATAGAAAAGGAGGAAAGCCAGGGATATTCTGACAAGTTTTGCCAGAGGAGTTTTCAAAGTGTTCAGGGAAAAAATAGATAGTATCTCAGACTAAAATTCTTTAGGGGAAGTCAGCCTATGAAGGATGTGAAGCTTTCCAAATGAAATTCAGAAGTTATTCTGATGAGGAGAAAATGGGGAATTTGACCAAAGAGATTGATGTGGATTTCATCACCTAATAGATTTTAAGAAGATATGAACAGAAAACGCAAGATCAAAGAACAAAAGGTTAATTCACAAGAGCAGCATGTTTGTGTAAGAATAATGCCAAGACAATCATGATAGAAAATTCTTTCCACGTCCAGAGAAAGAGTTTACGGAGTCGAAATGCAAATTGAAGCATAATGTTTTCACTTCTGTTTTTGTGACTTTTTTTCTTTTTGTTCTGCTTCCTCTTTCACAACATGATTGATATGGAAATATTTTACATGATCGCTCATATATAACCTATGTCAAAATACTCACTGTCTTAGGGAAGGGGTCAGGGAAGCAGGGGAAAAATTTGGAACTCAAAATTTTACAAAAAATGAATGTTAAAAATTGTCTTTACATGTAATCAGAAAAAAATACTATTAAAAATAAAAATAAAAAAAGAATAGTGTCGAGAGTATTGAAATTCATAACTTACTGAGCCAAGTGAGGAAAATTACGAACAGCAAAGAAATTTTAGGTTTATGGGGGTAAGAGAAGGATGAAAGACGGGACGGAATCATGACATGGGGAGATGAAGTGATGGTGTCACAGATGAAGGAAAGAAGGCACAGCACTTCTTTTATTTCTGTTTCCTATGCCAATGGGAAGAATCCCCGCACAAGAAATGATTAAATAAAAATGGTTAATTGGGAGTCAGTCATGTTATAGTCATAATTATGAAATTCCACTATCTAACCATAACCTGCTAACCTTTCATTTCTGTTTGTTGCTCATCTCTTCTAAACTTAATCCTCATCCTCATCATGACCTTCAGTCATTCAGTCCTTCTTTGCTTTCCCGGCTTGGTCCATCATCCCTGCTCTGGCCTCGCTTTTTTGTCCATTTGCAATTTTGATATAATCTCTTCAACTTTATCCCCTCCCCTACCCTTGGATCACTTGCTCTTTGGCCTACAGATATATATAGATATAGATATAGATATATACAGATATATATATATATACACATACACACATGTATGTATATGTGTATATATGTATATATGTGTGTGTATGTGTATATATGTATGTATATATATATATATATATACATATATATATAAATCCATTTCTAAAGTCCAGTCTTGGATTATCACCTGCCATCCACCTTCTCTGTTCCAACTCCCAACACTGATGAACGTTGTTGAGGAATTCACAAACTTACGCTGACTGGGTACACTAATAATATTATATTAACAGGGTACACTACTTGATTGATATATTGTTATCTGGGTCCTCACTGCACCAAGCTTTATTCCTTTCTAATTGCCTTGTTAACGCATCACCACTAAAGCTATTTCAAACCTGATTTTCTTCTCTCAGGGTACATAGATCATGTCATCCCCTTGTCTCATAGCAGAACTTCTCACTTTATACTTCACTATAAAAACTGAGACCACATGTCATATGCTCCCTCTTCTCCACATTTCTACATTTCAAATCACCTGGATATCATTAATGTTTCCTTCTTCTTTTCTAGTTTCAGAAGAAGAGGCAGTCCTTGCCAATGCCAATCCTTGATCATATCCCCTCCCATCTCCTCCAATAGCTTTCCCTTTTGATGGTCACTCCTTTCTTCCCAATTCCCTCTTATGTACTAAATCCTTTCCTGCCACCTACAAACATGCCCAGATCTCCCACATCTGAGTATCTCTTGTATCAGTTCCCTCTTCTCTACTCACACCAGAATCACCCAAATCCAGACTCTCATCATCTTTCACCCTGACTACTGAAATAATAGTCTCCTAACTTGTAACCCTGCTTACGTTTTCCCTTATGAAACCCAAGTTCCACACGTGACAAATCAACATTCCTAAAGCACAGGTTTGACTATATCACTTCCTGACTCAGAATGCAGTTTCTCCCCATTGCCTTTAGAATAAAATACACATTTTTCTTAAACCCCTTCACAATATAACTCCAAGCCAATTTTTATACACTGATTACACATTCTAGACTGCCCTCCTCCCCACCACACACACACCACCACTACCACTATACACATAGTCATTCTACATAGCAACCAAATTGACCTACTTGCTCTTCCCTATATGTGGCAATCCATCTTTTACCTTTGTACTTTTGTACAGGCTGTCTCCAAAGTCTGGGATGCTCTTCACCTCTACCTTATATAACCATGAATGTGAAAGAGATGAACTGTCCCATAAAATGAAAGAAAGGAGATAGCAGATCAGATTAGAAACTGGAATCCAATAATATGTTTACAAGAAATACTCTTTAAAAAAAGATTTACACAGAGTTAAAATGAGGAGCTAGAGCAAAATCAATTATGCTTCAGGTGAAATCAAAAAAAGCATAAGTAATGATCATGATCTCTAAGAAGGCTATAGTAAATATAAAAGAAAGAGAGAAATTATATTACAGAAAGACACCATAGAAAACAAATTAATATTGATACATTAATTAATATATAGTAAATTAATATTTAATACATATGTGCCTAATAACATTGCATATAAATTTTTAAAGGAAATGTTAATCAATTTTGAGGAAGAAATAAGGAGTAAAACTAAAATTGTGGGGACTTTGATGTGCCCCTTTCAGTACTAGGAAAATATAGCCAAGACATAAATGAGAAAGAAGTTAATAATCTGAAGCAAATTTTGGAAAATTAGAAAAAGAAACCTACAGTCAATATACCTAAGGAACATTGATGCAAAAAATATAAATATAGCAAGTATACTAAAACAACACATTAGAAGGATTAGACATTATGATTAGCTTGGGTTTACACTAGAAATGCAAAGTTGGTTCAATATAAGGAAGATTATAAATATGTCAATCGATAATACACATAACAAGAATCATATGCTTAAAAGGTTTCTGACAGATTCCAACATTCATTTTTGTTAAAAACTCACAAATCATAGGAATAAATTGTCCTTTTTAAAAAGAATAAGTAGTAGTTATCTAAATTAAAGAAATATTTCTAATAGAAAAAAGTTAGAAGCCTGTCCAAAAATATCATGGTGGAAACAAAAATTCCCAATATTACCACAAATAGTACTAGAAATTAACATATTGCTAGAAATTCTAGCTATAGCAATGAGACAAGAAAAAGAAATTGAAGAAATAATCACGAGCAAAGGGAAAACAAAATGATTGCTTTTTACAAATGATGTAAAGTATACTTAAAGAACCCTAAAAAAAGTCAACTAAAAATTAACTGAAATAATTAATAACTTTGACAAAGTTGCAGTATATAAGACTAGGCTAAATAAATTGGCATTCTTATATATAATCAACAAAATCCAACAAGAACCAGAAAGAGAAATACCATGGGAAATAATCATGGTAGCTACAAAACATTTGGGGATGGATATTCCAAGATTTCCACAAGGTTTACATAAATCTAATTATAAATCACTCTTTTCAGACCTAAATAATTGGTGAAATATTAATTGCTAATGGGCAGACTGAATCAATAAAATAAAAATGATAATACTACCTAAGCTAATGTGTTGTAGCAACCAAATTTCCCAAAACTTTATAGAACTTTATAGAACTGGGGGGAAGAAAACAAAAATCATATGGAGCAACAAAAGGTCAAGAATCTCAAGTATAATGATAAAAAAAAAAATACATATAGCCCAAAGTTGGAAATGAAGGGACTGTCCTATTTAGAGAATGGTTAATTATGGGGTGTGAATATAATAGAACGATATCATGCCGCCACAAATTATGAAATGGACAATTTCAGGTGAAACTGACGTGATCTTTATGAACTGATACAAAGTGAAGTGGCAGAAGTATCAAAACAATTTATATGATGATAGTATCTTAAAGTAAAATGATTTCAAAAGACTTTAGAACTTTGATCACCACAAAGTCCAAAAGAATGTAGATGAAATACACCACTTGTTTCCTGACAGAGAGGTTGTGAGCTTCAAATGCAGAAAAAGATACACATTTTCAGGTATGGCTAAAGTGGGAATTAACTTTGAAAACTATGTAGAGATGTGTTAAGGGATTTGGTTTTTGTTTCTGCTTATTAGTGTAAGGGTAATGGGAGAGAGAAATAAATTTTTAAGTTGCTGTTAAAAATTTAATAAACGTGGGAGAGAAAAATAGTTAATATAGCCGTCCAAAAAAGCTACTGCAATCTTGGTTGGTGGTGATTGCTGTTCTTGAGTTCTCAAACAAGACCAAAGTGACATTACTATACTAGAGTCAAGTGTGTCCAACTAAGGCTGATCGGACCAATACGAGCTCAGAATATTCTGCTATACTTTGGACACAAATGGTCCATGTAAACATTTGGAGTAGATTCTCTAGCTTTGCACATCTCATGCAATCTTATGCTGCATTAGAAGGAGGCATGGAAAAATAAATGATGAGCTGGACGCTCTCAAAAATACCTGGAGAGACTTACATGAACTGATGCAAAGTTATACAAAGTGAAATGAGTAGAACCAGGAGAAAATTATGCACAGTAATAGCAATATTGTAAGATGATCAACTGTGAATGATTTAGCAATAAAATGATCCAAGACAACTCTTGAAGGACTTATGATGAAAAATACTATCCACCTCCAGAGAAAGAACTGATGGAGTCTGAATACAGATTGAAACATAGGTTTTTTTACTTTATTTTTCTTGGGTTTTTTATTTTGATCTATGTTTTCTTTTACAACATGACTAATGTGAAAACATATTTTGCATGATTACGTGTATAACCTATATCAAATTGCTTGCCTTCTCAATGAGGGGGGTGGGAAGGATGGGAGAAAATTTGGTACTCAAGTTTTAAAATGAATACTGAAAATTGTTCTTACATATAATTGGTAAAAATGAAATACTGAAAAAATTAATACAGAAGGTAAAAAGAGGCATAGTACATAGAAATATGGAGGTAATAGTACCTCTGTAGTCTAACCTAGTAAGACCAAATTTAGAATGTTATGTTTTTCAGTTCCTAAGACCACATTTTAGGAAATACAATATTAAGTTCAAATGTGTCCAAAGTCCCAAATAAACCTTTTAAATATGACTTGAAGAAACTGAAGAAAAGAAAACTTAGAAAGAAATTATAACCATTTTCAAACATGTGAAGGAGCTGTTATGTGGGAAAGAGTTTATTCCACTTGGTCCCAGAAGGCAGAACCGGAAGGAATAGAGTGAAGTTTCAGAGGCAAATTTTGTCTTCATGTTAAAAATAACTTCCTAACCACTAAAGTTGTTCAAGTGGAATTGGATGCCTTGGGAGATAGTGAGTTCTCCCTTGCTAGGTGTCTTTAAGTAAATCCAGAGGTCAAATTGGACCAAGAGCCAAGGGAACAGATTTTTTTAAAAGAAATAAAGAATCTCAGCAAGTGAGCCAGTAAATGGGAGCCATCAGCCACAAGGATAATTTGGGTTAGTTTTCATTTACTTGATTAAGTGAGCTGAACTCTCAGTTTTCTTAGAGTTAATATTATCCCTGCCCCACCCTTTGTTGCTGTTATGAGTCACCATGCAATCTAGGGACTCTGCCACTTTGGCTTTGTCTGTCCCAGTCAATATAATGTTGTAAGTATAGTAATAAAGATCAGTGTCTCTAGGAAGTGGGGTTCTGTCCTATCCCCCATTTGAACTAATTGTGGCATTACAGTATACAATCTTCTTCACTTGATATATCTTTTTCTGAGGCATTTGGGGAGGTCTAATAGACTTTGTACAACTTAGAATTAGAGTTAAAAGCAGGAACAGGCACAGAGTTTAGGGTTAAACACAGAGTTAGGCACAGAATTAGAATTGGACATGGAGTTAGACACAGAAATGGGTTAGAAATGGAATTAGGGAGACAGATAGGCCAAGAATGATGTCATAGAGGGGAGACTACAGGAAATATTGTGATGGCCTGGCTAGGTCAAGCGAGATCAGGATAGAATAAGGATTAGGGAAACAAGACTGTATCATTTTCTGAATTTCTGTCTCAAGCATTTCATCCAATATTCTGATATGAAAGAATCACGAGAGTCAAATTGCTGAGGATCCCATTCTAAGGTTGAACAGTTGGCGCTCTTTTAATAACTATCATTGAGTGCCTCTCTGCCTTCCAGGAGGCTGAATGGATGATCAAAGTTTGTGTTTGCAATATCCTACTAGTATTTTATGTCAGCTAGGTGGCACAGTGGAAAAAATGCCAGACTTGGAGTCAGGAAGACTTGAATTCAAAACAGACTCAAAAACTTAGTAGCTATGTGATCCTGGGTGAGTCACTTAACCCTGTTTACCTCAGTTTCTTCATCTGTAAAATAAGCTGGAGAAGGAAATGGCAAAGCACTCCAGTATCTTTGCCAAATGGGGTCATGAAGAGTCGGACATGATTGAAACGAATGAACAACAACTAGTATTTTTATCAGACTGCAGTTGGTTCCAATTTGTGTTGGCATTCCACTGATAAAGAGTCAGTTTAGACATACATATTGCCCTGATAGTGCCAGAAAATTCCTTGGAAAATTTCAAGCTTACTTTGATGTATCCCAGCTATGGGTAATTTTTGTCACTCCAGATACTGTAATTTCCTTTCAAAGAATGGAAAAGTATTTTTTCTCAAATGTCTCTTACAGAAAAACTGGAACCTGACAATTCTTGTACTGTTCAATCTAGGACAGCAATGCAGTCCCCATTCTCAATAGTCACCATCACTTCCATGTAGGGTCTTATGAGTCAAGGTGGGATAGATAAGGAATTTATGATGAGGTCATGCTACTAAATGGAAAACAGTTTCAAGGGGATTGACAGTGTGAATTATGAAATGGGGCAGGGGAGAGAAGAGAAGGGAACGAGCATTTAATAAGTGCCTACTGTGTCAGACAATTTACAATATTTTCTCATTGGATTCTCACAACAACTCTGAGAGGTAAGTTCTATTATTATCCCCATTTTACAGTTGAATAAATTGAGGCAAACAGAGGTTAAGTATCCAGAGTTACACAGCTAGTAAATGTCTGAGGCTGGATTCGAATTCAGATCTTTCTAACTCCAGGCCCAGCACTGCATCACCTAAATGAAGAGGTAGAGTTGCATTATTGCTGTTTTCGGCAATCAGTTAGCATTCTCTCCCTGCCAATTATTTCACAGTCAGAAGAGCAAGAGCTTTAGCACTGAGAAGCAGCCACTCTTTAGTCCTCTCTCTTCTCATCACTCATTTATGAAGCAGTTCCATCCCATCAAGAGCTCATTGGTTACCTCTTGACTCTTGAAAGATTTCATGTCTTCCTTTTAGCTTAGGAGGAAAAAAACTGTCCTTTCAAACATGGTCACAGCCTCAACTCCCAGAGGCTCACATAGACAAGCGATGAGGACTTTATATCTGCCATGGATTACTGGTCTCCAAAGTTCCTCCCAGGGTTTTCCTAATAATCTCAGTATCATCCCCAATGTCTTCTCTAAATATCTAAATACATGAGGAACAACAAAGAGGTGGAAGGAAGAAGGTTAGCAAAGAAATGAATGATCAAAAAAGATGAGTTAAACAATGAGAAATATGAGGGATCTTCCATAGGTCAAGAGAACTTGAGTATGGCCCCTACAACACTGGATTACCCTGTGGCAAACTTCTGAAAGGAGACAAGCAGGAAGTGCCCAGGATTGGCAGGTATGGATGGATTACAGTCTGCATAACAATGCAGAGGGAACAGCCATGCCAATACATCATACCTCATAACTCCATTTGAATAACACTAGCTGAAAGTTACATAGTGCATTTAAATGTGTGAAAAAAAAATCAATGAAATTTGAATCTGGGCAAAGACTCCCTGGGACTTGGAAGTTAGTTCCAGGAATCTACCAAAGAGTGCAAGAGAAGAACCCTTCCTCAACACTGGAACCTGAAGGCAATAAAATAATCACATGAAAACAGTGTATATGTTCCTTTCATCTAATTAGGTGATTTGCCCAGGTGTTTAACACCAAGGCATCTCTGCCTTAATTGGAAAAAGTCAAGGATAGAAACTAATTAGTGGCATTAACCCAAAACAAAAGTCTAATGATAGTGAACTACATATCACTATTACAATCATGTCTTTTTATTCGAAGACATCTTTAGAAGAGGGGGAAAGGCAAGTGGGGTTGTTTATTGAAGCTTTATAATACTGATTTCCAATTAATCGTTCACCAAAAGCTTCATATACTCTCTCAAAGAGATCGAGGAAAAAAAGTCAAATAATTAAACAAACATATAAAAAAAAACCATGGAGTTAAGAGGATCATAGATTTAGACTGAAAGGGACTTCAGTGGTTATCTGGTCCAGCACCCTCATTTTGCTGATGAGGAAACTAAGGCCCTTAGAGTTTAGGGACTTGTCCATAGTCACATCAAGTCACATAAGACATTAAGAGGCAGAAACAAGCATCCTCTTAAAACTGTGGCAACTAAGGCCCCCAAAAGTAAAGTGGTTTGCCAGACATCACACAAGTAGTGAGTGGTTAAGCCAGCGTTTAAACTCAGGGCCTTTGTCTCCAAATCTAGCACTCTTTCCATTGTTTCTCTTATTATTAAAGGTCTTAACCCAAACCTATTCTAACATCTTTCCAGAAATGGTTCTGATTCTCCTGTGGTATTCGCTAATTCTTTATAAGATCAATGGAATCACTGTAAATATTTGTGTTGGGGGGGGAGGGGAGAAGGATTTTTTCAGAGAACCAAAAATCATAGAATTAAATCATTTTTTTTATAAGCAGACATACTACACAGAAAGAAAAGCTAGATGGAGTATTCAACCAGGATTAAAGCTCCACGAAGACTCTTTCTGAAGATCCAGATAGTCAGGCATCCTCACCCTAACCCCTCACATCCTGAGGTTTTTGGATATCTCTTCATGTATTCATATGCTTATCCATTTGCCTGATGTTTAAGGATTTAGTTGTGTTATGCTATTTATTTTTAATCTTTTAAATCTAACTCCCTCTGGGTGACCATCAACAAATCAGCTTTCTATTTACTTGAATATGAACACCACTAGATAGATTTAGATTATTTCAAATTTTCCCACTCAAATTCTTCCAATATACCTACCCCATCCCAGATCCCTAATTTTTCAACCAGTCAGTTCTACAGATTTTCATGCTGCAGAATTTGCTCTTCGTAAAAACATCTTTACCTTTCTTTCCTTCTAGAATAGAAACTGACTTTGGATTGTGAAAACATCCCTGTGTTCCAGAGACCTTAGCCCTCCAGAGATTAAGTCTTAGAAACAGAAATGAGTAAATAAAAACCTGGGTGTAATGTAATGCTCACAGTAGCTACTGTATGAGGTTCTGCAGAGTTTTAAATTCTCTTCTTGTCTGAGAAATGCTAGGCTTTCCTGAATTCATATACTGCACTGCTCATGTCTAAGGGTTAAAATAATAGGGTCATTATTGGGCTATTCCCCAGGAATAGGTAAAAGAGACCTGATATAAAATAGCTGCACCTGTTCTGTTCCCCTATTGCCACACCCTAGGGAATTCGCTTATTTCTATTTTGCTATATAACCTACCTTGATTTAAAAAAAAAAAAGAAACAAAAGAAATATACCTATTTCATTTGGACTGTGTACTAAGAATAATTGCCACCAATACTGATTGGCCCTTAGGGACAAGGTTGAATTTTAAAATTGCAAACTGTGAAATCCCAATTGATACAGTCAACCTTAAAGTTGTTGCCTATTTATGACATGTACCTATGTTTAACTTAGCTGTGAAAACTGTGAAATTAATATCCACACATTTAGTACAATATGCCAATACACCCTGCTGAAACTCCCAGTTCAGAAATAAATGCTGGGCTTGGGTTTTAGCCCAGTTCAAATCCTACTGATAATGATCCTTTCAGAAGCCTGAGAATGTTTATAGCTTCAATGTGATTTTTTTCCCAGAGTTTGGAAGTGATAGAAATTCTTCCTTATATCTTTCAGCTTCTTTGAAATGGAATGAGTTTTCAGCCTAAGGAATCCATCATCTCAAGATGTAAAATTATTAACATCACCCTCTCAAATTTACCTCCAATTTAAAGTCTTTTGCATGAGAGGCAGAAAACACAAAAATACAAATTACGTAGAAATGGTCTTCCATTTTAACAAACCAGAAGAAAAAGAATTCCATAACCTTAGATATTTAATTCAAATGTTAGGGCACATACAGTAGCTTAAACACCTCCACTACAGGAATTTCAGGTTTGTGATGAAATGAATCATTGTTTTAAAAAAAATTGCCTTCTATCAATAATACAGAAATATGCCTTCATTGTAATTTGCACAGAAATGAGAGACAGAATGGAATAATGGATAAAGGGTCAGCCTTAGAATCAAAAAGGCTAGAACGCTAGCCTTGTCTCTGGCACATACTAGCTCTGGTACCATGAACAGTAAGTCACTTAGCTTCTCAGTGACTCCTAATTTTCTGAAACATTTTTCTTCAATGAAGGAAATTTCCATACTGTGAGTTCCCACACACACATGAAATTTCAAGTCAATTGAAGTTAGTTGTTTCAGTTGTGTCTGACTCTCTGACCCTAATTGGGTTTTGTTTTGTGGTTGTTGGGTTTGGTTTTTTTGCAAAGATACTGTAGTGGTTTGCCATTTTCTTCTCTGGCTCATTTTACAAAATAGGAAACTGAGGCAAACAGAGTAAAGTGACTTGTGCAGGGTCACACAGCTTGTAAGCATCTGAGGCCAAATTTGAACTCAGGTCTTCCAGACACCAAGCCTAGTGCTCTATCCATTGTGCCACCTAACTGACCTTCTACTCCACCTAGCTGCCTCAAGTCAGTATCAAGGACAAAAAATATAATAAATAATTCCCATTGTTATCTACTACTGTGTAATGGACATCAATAGTCAGGGAATTAGGATACTTTGTGTTAATATTTGTTAATATATGGCAACTTATTGCCATATAGTTAATTGTGAAAAATAAGGACTCCTTAATTTTCCTGCTCCTCTCCTCAATGACCCCCATCTTAGCATTCAAATTAAAGCAATTAGTTTAAAATAGAACCTGAGACTTTCCTCTATTATTTCTTTAAGAGGTAAATAAAGGCAGTTTAGATAGCCACACTAGCTAACTGGAGCAAGGAGGTCAAGAAGGGAGCAAGAACTGATTATAAATCCTATCTCAGACACTTACTAGCCAAGTGACTCTGGAATAAGTCACTTAGCCTCTCTGCGCCTCAGTTTCCAAATCTGTAAAATGAGAGGATTAGGCTAGATGAGCTTCCACCTCTAAATCTAGAATCCTATGATATGAATTTATAGGGTTTACTAATTACTCCACATAGTCTCACACAAGAATTATTTTTATTCATGAAACATTTATAAGCATTAAAAGTTAAGCTATACCAAAAATATGCATTCATAGAATTTGCATCTAGAGTATTATACTTTCTCATTATGGTTTTAATTTCATTTGGTCAGTCCCCAGAATGGAAAATTATAGTTCTACTGCAACTCCTGCTGGTTTAGGGTTTTTGTAGCTTGCCATTGTTAAGTTTTACAAGACTTTTTAGTTGACCATTCATGGAACTGAGAATATCTTTAAATGGACATTATTTACAAATTGAGTCAATAGTAATGAGCTAAGAAACGTATGTGATGTGAAGATTCAATTTAAAGAAAAGCAAAGTTTGCCATTGGTACCACAGTCTTAAGTTTGTAAAACAACATAAAATGATTATACCCTTGTTATGTCTCTTGATATACCCCTTTTACATTATAGCTAAACAAGTTGTGGTTTATGGTTGTCATGGAATATTACTATGCTATAATAAATGATGAGATCAACGATCTTAAAAAACATGGAAATTTTTTCATGAAATAAAGAAGATCAAAAATTAGCAGAATCAAGTAACAACAATATTGTTCTAAGTACAATTTTGAGGGGATGAGTTATTTTGACTATTATAAGTACCCAAATTAACTATAAAGGACATATAAAGAAAGATGCTATATGCATCCAGAGAAAGAAATGATAAATAGAAGTATGTATAAAATAATTTACATATATATGTATATGTGTGTATGTGTGTCTAATGGTGACCATGGGGGGAGAGGAAGGAAAAAAAGAAGAAATTCACATGATAACTTTGGTGTAAGTTCAGTTGTACATGATGGATTTGCAGTTTCATGTGCAATCATCTTTTTTATTGTGCTATACTGTGGAAATGCTTGTTCCATTCCATGAATTAAAAATAAAATAAATTTTTTAAAAAAGCATTACAGAAGCAAGAGAATTCAACGGGCATAAAAGTGCTTTGACAATTTTTAATAAAAGAATAAAGTAAGAAAGAATAAATAAAAGCTAAAAATGTTCTTTGATAGATAACAAAATCACAAATATGTGTTATATGACTATATTTTCTTATTCTTACCTGAAAATAGAGTATAATAGATGAAGATACTAGAACCTAAAGAACACATGAGCCACTAAACTCTACCAAAAGAACAGTTTTATGCTAGAGGAATTGTGGAATTCTTTTACTTAAAGTACCTGAGGTCTTAAAAATAATTTTATTGTCAGTTTTATCTACATATCCTTTTTCAAAAATACCACTTCACTCTGGTTTTTCCAACCTGGTAAATCTATTACATTTTCAAATCTGGACCTACCAAATTCATTGCAGTACACAGGTTGAATTACGTAAAGGTCTGTTGCCATGTGATGAGGTCCTGAGTCATTTTGCAAAGGCAAAAGCTCTATGTCCCTAAGCATGCAGCAATTCTATAATAGCCTCCCTTTGGAATGGCTTCTTATTGTGAAATGTAGCTACTGTTTTGTTTGATGGTATAAATCATTTTTACTTGAAAATAAAAGTACATTGAAATCTCAAGTAGAGATTTTTTTTTAAACTGATCAATCAAAACCAAAAGATTTCCTTTGGAGGTTGGTTTATTTTATAATTATTATTATTATACAAATATGTGTTGGAAACATGAAAGGATTTGGTTTTGGGACCTTCTCCTTCAAAGTCTGGGCTGTCTAGTGTTGGAAGTGATAATTACTAAATAGTGATATGATGCTGTTGCCATTTCAATAAGATATGCTTGCTAATAATTTTAAAAAGACCAGAAGTATTTGTACTTCCCTGAAATTTGGAAGTCTAATGATCTGAATCTGATCTCAGACACAAAAATATTCTTAATACCATTATTTTGTGGGTAATTAGAGATAACTTACCCAATATAAAATATGTATACTTCAGAAATGGCCAATGTGTATTGCATGGAAATTGCTTATAAAATATAGTTAGTATAGTGACATAGAAAGAATTATGGTGTATATTATTACAACAGCAGTCAGTAACTACTCATAACTACAGTTGCTATCAATTGGGAGGCATACAGTAGATACGCTATACTACCAATTAGACATTCCACGTTACATCTCAAGGCTAGGAAGTGTAGGATCAGACAGCCAAGTGTGATCTTTTTTTCTGGTAGTTGAACTCACTGATGCAAAAGATTCACCTGCCTTGAGTCGGTGCGATTTCATGGGATAGTAGTATAGCCTGGTGCCACTGGTTACTACATTGAATACTCACAAGGTATCCTGAACACTTCATCTTGGGATAGTCATTTGCCAAGATCAAGAAAGAACAAACACAAAGAGAGGCAAAAACTACCAGGGTCCCCAGTGAAATCTCTCCTGGTTAAGTCCTTGCATGTCCCTGCCTGGAAGATGGGATCCCTTGCATAGTGACATTACCTTGTCTCAGAGAGCCACAACTAAGAAACCAGATGCTCTCTCCTCTTTTAAAGAGCCATCAGCCTTTCCAGTGCAACAGTCAGTTAGAAGACCCTTTGTTATCCCACAATGAAAGATCCTTAGTCACACATGACCAAAAGTATGATCCCCAAGATTCCATAAACTAAAACCAGGCAGAGCAGATCTCTGCAAACTCCAACAAATGTCCCTCCTAATTCTGTTTCCCCATATTCCATAAATCATGAATTTGTTTCACGCAACTTTGAAAAGGAAAGCCACAATTAGCAGCTATTTCACACTGGGCAATTTGGAATCTATCAACTACAAAATAATCCCATGCTTTTAGCACAGAAGTAATGTTAGCAGTTGCTTCAGTTTCTTTTCCTCTATTGTCTTACTTATGACAGGATGTGAATAGTCACATGAAAAAGGAATAAAAATTTGTTGAAATCTGCAAAATAACTCGAATGTGTCACATCTACCATGAGACAGTGTTCAATTAGCATAATCCCTAAGCCAGTTCTGAAAGGAAACTGACAAAGAAAATGCACTAAATTTTTCTCCTACTCTTGATTTTTCTGAGACTTTCTCAGGAATTAGCATGAATGAGAATATTTTCAGTATCCACTTGTCAGCCATATTTCATCCTGATCAAGAGTGCCAGATAGTATCACGATAATAAATGTCCATTTTTCTGTGCTAATCGTGTACTGTTGTGCTAAAGGCACAACTTCAATTGTGAGGTCAAAGGCATAATGCCACCAATATGCACTCCCTATTCTCTGTTCCCAGAGTAAGGTCTAGATGACCCTAAGCAGAGTGGGACTAGATGATTTCTATAGTAGCTTCCAACATTAAAATTATAACATTCCAAAATTTGACAAAAATCAAATTCATCTACTTCTCTCCATTATTTTCTATTGTCAATAGTGGCAGGCTTAAAATGGAAGAATTTATCTTTTCTATCATGGCTGAGCACCACACTACTGATGGCCATCACGTAATAAAATCTCTTTTATTTCAATACTTAGGGGAGGAGAAAGAGATGGGTGTTATTAGCTAGTCTAAATGCGATGAGAGGTTGATGAAAGGCACCCTAGAAGAGTGAAAAGAGTGCTCTTTGGGGAGTCACTAGACATAGGTTCAATGTTCAGTTTTACTGCTTGGGTGAACTGGGATAAGTTACTCAGTTTTTTCATCTGTAAAATGATGCTAAACCATCTCTAAGGTTCCTTCTAGTGCTAAATCCAAGAAAAATAATCAGTGTAAAAAGAGAGCTTTCAAGAAATAAGGAAGGTAATTTAAGTAAAACTATTTTTTGGACAGAAAAGAATTCAAGCATCTAATTCAGTAGTTTTCAAACTTTTCAGTCCATTTCAATTCTAAATCAGTTGACAGAAGGCCTCTAGGCTACATATGTTTCTGTTTACCACTGGAAACAACCCTAAGCAGGATAAATGGTGAGAATACTACTTCTGATGAGATATTAATGAGGTGATCCCTGAGGTTCATTAAGAGATTCAAAGACCTCAAAGTTCAGCCACTTCAGAGGTCTCATAAGTACTACAAGCACTTAGCCCAATGCATGAATCCCCCTTTATAAAATAAAGGTCCATATCATCAAAAGCATGTTTTTCTAGTAGCAACGTATGACTGTGAGAGCTGGACCATACAGAGAACTCAGCTGCTTTCAAATTCTGGTGTTAGAGAAGACTTTTGAGAGAATCCTATGGACAGTGAGGAGAGCAACTCAATCAATACTTACAGAAATTAATTCAGGCTATTAACTGGCAGGTCAAATACAGAAGTTGAAATGAGAAGATGGAATTCCTTGGAAAGGAATGCCTTGTAAGACAAAAAAAAAGGGGGGGATAGCATGGATAAATAGTATCAAGGCAACAATTAACATGGACTTGGATGGACTTTGAGAGATAGTTGGAGGACATGACTGAATGACTGAAGAGCAGCAGCAAGCTGTGGTTGAAGGTATCAAGTGATGGAATAATTTATGGTTTCAGAATAATTGACAGCATTGAGGTCTGTGAAGGACTTTACCAATATCGTCTCATTTTAACTTCACAACAACATGGTATGTAGGTTCTTTGTTACTTCTACTTTACAGATAAGGAAACTGAACCCATGACAAATTTAGTGATTTGCAGGAGATCTCATAGCTCGTAAATGTAGGGGGCAAGATTTGAAACCAAATCTTCCTGACTCCAAGTCCAGCACTTTATCCATTGTGCCACCTAGGTGACTCATGTCAGAGAAAAGACTCTGAGCCCTTATCCTATTGGGACCATAACTATTACAGAAGACCAACATCACAAAATATCTGGAGGAACATCATAAGCTACTCTTTTAAAAGACTTGGCAGAAGAAGAAAATTTGAAATTCTACTCAGAATTCCTGTCAAATCTCAATATTTTTACACATTTGCTTTCTACAGGGAGTAAAATAAGTCTCATCTTATATTTTCAGATAAATATGACCAATATGATACTCTCCTTAGAAAGGAAATCCCCCTTATAAATTCTCCTTTAAGTGAATCCTGGTACTGCACTGGCAATAAACATAGGAAGGAAAGGTTGTTAAAAAAAAAAAAAAGATATTCGCATAAACAGTCCTCCTAAATTTAGTTCTGACACCACCATGTTGTTATTATCTAGGAAAAAAAATTTGAATGAATGAATATATCATATTGTCTAAATTATGATTTCTCCAGTCCTTAAATAATTTTGAAATTAACATAATCTTCACAAAACTTCAAAGGCAATTATGGTATAGGGGAGGAAATAAGCATTTGCATGGTGCCTACTATGTGCCAGGCACTGTGCTATGCACTTTCCAATATTATATTAATTGGATCCTGAAAACAATTGTGGGAAATATTATTATAGTATTGTTATCTTCATTTTACAAGTGAGGAAAGTGAGGCAGACAAATTAAATGACTTACTCAGTTTCTGAGTCTGGATTTGAACTGAACTCTTCCCAACTCCAGTTCCAGTGTTCTATCCATTGCGCTGCCTCAAAGCCTCTAAATTCTATGATTTGGAATCCAATTCTAAAAAGTGAGAAATAAAATGTCCTCTCAAATTTGTTTATAGGGTAAATTAATTTACCTCTCTACCCTATGAAGAAAAATATAACGTAATTGTGGGAGCATAGTGAAAAAGGAAAGAGACTAGCACTTGATTGGTGGGTAAAAAACATTAGACCTAGATTCTAGTTGCAATGCAGCTGTTAAACTAAAAGTGTGTGCACTTTATCAAAATCATTGAACTTCCACGAACCTCAGTTTCCTTAGCTGAAAAACAGATTTAATAAAACTAATTCTAACACTCTGTTCAGTTTTAACATTCTATGACTCCACAAAAAAAAATAATTAAATCTTTTAAAGTTTTTTTAAAGTTAAATCTATGAAAAAGTGAATGTATTCGAAGACTAAATTTAAACTTTCGGAGGGAAAAATCTCCTAAAACAGTAGGAATTAAGATCTGAGTGACATTTTTGTTGTAACAATATCAAAAATGACTACATATCATTCTAAATATTTAATAATTCAGTAATTTGATACCTGGCAACTTCTTTCCTTGAGAAACAGCACCACCTTTGGGCCATCACAGTCACACAGAACTGATGACAAAACGTGATTTGTACTCATTGACAGCTGATCTCACCTCTTGTCCCTTGGCCAGCACACATGAGACAGACGATCGATATGAAGGTCAACGTCTACAGTCATGGAACAAATGAAACTTGGTTTTTAGTGTGTCGTCCCTTTGGCCTCAGTAACAACATGAACAAACTGAACTTACCAGCTATATAAACAACACAATTATACAAGTACTCCATTTCTAGTCATAAAAATGAAGACTGGAGAAAAAAGGGCACGACTTAATCTGGTTTATAAAATAACACGTGTGTCTATTATTTGGATGGGAGTAGAATATGTTAGTTGAAAACGGAAGACTGCTTCACACTTGTATTTCTATACCCAGCACCTAGCACAATACATGTTATATAGTAGACCCTTAACAAATGATTGTTAATGGATGTTCCATTCTTAAGGTACTGTTACTTCCGTTATCATCTTAGAAAATTGTCAATAGCATCACTTCATACGTTCATATATATATACACATAATATGGATCATGTATTTTCCTTAAGAATATTGTATTTATTATTAAATATCACAATGAACTTTAACATGAATAATAAAAGAAGGGAAAATACTTATCTTGTTTCGCTTAGAAGAGAGGGCAGAACAAAAACTGACGAGGTATGATTTGTAAAAAGCAGATTTCAGTTCATTTGACACCCTCATAGTGATAAGCTTTCAGGGATCCATCTAAACCCCCCTGGTCACTTCTAGGGACAGCTGTGCTTAACACTAAAGGACTCGCTCAGCATTTTAGGATGACAAAGCAGTACTTTAGTTGCCAAGATGACAGCAGGGGAAGAGGGATGCATCAAAAGAGTGAGCCCGGAAGAGCTTCCCACACAATAGACTTTAAAAAGAGAGGTAACATCAACATTGTGACTCTTCTCCCATTCCAGAATTCGTAACATGATTTTCTATCACTAGGACTTTCTATGATGGGGTGAGGGGCACTTCTCACCCAGCACCAATGATGGCTGCTTGCACATGGCAGCTAGAGCTTGTGTTGCCTAGGTGAGCCACAACTTGGTCCCTACCCGCCTCTTCTGCTTCGTGACCAGACAACAGCGAGAAATGGACCTTATCAGGGAAAAAGATGTTCCCAGTCAGGGGGGTGAGCCTTGTCTGAAAACAGGGACCTTGAGGTAGGTTTTGGGACTGTAAAAAGCCCAGTGGAAGGTAAAAATGACTTTTCAGAGTCTTGAATGTTCTGACGTTTTTAAGGTATTATAGGTTCCTGTTTCATGTTTTGAGTCTTTGTCAACAAGTGCTCAAAAGCATTTTGTGCTTTAAGGATTTTTGTGTGTTGAAGAAATGAATAGCTGTCCTATATCTGATCTCCACTCTTCTAAATTGTATGTCTACTCTCTTTGGGGGAGACCTTAGCTGTGAATCAAACCTCAGATTTTCCTTGGGCCTCTGAGGTAGGGCCAAAAAGAGCCAGAAAAGATAAGAAGGTATCTGAGTCTACTCTTTAAATGCCAGGTTCCCTCAAGCATGAACCCAATAATCTAAACTTGAGTCAAGATTGGAGAGGTCTCTTAGTGAAAAAGATACCCTGTGACCCCCTAGACCAGTACTCTCTGCTCTTACTCTCAAAACATAGCTTGTTTCATAAAATTCTTTAGTTGAGATATAAACCGGTCATGCCCTATTCCAGCTCAGCTGCTACTATATACCATTATGGCCCTGGACACTGTAGAAATGTTGTAGAGGAGATTCATACATCAAATAAAGGTTAAACAAGATTTAATACATATTTAGCCACCAGGTGGCATTGCCAGCCACTGTTCCAGTCCTATTTATCACAAAAGAACTTTGGAAATTCCCATACTCTCTTTATGGTTATGCTCCCTACCTTGTTGTGGGTGAGTACTAAGGAAATTCTAACCTTTCTATACTTCTCAGAGAATGGATCATCTTTTACCCATCAGTTTCACTTCTCTGTGAGCAGTCAACCATCTCATAACCTTAAGGAATGTGGTTGGTTTGGATTTACACAATTGAAATGACTTTGAGTCTCCACCCACTGAAAAATCTTTCCTTCTCTCTGAATCTGCTATTTGACTAAATCTTAATCACTAGATTTTGGCATAATGGAATCAATACATCTTGGGAACAGATATACTAAAATATTATATGCATGACCTGGTTGATGATCCAGGAAAAGAGAAAAAGCAATTAAGTAAGTAGAAAACCAGAAGAGAGAAATATCTCCAAAACCTTGAGAAAAGAGTGTCAACAATGTCAAAGGTTGCACGAAGACAGGTCAAGTAGAATGAAGATTAAGAAGAAGTCGATGGATTTGGCAATTAAGGGGTAACTGGTCATTTTGGAGAGAGCAGCTGGATAGAATGATGAGGTTTGAAGCTGGATTGTAAGATGTCAAGGAGTAAGATGAGACGAAAAGTAGAGGCACCTATTGTAGATGGCTTTTTCAAGGAATTGGACCCTAAAGGGCAGAAGAAACAAAAGAGGGAAGTGATGCATGGAGATGGAAGGATTTCCTGATGAGGGGTTTTCTGAGGATAGGAGAGACATGGGCATGTTTGTTGGCAGTAGGGAAGGAGGCAGTAGACATGGAGAGAATGAAAATAAATAGAATGATGGGAATGACTGAGGGGGCAAACTGTTGGAGGAGACAAGATGGGATGGAATTGTTTGAGCAGGAGGAGGAGCCTTAGAAAGGAACAAGGCTATCTTTTCATGTGAGACAGAGGTGAAGGAGGATATGGTAGCAGAAGGCATATGAATGAGACGATGTGAGGAAGAGATGAGAAGAGGGAGCTCAAGGCAAATGGCCTCAATGTTTTCTCTAAGATATGAGGCAAGGTTTTCGGTGCTCTTTTTGCAAGGAAAATTGAGGGACCTAGTGAGCTCTCACTGTCTGACATCCTTGTCTAGATCTTAGAGAAATATATTAATCATAGATCAATTGATTTCAAATGGATATTTGTAAGTATTTTTTTCTGCATATATGGGTGATAACGTGACCTCAGGTTATATCTAGTAAGGATCACGTTGAAGTAGCAACACAAATATGTGTTTTGGGCTTTAAGGAAAGGTGACTTCTGGATTTTTGTTTCACCTTTTCATGAACTGAATGTTTGCTCAGGAGGGCTTCCTGTACCTTTAAATTCCAGAAAGCATACCCCAAGTTCTTTCCTACCCTCTTCTTAATTGGGAATTGAATCAGCAAAAGACACATTTTTTTTTTTTTTGACAAGGCCATCAGGGTTAAGTGACTTGCCCAAGGTCACATAGGTAGTAAGTGTCAAGTATCTGGCCACATTTGAACTTAGGTCCCCTTGACTCCAGGGCCCTTACTCTATCCACTGTACCACCTAGATATGTTTTTTTTAAAGTGGTAACTGAGACTCTGCTTTTCTCCAAGTGTTTGTTTATTTTGGTGTATTTCTGTTTTGTCTGTCTTTCTGTGCAATCATTTTGTTCTGGCTTTTTGTTTGTTTTAAAGATTATGTTTTTATAACAGGAACTGAGGATCACAAACCCAGCACATCAAAAGAGGCTCCCTTAGAGGAACACCTTACTGAGCCAAGGAAAACAGAAAGTAAAAAAAAACAATTAGGTCACCTAAAGATATCTCCTTTCTGTGTAAGATTGCTACTCAGGAGAACACAGTTTTTATTAAACAACATAAACCCTTCAGCCCCTCTGATCTCTCCACCTGGAGAAGTACCAACTCTAGATTTGAAGAGGATCCTGGAGCAGTGATAGATCACTTCAAAGCTATACTTAAATACTTATTTTAATTAATAAATTTAATTTATTTTATATAACTATACATCTATATAATGTAGTCTAGTTCATTTAATTAAAATATTTAAAGCAATCTACAACCCTGCTTGAGGAGATGTAACTAATTTAATGGTGACTCTTCTCTCCAGGAGGGACAAGCCAGTCAACATGAAATGGAAATTCACGGTTATATATGGAATCCTCTATTATGTTGTGCTGTGTATATGGAAATATTATTCTTTGGTCTTTTTGTATTTAAGTTCAAAATGAATTTTTTTAAAAAATGAATTGAGCAAATAAAGAAGTTGAAGAGAAGAATATGAAGGAAATAAGAAGGTATGGTTGTCAAGACCATTGGAGGGATATTGAGAAATGAAGAAAGTTTAAGTGTGTTGAAAACGATGTGTGGAAGGTTTTTAATTTCATAGAAATAAGAAGAGTTTGGGAAACTGCATGAGTTTTTTTTATTATTATTATTAAGATCTGGCTGCCAGCTGTTCTTAGCCTACAAAACTGGAGGTGGGAACACCAAGCTGCCTCCAGAGGCCCTACCCCATCTCTTACCCTCAGGGCAAGTAAGAGGGTAGAAACAAGCATGTGACTGGGCTCTTTGAGTGATAAGAAGTTAAATCTAGAAAAATTATAAGGAGCTAGGAATGCTACTGCATGTCTTTAAAAATGAGATTACTGATAATAATGGGCTCCCCTTTTTGAAGTGCTAACAACAAATAAACCTTAGATAAGTTGAGATTTAAATGTTATCATTAGCAATTATGGATCCAGATTTGATTTTTGTCCTGAAAAGTACAGCAGAATGTGCTATTAAGTACGCCCCCTATTAAGATAATTTTGGTAGATTAGAACCTAAAACAAGAGACTGTCATTTTAAATCTTTGGCAATGGATTAGCTGAAAATAGTAGGCCTTATAATATAAAGTATCTGAAATAAATGACTCTTGTAAAGGATAATACTAAATACTTGAAATGATTAATTAAGTATTCTGTAGGATATTTGGAAAATAGATTCAGGTATAAGTGGATTTATTCTGGTTTCCTTTTAAGTGGGACAATTATGATCCGTCTGAATTTCTTCTGCTGTTTTATCTGATAAGATGTTTTAAGACTTACTATTTGCACATGGTTATAAGTTTCAGTACTAAAACTGCTACAGATACAGTAGAAGGTTCTATAATACTTATTAAACCTGAGAGCTGCCAGCTTCAGAGGTGGCAGGACTAACTTCACACTTAGCTAGAATGGAACAGTGTGATCTTAAAACAGGTTACCTCAGTTTACACATTTGTAACATGTATAAAATTAATGCCTAAAACTATTTTGATAATTCATTGTATTAGAAATATTGTTAGAAAAGTGAATTCTCCTTTGGTTTTCTTGGGTTATAGATTTAATTGTTAAAAAACTGGTATAAATATGTTTGAAAACTTTATTTAGAAGTATAATAAAGGTTCTATTCTGTATTAGATGTGACTATTATATAATGCCTTAAGTGTTTCCTTATATGTTACAAATTGAGAATCTTTGTATTAACTTTTTTTGTGTTCTGTGAAAACTCTCAAAGACTTCCTCCTGAGGAAGAGGGGTCACACCTGCCATGAGTCCAAACTCCTTTGAACTTTTTGCCCATACCTATAATCAGAGTGAGGAATTGCTAAGAGTAATGGCTTGTAATATCTATCTCAGTATACCCTGAGCTAACCTAATAATGACAGTTATAAACCTAAACTTATAGAGCCTTATGTGTATTTCCTAGTACTATCCATGTAAAATTAATACTATGCTTACATTGTGAAACTTGGTAACGTCAACAATCTAAAAAAAAAATGGCTTTACTTGTAATTCAGATACTCTTAGGTTATAAACTGAGCTGTTAAAGAATTGTTTGAAGGCTGATAATTATTTCATTAAGTATATTTTGTTTCATTAGAATTATAATGTTTCCCAGAATTTTTGCATTGTTTTATCTGATAAAATGTCCTGAAATTCACTATTTGAGCATGGTTATAAATTTGTTTCAGCTCTCTTACGCAGTTATATGGTTCTATAATGCTTAAACTTGAGACTTATGGAAGAACTAGCTTCACATGCAGCTAGAATGAGAAAGTTTACAAATCAGCTCATATTAAGAAAGTGAATTCCACCTAAATTTATTTAGCTATATTAAAGGCGCATCTTAACTTGGTAGCAAAATTTGGAGGTTTCAAGTACAACCATCACATGAATTTTAAAAGTGCCCTGTGGCACCAACTTGGTGCTGATTTTAGCAAGACTTTCATTTTAAGGACAGAGGGGAAGGGTAACTAATTGTTTTGACCCAGCTCTATTTTCTCCACTCATCCCTCAACTTACTGCTCCAAGGCTGCAGAGACTTCTCCATATGTTGTGTAACTCCAGAATATGGTCACCGAGAAAATGAGACCCCCTCTTATATTACTAACACTCCTTTACTAAGTTTATATTACAGTAGTAGTATATGGGATGATTTGTGAGTATAAAAAAGTATGGCATGGTTGAGGTTTAGGGATGCTGGGACCCTGAAATAGGATGACGAGTGTCCTGCCCAAATGAATTCAACCCATGCCTTCTTTCAGCCAAAGACAAGGTTTATTAAAATACCAATAGGTGGACATGATTCTAAAAATCCACCTTACTGGCAAGACTCTTAAGGAATCTAAGCATTGGATAGACTTAAGAAATCAGAGCATTTTCATGGAGGCAAGATGGGTCTTTTATACAGAAGATTGGAAACAAAGATCTACATGGAATTAAGGGAGACGCAGTTTAAGATGGGGCCAGGTGCAGACAAAGAAAGAGCATTTAATTAGCTGGAACAACAGGGACCTGAGCCAGTGGGAAAATCCAAAGTCTTTTCCTTTTGGGGGCCCAGATCCCAAAGACATGGTCTTTTCCTTTTGGGAGTTCAGATCCCATCACCATCACGTTAAACCTGGAATGCTATATGTTGAAGTTACATCTGACATCAATTTGGTCTTAGACTGAAGTTGTCGGGATTTAATTAGGAGATCAATCTACAATGCTTATTCTGAACAACATGAGATCATGAATAATAGAATCCAGCCCTAAGGTATGATAATCAAAACTTGCTGCTTAAAGGTCAGAAGATAAAGATGAGGAGGGAAAGATTTCAGAAATGGGAGTCAGTGAAAATGCTCAGAGTTGGGAGGCTGAATATCTTGTATCATAGAAACCAATGTCATTAGAGTATGTGTATGTAGCCCTGGGTAAAGTGTAACAACAATGGAAAGGTAGGAAGGGGCTGGGTTATAAAGAGCTTTAAAGAGATTTTATATTTGATCCTGAAGGCAATAGGGCACCACTGGAATTTGTTGAATGGGGATGGAGAGAGGACAAGGTGTCACATTATTAAACTTGTACTTTAGATATATTTGTTCATGTTTTTCCTGGCTTTGAATGAGTTTAAGCTGGATTTGCAATTTAAATGTCTATTTGCATGGTTGGTTGGTTGCTTGAGAGAGACTTTAAAGGAAGGAATTTTTTTCAGACTAATTTTTTTGTGTATGAGAGGTTAAATCCTGACTTCAGTCACCTTTGCTTCCTATTTGAAATTGAATGGGTATTACCTCAGATTAGCAATTACAGTAGGCTGAAAACTTTGATTGTGAAAGATGGACATTTTGATTGAGATAATTTTTATTTCAGAACCAAATTTTATTTTCTCATTCTAGAAAAGACATTTTGTTTATATTTTTTTCCTTTCCTTTTCTCTCTGTAGGTAGTGGAATCATTCTAGAGAAACAGATAGTTTTGTTTCTTTCTAGTTATATCCTGGAATTGTTTTTAATGTACATTTTCTTTGACCAGGGGAGGCATAAAGATATTATTCAAACTAGCTTGGTTTGATTGTAACATAATATTAGCATGAAAATATTGTAATCCAATTGATGAACTTATCCAACATGGTATATCTCTTAAAAGGGGCAGCTAGATGCCTAGTCAAGCCTGGAGCGAGGAAGAATCCTAGATCACATCTGACCTCAAACACTTACTAACTGACCCTGTGCAAATCACTTAACCTTGTTTGCCTCATTTTTCTCATCTATAAAATGAACTGGAGAAAGAAATGGCAAAACACTCTAGTATCTTTACAAAGAAAACCCAAATGAGGTCACAAAAAGTCAGATATGCCTGAAACAAGCGAACAACACCACCATATCTTCTAAAAGTCTCCATGAAGTCATAAGCATAATTGTTCTACATTGATACAAAAAAAGTTGTGGATTTTTTCTTAACTTGAATTCATGTCTGTTGCTGTTATTTAAGCACAGAATATTAAAACAATAGATTATTATTGTTGTAAAGCAAGCCAAGAAGCCATTATTAAGGGCCAGACACTGTTAAGAAAGGCAAAAAGACCCATCTTTTGCTCTCAAAGGATAAATTGGAACCAATCAACAGAGGGAAGGCACTACTGTTGCAGTCTAGGGGTGCTGAGAACCCTGAAATTCAAGGAAACAAGGTGTAGGCTCTGCCTCAAAAGAATTCAACTCAAGTCTTTTTCAGTCAAAGACAAGGTTTATTAAAACACCAGTTAAGTGGGCAAGATTTTAAGAATCTGATCAATTTAATGGAATATGGATCTTTTATACAATAAGACGGTGGGAAGACCTAGATGTGATCTAGGAGTGGCCAATAGGCTGGGATGACCCAGAGGTAACAGAAGGGGTTTAAATGGAATTAAGGAGTGGCAAATAGCTGGGGTGAGGCCAGGTGTAGACAATGAAGGCCACACAGAAAAGGCAGTTAAAAGGATTATACTGGGATGGACTGGGTGCCTCCAATGCCTAAGACTTGGCCAGGTGGAAAAGTTCTGGGGCTGGGTTGAAAGTTCAAAAGGTGTTCAGGAAGGATCCAGAGCCTATATCCAGTCATTAGGAATAAGGAGAGTCAGAAAAGGTTTCTTGTAGAAGGTGGGATTTTAGCTGAAACTTGAAAGAAGCCAAGATGCAGAAATGAAAAGGGTGAAGATTCCAGACATGAAGACAGTCAGTGAAAATCCCCAGAGTTGGGAGGTTGACCATCTTTTGTGAGGTATAATAGCAAAGGAGCTGGTGTCACTAGATGAGACTATGTGAAGTGGAGTTGATGTGGATACACATGGTGCCCTAGGAATTAAAAATAATATTAAGGATTTACTTTGTGAAACCCTGGTTTATTTCTAACCTGAAGGCACCCTAAAGTCTATCCCCCCTTATCTTGAAACATCATAAAACTTCCCCCCTGTCCTGGACCATAAGATTCTTTATCTCCCTCCATCCTGGGTCTTAAAGGTTCCCTTATCATCCTCATCCTGTGACTTTATCTTGCAAGACTCATCCTAGATGTCCAACCCTCAAAAGGAAACCCTAAAATCATCCTATATAAGCTTGACCCTTTTCTTATATCATTGTCTTTTGTCTGACTTCTTGCTAAACCTCAGGCCCATGTGTTTTTGCGTCAATAAAGCTCCCTTTGGCTACAGAGAAGGTCTAAGTGAATTCTTTAAAATTTGAACCTGCTCTCCCATCTCTCTCTCTTAAACATTATGGTGCCAAAACCTAAGTCTAAATGATGAGGTGCTTGGGTGCATGTGCTTGGACCCCAATTCTGAAATCACATTTCTCTTTAGAAATCACAAAATACTATCCCAGGCAGTTTCTCCCCAGCCCAAGGACACAGCCTGCTTCAGCAACAACCATTATCTCCCTTCTTGATACAGCAGCCAGCTGTATCTATAGAACTTAGTATTCTGAACCAGCTGTGTGTACTAGCTGAATGGGCTGTACACTGGGTCGTAACATTTACTCCTCACTGACCCATCATATGTATCCTAGACTTAGACGTACATATACTCCCTTACATTTATCTTGTCTAACAAGGATGAGAGCAGCCTGGGATTCCTTAGTCAGCCCTGACCTTTAGTTGACTTAGTGACCTTTCAGGCCTAAAACCATACCTCCAGGTAGCCCCCCCCCTTGGGTTATTTCCCAGTGAACTCTGGGTAAAATACTTGCACAGTAGATACCAAAAGTGCATGTTCCTTTAAGAACTAACCACTCCTTAACCACTCCCTTATGCCACCCTGAATCACCTAATTAGCATATTTGGCACGTTTTACTATAGAATATCCTATATAAACTTTACCTGTACTAAGGTTGCAGGTTCCCTAAGAACACTTGCTTGCTGAAAAGTGTGATAAATCTTTACCTTGACCTCAACAATGTTCGAGTCCATGAATTCTTTTCCACACTGCGCACCCAGGGAATTCCAGTCTTGGAGTTCCTGTTACCACCACCACCACCCCCCCTTCCAGCCCTCATCATTTTGGCACCCAACCTGGGGCACAATCTGAAGTCTCAGGTATCCTTCAGGTCAAGGTAAGATTCCCTTCTCTTCCCCTTTCCCTTAAGCTTCCCAAGCTCTCTCCCTTTCCTAGCCTTATAGTTGAGGTTCACCCTTTAAGTACCTAGGAAGGCCTACTGGGGTTCAGGTGGAGCCCTTTGACAGGCTCTGGCACAATCCCCCTGAGATAAGGGACACCTTATAAGGGATCCTGTGTGGGTTCACTCCCTCTTGGGACAACATGAGGTGAGAGTAGTCTATAGGAGCTGTATTGTTAACCCTTCCCCATCTATACCCATGTCTAAGCCTTCTAGGCAAAAGGATGGGCCAACACCCCACCCCATTCACCCCTAGGAAATTTGGTCTCCAAGACCATAAAGAACATGTTACCTCTTCCCTTCTCTCTGATAACAGTTTTAGAGAAGCAGATGGATGGGAGAGAGAAAGATACAGACAAATCTTATACTGTTTAGTTTATATGATTGCTAAAGGTAGTGTCAGGTCAGAAATAGAAATAAATAAGGTATGTGAAGCTTTAAAGGGGCTTTAATCAAAGCCCACCAGAAGGAAGTGAGAATGTAGGAAGAATAACAGCATGGGTACAAAGTTTAAGGAAAGCATAACAGGTCTGGAAATTTATGGAAAGTTGTTGGTAAAATTCTCCCTTTCTTTCTACTTTCTAACCCTGTCCAGGTTTTGGAGGTAGAGAGAAAGACAAGAAAGAAAGTGCAGAAAGTTTTCCCCTCATATCAGAGAGACTGAGTAGCATTTAATCACTTCATGGCTCACCTAAAAGAGGAAAGTTTTTGTATAAAGGGAAACAATCAAAAGGTAAATGCATTTTGGTCATATTTTAAGTGAAGCATGTCACTCCTAATTTGATGTTTAAGATAGGTAAGAATTTACTATACTATTTGGCATGAAGGTAAATTGGGAAAAATGCATAGATCTGAAAAAAGAGACACCTCAGAGACAAAGTACTCTCCAGTAAAGGAGAAGGGGACTAGGCACCACTGGATCTTTTTCCAGAGTCCCTCTCACGTTGACTGGCAGATTCACAGCCCTCTCTTTCAAAGACGTTTTTAAGGAGTGGACATAGAAGTAAAGTTTACTTGAATAAAAGTTTGAAGCATTAAGATTTTTCACCCTGTAGTCCTGACTCTGACCACCACAGATTCTAATTCCTCTCATCCCAGATCAGCTCAAGGGAAAAGAGTACTAAAGAATAGTAGGGAATTTGAGTTATCCTCCCCAACCTGGCAAAAGAAAGGATAGAGGAGGCATAGAAGCTGTATTGGGACCCCACTGATAAAAACTCTGGGTCCCTGGGCTCCCTGAAGTCCATCCCTCTAACAAGCAGAGGAACCTCTCCTCTCAAACCCCTAGTCCTTGCTCCCATATCACTGGAGCTTGAAACTTCCGCTCCAAGTTCCCCAAAGCTGAGGAGTCCTTATCAGGAAGCTCATAGATTCCTAAAGAACCCTCTTCCTTATCCACCAAACCCCTCTTCAATGCCCCCCCAGACGTTTAAATCAGGTACCAGATTCTACAACCTCCCAGCACTCCCAGGTCCTTAGTCCCTCTTTTGTCCCCTTTCCAAATCCCTGACTCCTCCAAAACCAGACTGCAACTGTGAGGAGAGTAGGGGATGGGCCAGGGCAGTACAAGAGCACAAGTCAACCAGCCTCTACATTTGGTAAGCCCAATTTTCTATCAATAATTCTGATGTGATGGTTTGGAAATGCAATGAATGTCATCTGAAATTCACTGTTTGTGTCACTATTGTGGTTCTAAATTGAAGTAAAATTCTCTTAGGTTGTAAAAAATTGAATGACCACTGTGAGCCAGAAATGTTGTTAGACAAAGCAATTTTCAATCTGAATTTTGTTGAAACTAAAAGATATTGGAAAAATTGTATAAAATCAGTTATGTTACTTTATCAATCTTGCTAATCCTGTCTTATAATGTTTTATAACTGGCATTTAGAAAACCAAGTATTTTCACCTTTGCCTGTTAAAGAGGTTATGGCTAAAACAATTTGGCTATCACTTACGAAAGTTGTGGGATTGTTAACTAAGTTATTTGGGGTTCCTGTTTTAGTGCTAAAACTAATGCTAAAATTGTTAATTGATCACTATGTATAGAAAGGAAGGAATTGGGTGAAAATTTTATTTAGATTGGTTCTGCCCATTTAGAACTGTCCTCCTGTATGTTGCCAGGCAGGGGCATTAGCATCAGTCCCCTTGCTGGGGACTTATTTTGCAAAATTGCCAAGGCCCCTGGAAATCATTGGTGTGAGCAATCATCAGTTCCAAGAAAAGAATTTATTTGGCTTATGTAGTTCCTAAACAATGAATATGACGTGCTCAGAAGTTGTAATAGATAGAAAGGATTTTTAACAATTGACTTTTTATACCAAGACAAGTTTTAAATTTGAGAAGGAGAGATGTTAAATGGAATTCCTTATGTATGAGAGTCCTGGTCAATCTTTATTGCTTATTGCAACTCCACAAGAATGAAAATAACTGTGTCTGGCTCTAAGCTGTGACTAGTGAGATTTGCTGTTTAAGGTAAAAGGCATTTTGGATAATAACTTTTTGTTTTGAGTTTGAATTTGGGTATAGTTGTCTGCATTAAATCAATATCTGAGAGAAATGCCACTAGCTACTCGGAAGGAATGTGATCCTGCACTGTTAACAGGCAGAAGTTTGTATCTGGAAAGGAAAGGCCAAGGGGACAATTCTAACCTCAGTCTAGGATGGGATCCTCCTCACTCAGTTTCTTCATTGTGTTCCTTTAAAAAGGAATGTTTCCCATCTGACTAGTCCTGAGTCTGGCTATGAAACTGATACTGCATGATTGGAGAATTTCACTCGTATCTGAATTCAAACAGAGTCAAGGATATTTTATCCTGTCATATTTGATATGTCACATGTCCCTGCTTTTTTCCTTCTATAGCAAATTTCTATGATCGGAGCAAGTAGTCAGTAAACATATGAGCTTTTTTGGTGTAATCTTACTGGGTAATCTAACATGATTTTCATCTAGAATTAGAACATGTGCAGAAATTTATGTAAACCACTTAAGACTCACCTTAAGATGTTCCCATTGTTTAAAAGGATATTAAAAGCAGTAGTATTTTTCTGTGACCAGTCTCTCACTGTTACCAGTGTGAGATTCCATTTCAACACCTTTTTGACTAAAGCATTTCGTGATATCTAGGAATTCTGCAATAACTAAGAATTTAGTTTGTTATAATAATTTGGGAATTCATGTTACTTAAGGACATTTTTATACCAATTAACTTTTAATGAATTTCAATTGTAAATGTTTATTTTTGTTTTAAAGTAAAAAGAGAACTATTATTTAAAAAGCTTTCAACTAATCTTCTTTATAAAAGTTTAGTGACTCTTAACATCAGGATAAATTTTAAACTGTTTTAAAACAAAAGGAAATACTTTCAGAAGAAATATTTTTTAAACATCTCTCTTATAAGGCCTACTAAATTTTCATTTTCAAAGTAATGTATTGCTAAACTGATATAATGATCTATAAAGCAAAAGAGATCTTTCTGTTTTGCTCTGAATTTGTAATCATTCCATGACTTAAGCAAGAGTTAAAATTTGTGTTTGACCTTACCATATGTAAAAAAAAAAAAACAAAAACTTAATTTCTAAAGTTTCTCTTTCGGAGTGAACATAATCAGAGAAGGATAAACAAGCTTGTGAAACAAGGATGTACATCTATTCAGTTGTGAGGTTCAAGGTAGAAACCCCTTTAAGGCAGTACAGTTAAGCTACTGAAGAGTAATAACTTGTGAGCTATCTTGTCTATTGTAGAAACATAAAGGAAAGTGAAGCAGTCTGAATAATGGGTTCAAAAGATTTGGAAAAATAAATAAAGGCTTGATCAAGAATATGGAAAGTAGAAAAGAAGGTTTGGGATAACTGAGGATCATCCAAGCCCCTCCTGTCCCTGGATAGTTACTAAGTATGTTGAATGGGCATGAGGAAGTTTGACAGTATTCTCATACCCCACTTCTAGTCATTTTCTTCCTCCTCCTTTTTGGTCCTTGTTTGTTTAATCTCTGCCAGATTTGTGTCTTCTAGGTTCTGTACCCTCCACTTGCAGATGGCAGCTGAGGCTGGGTACCAAACACTGTCCAAGACCATGACCCATCATCCTCTGGACCTGGCATCTGCCAAGGTCCCAGCACTGGCTACAGACTCAACCCCTTGAATGGCAGGACCCTGTGAGGCAGGGACAGCTCTACATCCCCTCTTAGCATGAAGCAGCTTCAGAAGCTGAGACCTTCATCCCTTACCCCAAACGATTTTGGTCCCATCTGTTTAAGAGGGGAATGATGGCATGGTTAGGTACATGTGCTTGGACCCCAATTCTAAAATCACATTTTTCTTTAAAAATCACATTTCTCCCTAGCCTCAAAACACTATCCCAGGCAGTTTCTCCCCAGCCCAAGGACATAGCCTGCCTCAGCAACAACCATTATCTCCCTTCCTGATACAGAAGCCAGCTGCACGTATAGAACTTATTAGTCTGAACCAGCTGTGTACTGGCTGAACTGTCTGTGTACTGGGTCATAACAACATATACTACTCACTGACCAATCATACGTATCCTAGACTTAGACATTCATATACTCCTTTCTTTTGGTGAGAATTTGAAAAGGTATGGAAATATACAGAAATGATCTCTAGTAATTGACTTTTGTACCAGGACAAATTTAAAATTTGAGATGTGAGTCTTGGTAAATTTTTGATTAGTGAAACTTGCCATCTAAGGTAAAATTCTTGAGATTATACCAACTATGTTTTGAATTATCTGATGGATCATAAAAATCCATCAATAGTCAATATTCCACCATCTGAGAGAAATGCCTTAAGCTACTCAGAGAAAATGTGACTATTACAAGTGGAGATCTTCCTCTAGAAAAGCTGAGGGGACAATGCTAGCCTCTGCCAAGGATAGGATACACTTGGCTGACTTTCCCCATTGTATTCCTTTGCAAGGGAATATTTCTCACCTATTCCTGAGTCTGGCTATGAGGTAGAATTGATACTACAGGTTTTCAAAACTCTAATGTTTTATCTAGTCATATCCTTGCTTTTTCTTTTTATGACAAATTTCTACAATCAAGGCAAGTGATCAATCTGAATGACTGAGGGACCTAGCTGTTATTACACTAGATAGTGACACTGAAATTCTTTTCCTCAACTGAAGATGTTTTTATCTAGTTTCATTCAAACTTTATCTAGTTTCAGTAATTAATAGAATGACAGGTAGGTCCCTCAATCAGTTGTATCAATACCCAATTATTTTAACATCATTTTAAAACATTTAAGGACCTTATTCCATACAGACATACATCTAGTAACAAGCAGGAGACTAGGCCAAATACTCATTTACTAACTTGT
This sequence comes from Notamacropus eugenii, assembly GCF_028372415.1. Lineage (NCBI taxonomy): Eukaryota > Metazoa > Chordata > Mammalia > Diprotodontia > Macropodidae > Notamacropus > Notamacropus eugenii. Next base: position 426,144,863 of record NC_092876.1, on the reverse strand, counting down.
TTAAGGTATAAAAAGGAATATAATGTTAGGCTGAATAGCTCACATCTTAAACACACACTTTATCCCAGCCTTAGTCTATGGGATAACGATTCAACATTGTGGTTGTACCTTTGTTTCACAAACTTCCTTTCCCTTTGTCTAATTATTCCCATATCATTCAGAAAGAATGTTCTACTCCAGGAATTTAATCTTTCACATGGCTATACATGAGTACTACTTTACCCAACTGGGGTGTAGAATAATTACCCATTCAGATTGACTACTTGCTTTGATTACAGAAATTTGCCATAAAAAGTAAAAGCAAGGATGTGACTAGATAAAACATCAGAGTTTTGAAAACCTGCAGTATCAATTCCACCTCATAGCCAGATTCAGGAATAGTCAGGTGGGAAACATTCCTTTTCAAAGGAACACAATGGGGAAACTGCACCACGAGGATCCCATCCTATGCAGAGGCTAGGATTGTCCTCTCAGCTTTTCTAGAGGAATATCTCCACCTATAAAAGTCACATTTTGTCTGAGAAGCTTGTGGCATTTCTCTCAGATAGTGGATTATTGACTATTGGCTATTGATGGATTTTTTTTATGATCCATCAGATAACTCAAAACATTATAGTCCTAAGAGGTTTTACCTCATATGGCAAGTTTCACTAATCAAAAACTTACCAGGACTCACATCTCAAATTTTAAATTTATCCTGGTGCAAAAGCCAATTACTAGAGATCATTTCTATATATTTTCAAATTCTCACCAAAACAAGTTCCTTCTTTAGGAACCCCATGACTCAAACAAGCTCCTTGGAGCTGCTGGGGGCTGTACTTTTGACTAACCTGAGGAGTACTCCTTTCTACACATACACACACAGTGTACCAGCTTTAGGTTTTAGCATTAAAAATATAACCAACAAGCTTACAATTTTCACTAAGTGATAACAAACTGTTTTAGCTGTAAGCACAAACAATAAACTTCAAATGACATTAAGTGTATTTCCAGATCATATAAAAATTATTGACAGAAAGATGGGCTGTCTTACCAAGTGTAGAAAGTGATTGGCTAACTTCTTTAACTTGACCCATCCCCCTTCATTTACCCTTCTGACTTAAGGGAAGGAAGTGGGGAAATGGAGTGCTTAGGGTTGTCCACAGGTGTTTCAAAACTCCTTCATGGTAATGACAAAACCTCCAAAATCTGATAAGATTCTAATTTTTCACTTATATGTCCATCCCTTAAAAAATTTAAAGTGGGGCACTGAACCTTTCAGACTAATGTTCAAGAGAGTGCTTTTTCTTAGGATACCTGAAGCATGGACCAATGACTCTATTTCTCTGAAAGCATCTATTTAAGGCTGATCCAAGGACACAGCAAACCTAGGAGTGAAACTTAGAAAACTCACAGTAGGTTTGGATATAATTGCTATCAGTATCAAATTATTGCAACAAATTAACTTGCAAATGGAAATTTAATAGGCCTTTAGAATCACACACGAAAAAAGATTTTGCAAAGTATTTCTTTGTAAAAGTATTTCCCTTTCCCAAAATGCTCATAATTCATCCCAATGTTAACAGCGATAATGACTAAGCTTTCATTAAGTAAATTAGCTGGAAACCTTAAAGACTGGGACTTATGGAAATCAAATTGGTGCAAAATGTGGCAAATACAGGCCTGAAAACAGGTTTTGTATTTAATATAATTAGTTTTTCTTTCCAATGGGGCAATTTCTGGCACTCCTATGCAATATTATTCAACTTTTTTTACAATAAAAAGTTGGAAAAAAAATCAATTCACTGTTTAGTACAGGAAAGAGATTTTAAGCCCATTGACACTTGGGTTACTGGGAATTAACATATTATTGGTTGCTCCAGCTTGCTACTTGCTACTCCTACTGGTGAGATCTGTGTTGACATCCATTTTGGTGGTTAGTTTTTAACCTTAACTCATTGTATTTTTTTAAATAGTAAAAAAAAAAATTTTAAGACAAGTAAAACACTTGAACATACAGAGCAGAGAAGTATGCTTAGTGCAGATTTTACAGTAACAACTTGAATACCAGACCACTGTAACTGTCCATGGCTCCTCTTCTGAAACTTGAGAAATGATGATAGAAATCAAACAAGTGATCAGTTTTGCACGGGTAAACTAGAGATCCATATAATGCTATGTCTTGGATCTTTATGTATTTCATTGAGTTTGTGCTTATATTTGTGCTCATGTTGATACTTATTAGGAAAAAAATCTTTGAGATTGTGGTTCAGACAAGCTGCACATTGAGAGCATTAGATCTTCAATCATAAACCATTTGTAACTTGACTTGTTCCCCTTTCAGTTCAGGTCAGGCTATGCTAAGTTCTCCATCACTCTTGAATAACTCTTAGTAAGAACACAATGACGGCTGATTATAAACATTGAAAAGAACTTTCCAACAAATCTGAAACTAATCTTTTAATTTTGGCCCAGTATGTGAAGTTTCTGTTTGAAACTTCCAGCAGCTTGGCTAGAGATATTTTTTAAAAATACAGTCAAGAATACCAGGCATTTCTCTATGGTGTCTAGGTTTTGAAAAAATAAATTAACAGCATGAGAGCTTAGGGAGTCAATTCCATTCTAGAAGTATTCAGAGCCATTTTGGAACAATCCCACATCTCTATATGTGTGAAATGTCCTTTACTTCCTCTTTTTACTACAAGAGCCAGATTTGTCATCTGATTTTAAAAAAAACCTTTTCTTTTCCTTTGTATTTTGATAAACACTGAAGAAACTGGAGCTTTTAAACATTCTCTCAGGAAAAACAGAACTGGTTTGTTTGGTGTTGTGAAAATTCTTACTGCTTTGAATACACAATTAGTCACCGACAGTTTGGTATACTTGTTTTTAGTTTTCATTTTGACAAACAAGCACTGTAACTAAAGCTATTAGAGTAAAATCTCTGAACTGTTTCAAAAAAGAAGAAAAAGACAAGAAAAGGCAGGGACTCACCTAAGCTCCCCCAAATTCCCCTCCAAACAGTTTTTTTAAAAAAACACCTCAAAACAAATTCCAGAGCAGCAGAACCCACTAAAAATGGGGTAAAACAAATTTTCAACCCAAGACAACTTGAAAGGTCAGCAGTAAAGGTCAGTTGCACTGGAGTTGGAGGGAAGGGAAGGCTGTACTAGCACAGTCTGAGCTCTAGCAAACCAGTATTAGGCATTGAGAGCAGTTGAATCAGGGGCAGCAGCAGCATCTTCCAGAGCTCTCAGCCCACAGATAGTAAAGGAAGTTGGACATCTGGTTACAAGGAAATTACAGGGATCCCTTTGCTAACACTAGGAGCAGGACTCTGTTGAATTACAACACTTGGATCCAGGTTGCAGTCCTGGGTCTCAGGGCAAGGAGGAGTACTATGATGTCAGAGCTTGCAACTCCAGGGGAGAGACAACCCTAGTCAGTTTGAGGGCAGAAGAGAATGCTCACAGACAAGAGCACAGCTCAAGAGTAGGAAACACATCTCTCTTTAGATCATGCCACCTTGGAAGAACCAAAAACTTATAGATCCCCAGAATTAGCTTGAAAACAGCTACATAAAAACCTGAAGCTTAGAACAGTGCCTTCTCTATCCCAGGAGAAGAGCCTAACTGTAACATAGACAAAAAAAGTCAAGAAAAAGCTGGAAAAATTACATACACACACGTATAGATATATATACATATATGTATGTATATGTGTATATATGTGTGTACATGCATAGATAAGGATAGAGATAGAAATATTGATATCCTGACCATAGAAAGTTACTAAAGCCACAGGAAAGATCAAAACACAAACTCAGACGACAACAAACTCAAAGTGCTACATTCAAAGCCTCAAAGAAAAATGTAAATTGTTCTCAGGCCCAAAAGACTTTCTAGAAGATCTCAAAAAAGATTTTAAAAATCAAATAAAAAGGTAGAGGAAAATTGGGGGGGGGGGGAATTAGAATAATGCAATAAAATCAAGAAAAATGTCAACAGCTTGGTAATGGAGGCATAAAAGAAATACTGAAGAAAATAACACCTAAGAAAACCCAGAATAAGCCAAATAGTAAAAAATAGGCACAAAAAAATACACTAAAGAGAAGAATACATTAAAAGGCATAATTGGTCAAATAGAAAAAGATATACAAAAATTCAATGAAGAGAAGATTTCCTTGAAAACAAAACTGGCCAAATGGAAAAGGAAGTTAAAAAGCTCACTGAGGAAATAATTCATTAAAAATCAGAATTGGGCAAGTGGGAACTAATGACTACATGTGATATTAAGATACAATCAAGTAAAATCAAAAGAATGAAAAAATAGCAAAAAATGTGAAATATCTCATTGGAAAAACAACCAACCTAGAAAATAGACGGAAAAGAGATAATTTAAGAATTATTAGACTTTCTGAAAGCCATGATAAAAAAAAAAAAGAGCCAAGACATCATCTTTCAAGAAATTGTCAAAGAAAACTGCCCTGCTATCCTAGAACCAGAGAGTAAAATAGAAATTGAAAGACTCTACTGATGCCCTCCTGAAAGACATCCCAAAAAGAAAACTCCCAGGAATATTATAGTCAAATAACAGAGCTCCGAGGTCAAGGAGAAGATATTGCAAATAACCAGAAAGAAACAATTCATATATTGTGGAATCACAGTCAAGATAGCACAAGATTTAGCAGCTTCAACACTAAGGAATCAGAAGGCATAGAACGTGATATTCCAGAGGGCAAAAGTGATTTCAGCCAAGAATCATCTATCCAGCAAAACTATTCATTTTTTTTTAAACCTGAAATAGAGGACTTTCAAGCAATTCCTGATGAAAAAAAAACAAAGCTAAATAGAAAATTTGACTTTCAAATACAAGACTCAAACAAAACATGAAAAGGTAAACAGGAAAGAGAAATCATAAGGCATTCAATAAGGTTAAACTGTTTACATTCCTACAAGGGAAGATGATACTTCTAACTCATAAGAACTTTCTCATTATTAGGGCAATTAGAAAGAATGCATATAAACAGAGGGCACAGGTATGAGTTAAATATGATGGGATGATTATCTAAAAAATAAATACAATTAAGGTGTCAGAAACAGGAATGCACTGGGAGAAGGGTGAATGGAAAGATAGAATGGAATAAATTTATCTCACATAAAAGAGGTACAAAGGAGTTTTTACAGTGGAGGGAGTACATGAACCTTATTTTTATGAGAACTGGCTCAAAGAGGGAATAACATATATACTCAGTTGAGTGTAGAATTATTTCTTACTCTACAGGGAAGTAGGAGGGTAAGGAGATAAAAGGTAGGGGAGGGGTCTAATAAAAGAGAAGGTGAATTGGGGGAGGCTGTATTTAGAAGTAAAACACTTTTGAAGATGAAGAGGGTAAAAGAAAAGGATAAAGACTGGGAAAAATAGGATAGAGGGAAATATGTAGTTAGTAATCATAACTATAAAAAAATTTACAGCAAGTTTCTCTGACAAAAACGTCATTTGTCAAATATATAGAGAACTGATTCAAAATTCATAAAAATAAGAGCCATTCCTCACTTGATAAATGGTGAAAGGTTATGAACAGGCAGCTTTCAGACAAAATAATCAGTTATCTATAGTCACATGAAAAAAATGCTCTAAATCACTATTGATTAGAGAAAATTAAAACAACTCTGAGGTACCATCCCATATCTAACAGACTGGCTAATATGATAGAAAAGAAAAATGACAAATGCTGGAGAGGATTTCAGAAAATTGAGACACTAATGCACTGTTGGTGGAGTGGTGAACTGATTTAGTGATTCTGTAGAGCAATTTGGGACTATATCCAAATGGCTATAAAACCATGCATACCCTTTGACCCAGCAATAATAATACTATGTCTGTATCCCAAGAAGAGGGTGATCAATAATGCCCAGGATTAATGAGAGGTCAAGAATGAGAATTGAGAAAAAGTCATTAAATTAAGTAAAGTTTCAGTTGAATTATAAAGTCAGTAGCCAGACTGCAGGAAGTTAAGAAGAGACTAAGAGAAAAGCAAATGAAGGCATGATTTGTAAATAGTTTTCTCAAAGAGTTTAGCCATGGTGAAGAGGAGAGATAGGGTTACAGTTAGTGGGGAAAGAAGAATGAAGGGAGGGTTTTGTGAGAATCAGGAGGAATGGAAAGAGGCAGAGGGAAAAAGATTCAGTGGCAGTGAATAACTTTGATGTTCTGCCAGATGTCACTTGGCATGAATTTACGCAAATCTTAGCTGGGATATCCTGGGAGCCAGACCAGAATAACTATGTTAATTTTTCTCTAATATTGTGAAATTCAAAAGAAAAAAAGAACTGTTGAGTCCCTCCTCAGGGAAGACCAATGCATATGGAAACTGATACAGAAAGTTGTTGTAGATCCTGAGAACTCAGGTAAAATTGAATGCAATTGCAAAGATTAAGTCAGGGCATCTGACATTATCACAGCTATTCCCATGCAGAGATCACTGCCAAAAATGTCTGAGGTGACATACATACTGCTAAACTTCAGGCATCAGTCTACTATGAAAGACTCAGTCTCAGGAAGGCAATAGCATCGCCAGTGCTGAACTGCAGGCTCAGGCCCAGATAAAGTATGCAGGGAAGAAGCAGTACACAATCCTATTCTCTTTGGAGAGGTAGCAGACCAAAGGAATGGAGGGCATGAAACATCTCCACAAGTAATTAACAGAGTAACAGATCCACCATCTATTATAATTGTGGATTAGACGGGATTTGAAGGTAATGCTTATGTTCGATGTACTAGTAAAGAAAATACAATGCTGGTCATGTAGAAGTTAAAATCTTCTTGTATAACTTCAGGATTTCGAAACAGGACCAGGTGAAGAGGCCATCCTGGAACCCAAGGACAGTCACACTACAAAAATCATCAGTAATTCCTTATGACTATTGCACTTAGAGTCATAGACCCTCTTACAGAAGTGATGGTAATAAAAAAAAAATGTAAGATATGGTGCTGTCCTGGGCAATGGATCTCAAGTCACCCTCATTTTCCAATCTTTCAAATGACAGATAATTGGGGAAAATACCTTTGAAGCCTATGCAGGGCCATAGAGACTCCTAAGATACAGATTCAATAATCCACAGAACATAGACAGATTAATGACCAATCTGCCACTGCTACCAGGACAGATGCAGGCAAACAAGTCTATAATGATCCTGATGGGCAATCCATAACCACTATTAGCTCAGGAATATTAGCTCAGAGAGACAGTCGGTGGGAAGAAACTAGACCCATTAGACCAATGGCTAGCCTAAGTTATTATATTACATGTAGATATAAATAGCAGGACCAGACTATATGAGCAACAAGACAGTGGACCAGTCATTTTCTCCAATCCCCAACACCTCTCAGACCTCCCCAAATCAGAAACTCTGTGCTGAACGTAAAGCAACTTCAGCTATTGCTATATTCTAGGACACTCAGAATCCAAAAGAAGGTTAAAAAAAAACAAATGAGGAACTGAGATTCACTAACCCTGAGTCCACTCAGTATTCTTTCCTCGCCTTCTATACTACTGGTAACAAAAAACCAGCATATCCAAGAACATGACAAAAGCTTACATCAAAAATCTTTTTACACTCCAGTCCCTTCTCCTTTCCAGTACTGCGGATACCCCAGCTCCAGGCTGCAAATGTTTGCTTGAACCTCAACATCCAGAAGCACTAGAGTTTTGAAGTGATGAACTACTGGTGCTAGGGGGAAAGGCTCTGAAATGCCAAAACTGGGCCAGAGAACCAAGGAACTGAGAGGCTGAAACAGCTCACCACAACAGGGCACCATGAGTGTAGAGGGCCTATGGAGCCCTCCACCAAACCTGAGAGAAAGAACTTAGCATCTAACTGGGTCCAGTTCTGACCACTCTAAAGCCAGCTGAAGCAGAAATCCAGGCTGGTGAGCCATGACTTGCCCAGTTTGGGAGGTGGTTGAGATGCCTTGAGATCCAGTCCCCAAGGAAACCATAATCAGAGAAGAGAGAGTCAGAAAGTGAGTGATAAGAAGAACAAAGACAGGGAAAAGGATGAAAGTACAACAAATATTTCAGGAAGAAGAAATCTTAAAAACTTTGAAAATAAACAGATAAATCAGTAAGCAAAATAGTCATCATAGAAGGAAATGTGGCCTCCAGATCTAGTAAACAAGTTCAGGCAACTATGAATAAATACTGCACAACAAGAAAAAATGATATAGAGGATGCTGTGGAATATGCGGTGAATATGGAACCCCAACATGCTGTTCCTGAGTAGTTTAAAAGAGAAATGAAATTGTGAATGCAGAATTTTTGTCCTCCACAGCAAAAGTCATGAGCAGAATAGAAAAACTGGAAACTGTAATAATGACAAGCCTCACCAAAGAAAGAAAAGAGATGACAACAGGTGGGAAATGTAAATACATGGAAGAACGTTAAAAGAAAACATGGTCACTATTTATGCAAATCATATTGATCTCAAAAACAGGATGCGTAGACCAACTAAGGATCAAAGGTTTCCCATGAGAACATGACAAGGCAAAAAAAAAAAACAAAAAAACTTTACACCATAATGAAGGAAATAATAGAAGAGAACTGTCCAGAACTTCTGAACTTAGACAGTGAAATTCCAGTTGAAAGAATTCAAAAATTGCCTCCAGAAAAACAAATCCAAGTCTGTGAACGCCATATAGTGTTAAACTTTAATAATTCAATTCAGAAACAAGTTTTGCAAGCCATAAGAAGACCTCCAATACAAAGGAAAGCATATTTAAATAAAGGATATTTAAATAAAGATCATTCCATCCCCACTAGAAAAACGAAAGAATGCAATAGTATGTTCCAAAGAGCAATGGAGCTCAGGATGTCATCCAGGGTGAATTATCTTGTAAATCTGAACTTAACCATACAGGACAAAAGCTGGACATTCAGTAGTAAACAAGAGTTTAAAATATTTTTAGAAAGAAAACTAGAAATGATGAGATTATTTGCTTCTTGAATACCCCTGCCAGGTCTATGGATAAGGAAATTATAACCAAACAAGAGACAGAGACCATTATAGGCTATAAAATGGATAAGTTTGAATATATTACATTAGATTTTTTTTTGCACAAGCAAAACCATTACAGAGAAGATTAGAAGGAAAGCAGAAAACAGGGGAGGGGGGAGGAATTTTTACAGCAAGTTTTTCTGATTTAGGCCTCATCTCTCAAGTACATAGAGAACTGAGTTAAATTTATAAGAATACAAGTCATTCTTCATTTGATAAATGATCAAAGGCTATGAATAGGTAGTTTTCTGATGAAGAAATTAAAGCTATCTATAGTTATAAGAAAAAATGTTCCAAATCACTATTGATTAGAAAAATGCAAATTAAAACAACACTGAGATACTACCTCACCCCTATCAAATTGACTAATATGGCAGAAAAGGAAAATGACAAATGTGGGAAAATTGGGATACTAATGCACTGTTGGTGAAGTTGTATACTGATTCAACCATTCTGTAGTGCTAGCAAGTTGGAGCTATACCCAAAGGACTATAAAACTATATATACACTATATATTCAGCAATACTACTAGGTCTGTATCCTAAAGAGATTTTTTAAAAAGGGAAAGGACTAATATGTACAAAAAAAGTTTATAGCAACTTTTTTTATGTTAGCAAAGAATAGGAAATGGAAGGGATAACCATCAGTTGTGGGAATGGTTGAACAATTTGTGGTATATGATTGTGACACAATACTATTGTACTATAAGAAAATTATGAGCAAGATGTTTTTGGAAAAGCCTAGAAAGACTTCTTAAATGATGCAAAGTGAAGTAAGCAGAACCAGTAGAACACTGTACACATTAAGAGCAATACTATATGACGACAAATTCTGAATGACAGCTATTCTCAGCAATACAAAGATCTAAGACAATTCTGAAGGACTTAATGATGAAAATACTATTCACCTCCAGAGAAAGAACTGATGGAATCTAAATGCAAACTGCAGCATAAAGGGGAGAGTCCTGTATTTTCTTTTATGGCAAATATGGAAATATGCTTTGCATGACTGCACATTTTATCTAATTGCTTACTTCTCAATGAGGGCAGGAGGGTAGGGGAGCTGGGAGAGAATTTGGAACTCAAATTGTAAAAAAATAAATGAGAGTTAAAATTGTTTTTACATGTAACTGGGAAAAAACAAATATTTTTTAAAAAAATAAATGTACAGAAGGAGAGTAGGGTGAAGGTAGAAATCCAGTAGAATGGCAAAGCGGGGAGAGAGAAAGGAAGGAATTATGCACATAACCTGGCAATACCCTGCCTCTGATAAATACCTGTTTTGTGAGACTATATTAAAACATGGGAGAGTAGATATTGTTATATGATACAATATTGCATCATCAAAATTCCAATGGAGGAAAAAAATCCCACAAATTTACAATAAATTATTAAATTTGAGATGCATCCTTTAAATTTTTTTTGAAATGACACAAATTTCAGGAGAAAAACCATTAAAGGGTTAAAGAAAGTAGATTTCCAGAGGGCTGATGAGTAATTTTTTTAAAGGAGGCAGTAGGCCAAATACATTTGGGAACCCCTGCTATGCATGAAGGACCTTACAATCGATGATGCCTAGGGGATTTGGTGCTTGAAAAGTCTCCTTGTCTTAGGAAAAGGAGAGTTGGAACCCCTGGGAGTAGCTGGCACCTGGATGACTGGTAGAGTATGGACACAGGAAAAAGGTTTCCAGATAAATGTAGAAAAAAGAGGTTAACAAGAAAGGATATAAATCAATGCTGGGGGAGGGGTCCTATCATGAGGCAGTCCTCTCTGATATTTGCAATAACTGGCATTATTCTGAGAGTGAGGCACAATGGGAAAAGGGAATCCATAGAGCAAGCCCTACAAGGCAATGGCAGAAGGTACCCAGACTGGAGAGCCTAGAATGGATTCTTTAATTATAAGAAGTATACAGAAAAAAGAGAGAGCCCAGATAATTATGGAAACCATCAATCAGTGAATAAGAGTCCAGAGTACAGAAAGAGAAGAGGGCTGAAGAAAAAAAGTGAGAGAAATCCTTTCTGGAAAGGGGTGCCAAAAAAATAAAGAAATTTAAAAAACTAAAGAATAGTACCACCTGAAGGGGAGAAGGAGGAGGAATTTACTTAACTAACGGAGGAGAAAAGAGGGGGAAGAAATACATAATTACATAAAAGCAGAGGAGAAAAAGGAATTAATAAACAAAAATCCAAAGGGAAAGGGATAGCAATGAAGAGAGGGGTGGAGGGAAGAGAGCCAGTGGAAACCAGATCACCTTAAAAAAAATAATAAAGTAACTGAAGGAACACACTACCGTTTATAGCAAAAGAGTGAAAAAATCATACCTTTGGGGGCGAGGGGAAGAAAACAATTTTAAAGCAAATAGAAGAAATATAAATCTAACTCATAAATTTAAATGTAAATAGATTAAACAATCTAATAAAACAAAAAAGTGACATTATTTAAGAAAACAAAAAATACTGTTACATGCATATTTAGACATGTGCCTGGCATGTAACTACATGTGTTCACAGTTACACATGTGAATTACTGCATGCTTAAGTATGCAGATTTCTTATTTTACTGTCACGTTTGACTATTTTGTGTTGTGTTCAGGCTATAGCAATGTCTGTTGTGTGTCCATGCTAATGGTTCTCTTGAAAAGCTCTACTTTTCTAGGACCACGGATAGTGTCCATGTTGCAGCTACCTAGATTTGCCCTATTCATCAGCCCTATTTTGTCGGTTATGATTGATTGCTGTACTATGGCTATGCATGAACTTTTGAAATGTGCATATGTTGAAAGGAAAAGAAAGAAGTGTGCCTGTGATGTGACCTATGTTAAAACTGCATAGAGTTACATATCTTATCACTGTGTATTATATGTACTGATACTGCACATGTTTTATTTTGGTTTCTTTGAAGCTGTCGATTAGATATTCAAGGTGCCAGAAAAATCATCCTTGCTGTTTTAAAGTGCTGATGCTTATGTTTTCATCATATGGTTTCAAGTTATAAACTTGCCTCAACTGACTTTTTGCAGTCACCTGTAATTTTGGTTCTTCAGAGACTGTGGTATTCCAGAATTTTTAACAATGTAGAATATGTGTTTAAGAGTTTGATTTTTGAGATCATGAGCAGTTTGAAATTGTTAAACACACTCTGCAATTTCCTAAAGACAATCATGTCTTACAGTGCCCGTGATAAGCATAAATTTTTAAAATGTCCCTCCCTCCAAAAAACAAAACAAAAAACTGCAGAGAAGATAATTTCAGCGTATATATCAAAATAGTTTGCAGACATGGACCTTCACATAAAGAGCTATTCTCTTACTCCTATTCAATTTGGTACTTAATCCACTGGTCAGTTATTGGCAATGCCCTTCCTAGGCATATGTAAAAATATAATAGCTCAATAGACTGGCTATCCAACTAGTTCCCTGTTAGAGTTCCATTTTTGCAATAATCAAATTTTCAGGTATTCAAAGATCACATTATGTAATTTACATCCTTTTAGATGCTTTCCAAATTTTGTTTACCTTCTCTTCCAGGTAATGTATAACATCCATCTATTGTCCATCATGCTCTCTGCTTTCAGCTCTCCACCAACCTCATCATGATTTGTCCCTTCATGATTCATGATAACCCCATTTATGTCTGTGATGGTGCTGTATCCTTGTTTGGAAAAGATGTTGATACATACCTTGAAATTATCTTCATCGAACATTTTTTTGGGTGTTTTTGTTTACGCTTATAATGGGCCCTGTAAGGTAAGATGACCAAGAGTTCTTGTGAAATCATGCTTTTTATTATCCTTAGACAGAAGAACATAATTCCTTTATTTGCCTCTCCAAAGTGAGCCTGGAAGTTCCTCCTTCTACTTAGTTAACACTTCTTTTTTGTCTTATAGTTTTACTTGTTTCATGAATATCAGAGTACCTTTCTTTTAATAATACATAATGCGTTGATCACTGGAAAAATCTCTCATTAAGATTACCAATAGTTAATAATTACCAACAATCTAAAAATTATGATTCATTTGATCTGACCTGTTACATCTGTAATAAAGTCATGACTTTGTTACAATACTAAAGTATGGTACAGTAACAAAGTATGCATCTTACCCACTGACCACAACAGTGATTTTTCTCCCTGAAGTGTAGTAAAGTTCAACTATACTTAAGAGCCAGTCAGAAAAGATAATAGTCATAGAGGCAGTATGAATCATAACAGACAGTCATGTGGTATGCTTATTTCTGTCTGAAATCAAGTCCTGTAATATCTTTTTTCTATGACTGAAATACTGAATTTGGTCATTCTCCTCCCAGCCCCCCAGCTATTTTAATATGCTTGACTAACTGATAATATGATTTGTTTTGATGTCTCAAGAAAAGGATCTGATTGAGAGAAGCTTAGGTTCTTTCCTAGAAGAAATTAGAAGAAATAGCTCTCTCCAAATTTTGGAGGTGAAAAAGTTATTGTGACTGTTAGTCCTTGACCTAGACTGTGGGTCTATTTCATTTGTCTGTTATTCTGTCTCTGCTTGTCTACATTTGTTATAGAGGATCAAGATTAGAGGGTTGACACCAAGTTATAAATTCTCTGATTGTGGCAATCCATGAAACAACAAATATTGCTTAATTGTCTTCTGTAACCTTCTACTTCTCCTGTGATGATGGTAAAGTGGTAGGGGAAAAAAGGGAAACAGAGAATGCTAAAAATAACAATTTTTAAGTAGTCTATAAACAAGTTAACTGTTAGAACTCCAAAGATCAATTATTAGCTAGTGGATACTCTAATGGGGGAACCGAATCATAGAGAGAAAAATTATTATTTTCTTATTATATTGTTAACTAATTATATACACAGGACTCAAAGATTTTCTTTTTGCTTGCCTATTCAAAGCCCAGGCTCCGGAGGATATTTCTGAGCTTGCCAAAAATTTGCCCCACCCAGACCATCTGATTTATGTGGAATTTTTACTATGTAAATACACCATTACTCCACTCAAGTAGGACAGGGTGAACAATAGATTTTTTTTTTTTTTTTTTGTAGATTGCTGGAGGCAGAATGATCTAGGAGCAGTGACCTAATCAAAGTCATTCCCCCAGTCCCTCATTAGAAAAAGCTCACTTCTCATTATAATATTCATTCTCTCATTAATTGTTAACCAATCAGAGTTGAGTTCTACCTGTCAGAGACACCCCCTTTTCCAATGGGGAGACTCCCTTTCCTAAAAGTATTTAAACTCTCAGTGACCTTCATGAGGACTCTGGTTATGAGAGAGAACAATGACTTCATTTCATTGAATATTTGCTAGCCTAATTAATAGATTATTAATTACCCAGAAACTATCTCTCAGAATTTTCATTTGTTTCAATAGTAATATTGGCTTTCTCAATATAAAAAAATGAGAAGACAGTTTTACCAAATGGAAAGATGGTTCATAAGTTCCTTTTATAGAGACAATTACAACAACATGACTTAATGTAGTGCTTACAGTTTTAAAATGCTTTACTTATATTATCTCCTTTGATCCATACAACAAACCTGTGAAGTAGGTACTACAGGTGTTATTCCCATTTTACAGGTAAGGATACCAAGGCTCGGGGGAGACAATGAACATAAATAACTGGCTTATATTCACACAACAGGAAGGGACCATGTAGCATTGGAACCCCGATTTTTCAGACTCCTATTCCATAACCCATTCTAGTATACTATGCTGCCTACACTACGTTGGAGTGATTTTATCATATTCAAAGGCAAAAAGAAATATCAGTTCATGGAAGCTTAGTCACGTTAACTTTAAAAAAAAAAAAAAAAACCTTTTATTTATGCTTTCTTATTTTATACCACAATCAATTCTCTACATATGCCTTGCTGCCATTGAGTCCTTTGTTATAATACAATAAAAGCCTAACATTAGGTGGAGGTTTGGTTCTCTACCTTAATTTAACAATATTTATCCCTAGCTGATCTCTGGCCCCTTTATGACTGGGACACAAATCATGTTACCAGAAACATTTAAAGCACAATATGTTATGGTATCTTTTAAGAGATAGTGGGAAAGGGTCGGGGTGAAAGAACTTGTCTTGGAACTTCCTTAATTCTTGAGGAGGAAGGAACACTAGTAGTTTCTGCCAGCACTAAGATGCCAGTAAGGCCCAGTCCTCAATCTTTTCTGCCACAGCTCAATCCTACTTTTTTTTCTCCCATGTGTAGCCAATTCTTTCTAATTTAGTTCTTGAGATCTTCACCCCTTTTCTGCTGCTAGATCATCAAATACCCAATTCCAAACCAGCTCATTAGTTCTATACACCCTTATAGGAAATGACCAAGTTTCTCCATCAATCCAGATGCCTCTTTGTACCTAAAGGGTGTCCAGGTCTGGGTCACATCGAGTTCACGCCTTTGATTGATTCAATCAAGATATGTTTTCATGTGGTAAAGGTACCTGAGCTAAGAGGAAGTGGAGGATCAACCCTTGACCAAACCTCATACCTACATCAGTATGAGAGACTTTCAAAGCAGGGGTTACAAAAAGATCATAGATTTATAACTGGAGCAGCCAGGTGGTGCAGTGGATAGAGCACCAGTGCAGGAGTCAGGAGGACCTGAGTTCAAATCTCACCTCAGACACTTGACACTCACTAGCTGTGTGACCTTGGGCAAGTCACTTAACCCCAGTTGCCTCATCCTGGGTCATCTCCTGTCATCCTGATGAATATCTGGTCATTGGATTCAGATGGCTGTGGAGAAGTGAGGCTGGTGACCTGCACAGCCCTCGCTCACTCAAAACAAAGTCAAGTGCAAGTCATGTCATCGTTTCTCTGATGGCATGGTCTTCTTTGGCAACAAAGGACAAACACAACAATAACAAGATTTAGAACTATGGAGAATTGAGAGTCATGTCATTCAACTCCCGTATTTTATAGGTGAAGAAACAAGTGTCCAGGGAAATTGGGTAATTCACCCAAGATTACAATTGGTAAAAAATGGAAGAGCCAGAATTGAAATCTAGGTCCTCTAATTCCAAATCTAGTTATCTATTCACTTTGCCACATTATCTCATTTAGTAAGCATGTCAATATCAGCAGAGAAAAAAATTATCATGAAAGTCAGACTTGGTGGTGCCTTTCCTTACTCTCTGCTACTGGGAAGGCCCGGACTGAAAGTAAGGTCAGAGATCTGAGAGGTGCTACCACTCTTGCTGTTCTTAGACTTGCTGGTTTGTCAGTGAATCTCCCTGGGCCTCAGTTTCCTCAACTTTTATGCCTATTGGACATTTTAAAATGGATGCTCAGGAGATATCTTGAACTCAACATATCCAAAATAAAACCCAATATCTTTTCTCTTTCTAATTTCCCTATTACTTTTGAATGTACCACCCTCCTCTCCAGTCACCCAGGTGTGCAACCTAGGTATCAACCTCAATACCTCACTCTTTTATCCTCTCAGTATCCAATCTTTTGTCAAGTCCATTTTATTTTACTGCTGTAACATTTCTAATATACGAATCTTCTCTCCTCTGATACTCCCATCATTCTGGTTCAGGCTCTCTTCATCTCACATCTGGACTATTGAAACACCCTCCTGATAGGTCTGCTGCCTCATTTGTCTTCACTCTAATGCATCCTCCACTCTGCTGTTAATGATCTTCCTGAAGCATAGGTTAAATAAATATTGACTGATGAAGTGACCACTGAGGTCCCTTCCAGCTTCATTCATATGATCCTAGAAATACTGCAGTATCTCATTCTTTCCTTCCCACTCCTAGGAAGGAGTATGGTCGGTACACACGTCCCTGGGCAGCCCACAGCACTGCTCGGTCCCTCCGCGCGGGGGCTCAGCGAACATCCTTGATAGAATAGCTCTGCCGTCACTTTCTTCTGTCTGCTTTCCCCGCCCACTCTCACACCCCAACTCCACTTCCCCACCCCCTCCGTCTTCCTGGCTTCCCTTTCACCCGCTCTCGGTCGATCGCTAGGATTTTCCTTTCTTGCGCAAGCCGGTGAACTGAGTCTGGGAAAACGCATTCCGAAGGCGGCTTGAGTTCGCTTTCTAAGATCCGAATCCGTGAGCCTTCGGCTGCGGGCTCCACGGCCCTTCCCCCTCGCACGGACCACACCCGCAGCCCCCCTCCCCACCCCAGCCCCCTGCCCGATCCCCACCTCCCAGCCTCGCCTGGAGGAGGGCAGAAAGCCGGGAGGATGATGGAACCTGAAGAGGCGAGACTCTGCGCTGCGAAGGTAAGCGTAAGGCTGGGGCTTTCTTTTTGAGTCCTCCGATGTAACTTCATTTTAAAGCTAAGGCCGGAAGTTAGGATTCGAACATAAGATGTCTGTGACCAAACACAGACCCTCTCCTCTCCACAGACTCCTATTTATTAAATTTGTTATTAATCCAGACACGGCGCGGTGCGCTGAAGAACGCACACACACACACAGACACACACAGACGCACAAACACAAACATCTGCCCTCAAGGAAATTGAATTGTAACGGGAGAGACTATGACCAAAACAACAGACTTATAATACAAGATAAGTTCGTATTTTCTAGGTAGAAATGGGAATGTACTTGCAGCTAGGGGACTTGGGAAAGGTCTCCAAAAGGTGGCATTTGATCGGAATCTTGAATAAAGATTAGGGATTTTAAGGGGAACAACATAGATATCATCTAGTGTTAGTGCAATGACAGAGACAGGATATCCCAGAATTTGAGGGATGAAAGGAAACTTGGCTGCTTTCCAGTTCAACCCGTACATGGAGGAACACCCCACAACTTTGGGGAGACCTCCAAGGAAAAGGGGAACTCTACTAGAGGCAACCCGGGTCAATTTGGGGTGACTGCTCTAATTTTTAGCGAGATTTTTTTTTTACATCAAATCTAAATTTACTGCTTGACAGCTTCTACGCATTTTTCTTTCATAGTTTCTTTTTAAAAAATATGTTTTTATTTTTAGTTTCCACAAGATTTCAAGTTCCAAATTTTCTCCCCATCTCTCCCCTCCCCTCACCCTAAGACACTGCACTCTGATTACCCCATCCCCCAGTGTGCCCTCCCTTCTGTCACACCCCCTCCTTTCCCTTATTCCCATCTCCTCTATTTTCTTGTAGGGCAAGATAGATTTCTATTCCCCATTACCTGTATTTCTTATTTCTCAGTTGCGTGTGAAAACAATTTTTAATATTCGTTTTTAAAACTTTGAGTTCCAACTTCTCTCCCTTCCTCCCTCCCCACCCATCCCAACTGAGAAGGCAAGCAATTCAATATAGGTTATACATGTGTAATTTTGCAAAAGACTTCCATAATGGTCATGTTGTGAAAGACTAACTATATCTCCCTCCATCCTAGCCTGCCCCCCATTTATTCTATTATTTCTTTTGGCCTTGTCCCTGCCCAAAAGTATTTACTTCTAATTACCCCCTCCTCCCACTTGCCCTCACTTTTGTCATCCCCTTACACCCCACTTATCCCTTTTTCACCTACTTTCCTGTAATGTAAGATCGATTTTCATACCAAATTGAGTGTGCATGTTAATTCCCTCCTTAAGCCAAATGTGATGAAAGTAAGCTTCACTTTTTCCCTCTCACCTCTCTCCTTTTCCCCTCCATTGAAAAAGCTTTTTCTTGCCTATTTTATGAAAAATAATTTGCCCCATTCCATTTCTCCCTTTTTTCTCCCAATATATTCCTCTCTCACCCCTTAATTTTATTTTTTTAGATATCATCCCTTCCTATTCAACTCACCGTGTGCCTTGTCTATATATACATACATGTGTATGTATGTAGTATGTATGTATGTATGTATATAATCCCTCCAACTACCCAAATACTGAGCAAAGTTTCAAGAGTTACAAATATTATCTTTCCATGTAGAAATGTAAGCAGTTCAACTTTAGTAAATCACTTGTGATTTCTCTTTCCTGTTTACCTTCTCATGCTTCTCTTGATTCTTGTGTTTGAAAGTCAAATTTTCTATTCAGCTCTGGTCTTTTCATTAAGAATGTTTGAAAGTCCTCTATTTCATTGCATAACGATTTTACCCTGAAGTATTATACTCAGCTTTGCAGGGTAGGTGATCCTTGGTTTTAATCCTAGCTTCTTTGACTTCTAGAATATCGTATTCCAAGCCCTTTGATGCCTTAATGTAGAAGCTGCTAGATCTTGTGTTATCCTGATTGTATTTCCACAATATTCAAATTGTTTCCTTCTGGCTGCTTGCAATATTTTCTCCTTGACCTAGGAACTCTGGAATTTGGCTACAATATTCCTAGAAGTTTTTCTTATCAGATCTCTTTCAGGAGGTGATCAATGGATTCTTTCAGTATTTATTTTGCCCTCTAGTTCTAGAATATCAGGGCAATTTTCCTTGATAATTTCATGAAAGATGATGTCTAGGCTCTTTTTTTGATCATGGCTTTCAGGTAGTCTCATAATTTTTAAATTGTCTCTCCTGGATCTATTTTCTAGGTCAGTTGTTTTTCTGATGAGATATTTTACATTGTCTGCTGTTTTTTTCCAATCCTTTGGTTTTGTTTTATAATTTCTTGATTTTTCATAAAGTCATTGACTCCCATCTGCTCCATTCTAATCTTTAAGGAATTATTTTCTTCAGTGAGTTTTTGGACCTCCTTTTCCATCTGGCCAATTCTGCTTTTGGGGGCATTCTTCTCCTCGTTGGCTTTTTGGATTTCTTTTGCCATTTGGGTTAGTCTGTTTTTTAAAGTGTAATTTTCTTCAGCATTATTTTGGGTCTCCTTTGGAAAGCAGTTGACTCGTTTTTCATGATTTTCTTGCATCACTCTCATTTCTCTTCCCAGTTTTTGCTCTACTTCTCATACTTGATTTTCAAACTCCTTTTTGAACCCTTCCATGGCCTGAGACCAATTCACATTTTTCTTGGAGGCTTGAATGGAGGAGCTTTGACTTTGTTTTCCTCTGTTTGCATGCTTTGGTCTTCCTTGTCACCAAAGTAAGATTCTATAGTCTGATTCTTTTTTCTGGTTTTTGCTCATTTTCCCAGCCATTTACTTGACTTTTGAGCTCTTCGTCAAAGTAGATCTCTCTTTCCAATGGGGGTGGGGGGTGTGCTGTCAGCCACTGGATTCCCCCACAATCTGTGGGCCTAGAGCTCCAGAAACAGTCACTGTCTCTTCCCCTGCTGCTGCTATGGCTGCTGTGAGTTCCTCTGCCTCCTTCCCCCTCTGCTGCCCTGGGACTGGGGGCAGACCTCTCCACTCTCCTGCACTGGTCCCATCGGCTTCTTCCATTGACCTTCCAATATATCCTCAGTGTTTTAGGATCATGAAGTCTGAAAACCACCACAAGTAGAAGAGATTCAGCCCCCTGAGGGCCTGCTCAGGTCCTCTCTGTGCTGGTGTAGCCCACACTAGACTGTGCTCTGCTCCCAGCGTGGCCCAGAGACCTTCCAGGCTGTTTTGGGCTGGAGATTCGCTTCACTCTGTCATTCTGTGGGATCTGCAGCTTCAGAATTTTAGAGCCATTTTTTACTGGTATGTGGCTGGACTAGACAGGAGTACTCTAGAAAGTCCATGCTGTTACTCTGCCATCTTGGCTCTGCCCCCCTCATAGTTTCACTATGACCTTGTTCAATTTTCTTTTTTTTTCTGGAAATAGTATTTTTTTATTTTTTCCAATTACATGTAAAGATAATTTTCAACATTTGTTTTTTATAAAATTTTTAGTTCCAAATTTTATTCCCTTTCTCCCATCCCATTTCCCCATGATGGTAAGCAATCCCATGTAGGTTGTACATGTATAATTGTGTAAACATATATTTCCACATTAGTCATGTGAAAGCAATCTGATATAGATTGTACATGTGTAATCATATAAACATATTTCCACATTAGTCATGTGAAAGAGGAAACAAAACAAAAGGGAAAATCCACAAAAACTGTGAAAATAGTATGCTTTGATCTGCATTCAGACTCCATAGTTCTTTCAGTGGATGTGGATAGCGTTTACCATCATGAGTCTTTTGGAATTGTCTTGGATCATTATATTGCTGAGAAGAACTTAGTCACAACTGATCAATCATTGCACAGTATTGCTATTACTATATACAATGTTCTCCTGGTTCTACTCATGTTCATTTAAGTCCAGGTTTTTCTGAAATCTGCCTGCTCACTATTTCTTATAGGAAAATAGTTTTCCATTGCATTCACATTCCACAACTTGTTCAGTCATTTCCCAATTGATGGGCAAGACTTCAATTTCCAATTCTTTATCATCACAAAAAGAGCTGCCATAAATATTTTTGTATATGCAGGTCTTTTCCCCATTTTTGTGATCTCTTTGGAATGCAGACTTAATAGTAGTATTGCTGGATCAAAACGTATGCACAGTTTTATAGCCTTTGGGCATAATTCCACATTGCTCTCCAAAATGGTTGGATCAGTTCACAACTCCTCCAGCAATGCATTAGTCTGCCAAATTTCCAACATTCATCACTTTCCTTTTCTACCATATTAGCCAATCTACCTCAGAGGTGCTACCTCAGAGTTGTTTTAACTTGCATTTCGCTAATCAATAGCAATTTAGAACATTTTTCTATATGATTGTAGATAGCTTTAATTTCTTCATCTGAAAACTATTTGTATCCTTTGACTATCAAATGAAGAATGACTTGTATTTTTCTAAATTTGACTCAGTTCTCGATATATTTGAGAAATGAGGCCTTTATCAGAAATATTTGCTGTAAAAAATTGTTTCCTCTTTCTGCTTTTTTTAAACCTTGGTTGCATTGGTTTTATTTGTGCAAAACCTTTTTAATTTAATGAAATCAAAATTATCTATTTTGCATTTCATAATCTATCTCTTGTTTGACCATAAATTCTTCACTTCTTCATAGATCTAACAGGTAAACTATCGCTTCCTTTCCTTATTTGTTTATAAGGTATCACCCTTTAAGTCTATATCGTGCATTGATCTTGACTTTATCTTGGTATACGGTGTGAGATGTTGGTCAATGCCTAGTTTCTGCCATATTGTTTTCCAGTTTTCCCAGCAGTTTTTATCAAATTGTGAGTTCTTATCCCAGAAGCTGGAGTCTGTGGCTTTATCAAACAGATTACTATAGTCATTAACTACTGGGTCTTGTGTACCTAATCAGTTCCACTGATCTACCACTCTATCGCTTGGCCAGCTAGGCAGTACCAAGTAGTTTTCATGATTGCTTCTTTATAATACAGTTTTAGATCTGGTGTGGCCAGACCACCTTTCTTCACTTTTTTTTTTCTTTTATTTTTAATTTATTTATTTAACTTTTCAACATTCATTTCCACAAAATTTTGGGTTCCAAATTTTCTCCCCATTTCTCCCCTCCCCCCACCCCAAAACACCAAGCATTCTAATTGTCCCTATTACCAATCTGCCCTCTCTTCTAATATCCCTCCCTTCCCTTATCCCCATCTTCTCTTTTGTCCTGTAGAGCAAGAAAACTTTCTGTACCCCATTACCTGTATTTCTGTTTCCAAGTTGCAAGAACAATACCCAACAGTTGTTCCTTAGACTTTGAATTCCAACTTCTCCCCATCCCTCCCCACCCATTCCCTTTGGGAGGGCAGGCAATTCAATATAGGCCATATCTGTGTAGTTTTGCAAATGACTTCCATAATAGTCATGTTGTGTAAGACTAACTATAATTCCCTCCATCCTATCCTGCCCCCCATTGCTTCTATTCTCTCTTTGGATCCTGCCCCTCCCCAAAAGTGTTGACTTCAAATTGCTCCCTCCTCCCACTGCCCTCCCTTCCATCATCCCCCCCCACCCTGCTTATTCCCTTCTCCCCCACTTTTCTGTATTGTAAGATAGGTTTTCATACTAAAATGAGTGTGCATTTTATTCCTTCCTTTAGTCGAATGTGATGAAAGTAATCTTTTCTGAGAGATGATTTGCCCCATTCCATTTCTCCCTTTCTCCTCCCAATATATTTCTTTCTCACCACTTAGTTTCATTTTTTAAGATATGATCCCATCTTATTCAATTGACCCTGTGCTCTCTGTCTCTCTGTCTCTCTGTCTCTCTCTCTCTCTCTGTGTTGTGTGTATGTGTATGTGTGTGTGTGTGTGTGTGTGTGTGTGTGTGTGTGTGTGTAATCCCACCAATTACCCAGATACTGAAAAAAGTTTCAAGAGTTACAAATATTGTCTTTCCCTGTAGGAATGTAAATAGTTCAACTTTAATAAGTCCCTTATGATTTCTCTTTGCTGTTTACCTTTTCATGCTTCTCTTGATTCTTGTGTTTGAAAGTCAAATTTTCTTTTCAGCTCTGGTTTTTTCATCAAGAATGCTTGAAAGTCCTCTATTTCATTGAAAGACCATTTTTTTCCCCTGAAGTATTATACTCAGTTTTGCTGGGTAGGTGATTCTTGGTTTCAGTCCTAGTTCCTTTGACCTCTGTAATATCATGTTCCATGCCCTTTGATCCCTTAATGTAGAAGCTGCTAGATCTTGAATTGTTTCTTTCTAGCTGCTTACAATATTTTCTCCTTGACCTGGGAACTCTGGAATTTGGCCACAATGTTCCTAGGAGTTTCTCTTTTTGGATCTCTTTCAGGAGGTGATCGGTGGATTCCTTCAATATTTATTTTGCCCCCTGGTTCTAGAATATCAGGGCAATTTTCCTTGATAATTTCATGAAAGATGATGTCTAAGCTCTTTTTTTGATCATGGCTTTCAGGTAGTCCCATAATTTTTAAACTGTCTCTCCTGGATCTATTTTCCAAGTCAGTTGTTTTTCCAATGAGATATTTCACATTATCTTCCATTTTTCATTCTTTTGGTTTTGTTTTGTGATTTCTTGGTTTCTCATAAAGTCATTAGCCTCCATCTGTTCCATTCTAATTTTGAAATAACTATTTTCTTCAGTGAGCTTTTGAACCTCCTTTTCCATTTGGCTAATTCTGCTTTTTAAAGCATTTTTCTCCTCATTGGCTTTTTGACCCTCTTTTGCCAGTTGAGTTAGCCTATGTTTAAAGGTGTTATTTTCTTCAGCATTTTTTTGGGTCTCCTTTAGCAAGGTGTTGACCCCCTTTTCATGCTTTTCTTGCATCTCTCTCATTTCTCTTCCCAGTTTTTCCTCCACCTCTCTTACTTGATTTTCAAAATCCTTTTTGAACTCTTCCATGGTCTGAGACCATTGAATATTTATTTTGGATGTCTGGGATACAGAAGCCTTGACTTTTACATCTTTCCCTGATGGTAAGCATTGTTCTTCCTCATCTGAAAGGATAGAAGGAGATATCTGTTCACCAAGAAAGTAACCTTCTATGGTCTTACTTTTTTTCCCTTTTTTGGGCATTTTCCCAACCAGTTACTTGGCTTTTGGGTCCTTTCTCAAGAGTAGGGTATACTCTGGGGACCTGTAAGATATCAGTTCCTCCAAGGGGCACAATTAAGTGTGTACTGGTCTGGGCTCAGGGAAGGATTTTTGTGCCCAAAATCTTAGCAGAGTTTCCTCTCCACAGGCACCTGACCTC
Source organism: Notamacropus eugenii (assembly GCF_028372415.1). NCBI lineage: Eukaryota > Metazoa > Chordata > Mammalia > Diprotodontia > Macropodidae > Notamacropus > Notamacropus eugenii. Next base: position 426,120,338 of record NC_092876.1, on the reverse strand, counting down.
CAGTTCTGCCAAGCTGGCACTGGGGGGGTTGGGATTCAGTCAAGCTGTGGGGGCAGAGCCACCATTCAGTGCAAGACAAAGACCAGCTCCCTCAGTGCCCCCAGGGGTTTTTACGATCCAGCAATGGTCTCGGGCTGCTGTAAGGGCTGCCTTGAGATCTGCTGCTGCCCCCCTAATGTGGCCTCTGCGCGCTGCTGCCTGAGGCTGGAGCTATGGGAAGGCCCTTCTCCCTTCCTGGCCGGCTGAAAAAACTCTTGTCACTGACCTTTGGCGCCTGTGGGTTGAGGGATCTGAGGACCCGCTGCTGTGACTGGAGATTCTGCCCCTGATGTGTCCTCCTCCCAGAGTCTCAGGGCGTGGCCAAGGCTGGGCTTGGCTCCATGCTCGGCTCCATGGCCGGTGTAACCACCTTTCCCATGGGCCTTTCAGGTCACCCTGGGCTGGAAATCTCCTCCACTCTGTTGTTCTCCACTTCTATTGCTCCAAAATTTGTTGAGAGTCCCTCTCTACAAGTATTTTATGGGCTGTGTGGGGAGAGCCTGCATTTTTTTGTCTTTCTACTCCACCATCTTGGCTCCTCCCCTCTTCACTTTTTTTCATTAATTTCCTTGATATTCTTGACCTTTTGTTTTGCCAAATGAATTTTGTTATTATTTTTTCTAGCTCTATAAAATAATTTTTGATAGTTTGATTGGTGTGGCACTGAATACATAAATTAATTTAGGTAGAATTGTCATTTTTAGGGGCAGCTATGTGGTACAGTAAATAGTGCAACCAGCCATGAAGTCAGGAATCCAGCCTCAGATACTTACCACTTACCAGTTGTGTGACCCTAGGCAAATCACTTAACCTCAATGGCCTCATCAAAAAAATTTGTTATTTTTATTATATTAGCTCTATCTACCCATGAGCAATTGATATTTTTCTGGATGTGTCTCCCTTTAGATTGTAAGCATGAGGGCAAAGACTATCTTTTCTTCTTTTGGTATCCCCCGCACTTAGTTCCGTGCCTAGCATGTGGTAGGCACCTAAGAAATGTTTATTTACTGATTGATTGATGCTAGCTAGTATTATTATCACCTTATTGTCAAGAAGAAGAAAGCTGATTTCACAAAATTCAGAAGAATGACATGGTCACATAAATTAAGACTATAAAAGGGAAAACTCCTCAAGAAGTACAACTGTGCAAGAGACAGAAAGAGAAATTCCATTTAAAGTTACCGTAGGCATTATAAAATGTTTGGAAGTCTACTTACCAAGACAAACGCAGGAATTATATGAACACAATTGTAAAACATCTTTCAAACAAATAAAGTCAGATCTAAATAACTGGAAAAATATCAGCTGCTCATGGGTAGGGCTGAGCTAATATAATAAAGATGACAATTCTACCTAAACTAATTTACTTATTCAGTACCATACCAATCAAACTACCAAAAATTATTTTATAGAGCCAGAAAAAACAATAATAAAATTCATCTAGAAAAACAAAAAGTCAAGAATGTCAAGGGAATTAATGAAAAAAAAGGAAGAAAGGTGGTCTGGTCATACCAGATATAAAACTACATTATAAAGCAGCAATCATGAAAACTATTTGGTACTGACCAAATACATTTGGTAATGACCAAGAAGTAGAGTGGTAGAGCAGTGGAATAGATTTAAGTACACCAGACACTACATAGTCAATATTGAACCCATAGACTCCCTATTCTGGGATAAGAACTCACTATTTGACAAAAACTTATGAGAAAACTGGAAAATAATATGGCAGAAGCTAGGCATAGACCAACATCTCACACCATATACCAAGATGAAGTCAAAATGGGTACCTAATTTAGACATGAAGTCTGAAACTATAAGCAAACAAGGAAAGCAAGGAATAGTTTATCTGTCAGATTTGTGGAGAATGGAAGAATTTATGACCAAAGAAGAGATACAGGACATTATGAAATACAAAATGGATAATTTTTATTACATCAAATTGAAAAGTTTTTGCACAAAGCCAATGCAACAAAGATTAGAAAGAAAGAAAAAAGCTGGGAAACAATTTTTACAATCAGTGTCTCTGATAAAGGCCTCATTTCTAAAATATATGGAGAACTGAGTCAAACTTGTAAGAATACAAGTCATTGCACAATTGATAAATGGTCAAAGGGTATGAACAGTTAGTTTTCAGATGAAGTCAAAGCTGTCTATAGTCATATGGAAAAAAATGCTCTAAATCACTATTGATTAGAGAAATGCAAATTAAAACAACTCTGAGGTACCACCTCATGTCTATCAAGTGGGCTAACATGACAAAACAGGAAAATGATAAATGTTGGAGAAGATATGGGAACATTTGAACACTAATGCATTGTTGGTGGAGTTGTGAACTAATCCAATCATTCTGCCGTGTTCTAGGCACTCTCTCTAGCCTTCTACAATTCCTCAGAAGTGGCCTTATCTAGCCCCTCCTTGGCCTGCCTCTCCCCCACCCAACTCCCCGAAACCACCTTCCATTTTATAGCTACACACATAGCTGCCTGAAACCCTGGGACAACTCTACCCAGAGACCAAATGCCTATGGACGATAACCTACCTGAACATGTAACATCCCCACCTTTACTTATTTTCAGTCTCTCCTTGTATGCTGCCTGTTTCCCTACTGCCTACAAATACTCCCATGTCTTCCCTATTCTCAAAAAACCCTCCCTTGACCCATCTATCCCTAGTAGCTATCATGCTATATGTTCTTCCTTTTATGGCTAAACTCCTTAAGAAGGTTGTCTCCAATTGATCCCTTTCCTCTCACTCCCTTCTGGCTTCTGATCTCATCATTCAGCTGAAATTTCTCTCTCCAAAATTACAAATGATATCTTGTGGCCAAATCTAATGGCTTTTTCTCAGTCCTCATTCTTCCTCACCTGTCTGTAGACTTTGATATTGTTTGATCCTTCTCCTTGATAAGTTTTCGTGACATTGCTCTTTCCCAGTTCTCCTCCACATCCAACGATTCCTTCTGAGCCTCTCTTGCTGGATTTTTATCCAGTATCACACCCATTAATCAAAGGCTCTTTCCTGAGCCTTATGAGCTACCATCTTGATGCAGGTTCTCATCACTTCATGCCTGGAGTATGGTACCAGTCTTCTGGGTGACCTTCTTGACCACTCAAGGTCACATCAGTTCATCCTCTACTTAGGTACCAAAGTGACCTCAAAATACAGGTCTAACTATCACACACACACACACACACACACACACACACACACACACACACACACACACACACACACACACACACACACACACCCTCTTCTACCTTCTCACCAACTCAGTCAACTCCACTGGCTCCCAGTTAGCCCCAGGACAAAATTTTAAATGTTCTTTTTTTTTAACTTTTAAAGCCTTTCACAATCTGATTCCTTTCTACATTTCTAATCTTATACTTTACATTCCTTTTCATACCCTTTGATCCAGTTTCATTGGCTTTCTTGTTATTCATCACATAGGATGTTACCTTTTCATCTCCCATTCCTGGATGGTCCACCTTTTGGCTTCTCTAGCTTTTCAAAACTCAACTCATGTCCTCTTTTTTCCTCTCCCTTTACCTCCTACCAGTATTTTCCTTCTGAGTGGACATCGCATTTACAATGTTCATATTTTGTATTTCATAGTTGTGTGCAGTCTCCCCCATTACAATGTGAACTGCTTTGGGGGAGCAAAGATTGTTATTTGGTTTGGTTTTGTGGGGTTTTTTTGTTGGGTTTTTTTTAATATCCTCAGTGCCTGACACACACTAAACTCTTTGTTGTTGGTGATCAACAGATTACTGGTAATTTTGGAGCAAGCAGTTTCAATTGAATGTTGAAATAAAACACAGGTTTCTGAGTATTTAGAAGAAAGAGATGAAGTGGAGGCACTTAGTAGGGTAGATGGCTTTCCCAAGAAGTTAGTCAAGAAGAAGAGGATGTAGGCTATAGAATGCCTTCATCCAGGAGGGATGGTTGGATCAAATGAGAATTTTTTTAAGGATGGGGAGAGATAGTTGGGTTTGTAAGCAGCAGGGAAGAGGACAGTAAGTAGAGATTAAAGATTAAAAAGAGCAAATGGGGATGATAGAAGGGGCAGTAAGTGTAAGAAGAAGCAGGGAAACAGGATAAAAGGTGCATATAAAGGGTTTTGCTTTAGTAAACCGAAGGGCCAACTTTTCATGAGACAAAGCTAAAGAAGATACCCTGATATGAATGATATGAAATGAAGAGGAAAGAGATAGGGGATCTCTTGGCAAATGGCCTCAGTTTTGGGGGGACAGGAATGAAGTATCACTTGAAGTTGTCTGCTGGGTTTGGGGGAGGAGAAAGAATAGGAAGATTAAGGTGGGATGAAAAGGTTTGGAATAGTAGCTGTGATGAGCAGGATAATGAATCAATTAGAGAGCTGTAAAAAGTTTGTCTTGCTTCAGTGAGGGCCCAGTTGAAATTATGTAACAATTTGTAGTCAGGATAATTTCTTCTCTAGGTCCATTCAGTAGTATGTATCTAGGCATAATTCACTGTTGGGCTTCAAAAGGTGATTGGTTATAGGACCAGGAGACAAGATATTTCAGAGTAGGAGGATAGAGTAGAGTTAAACGAATTCACCAAGGAGTAAAGAGTGAAGAGAAGTTAGCCAGGGTAAGAATGAAGGCCTAAGAAACAATATTACTTTCAAATATAAGAATTTGTTCACTCTTTCCTTGTCCATGGGCACTCTTTTTGTTACTGCAAATACTGTTGCTAATAATATTTTGAAATACATGAGACCTTTCTGTCGTCACTTTCCTTATGTCATATGCCATGCAATAAAATATCTAGATAAAAGGGTGTGAATATTTTAGTAACCAATCAATAAATATTTATAAACACCTGCTACATACTAACCACATTACTATATGCTAGGGAAAAAAATGGTCAACTAGGTGGTGCAGTGGGTAGAGCGTCTGGTCTAAAGTCAGGAAGACTGAATTCAAATCTGGAGCCTCAGGCACTTACTGTGTCTGTGTGACCCTGGGCAAGTCACTTAACCCTGTTTGACTCAGTTGGAGAAGGAAATGGTGGACCCCTCTAGTATCTCTGCCAAGAAAATCCCAAAT